>NW_022107947.1:1230902-1247700 GCF_000313985.2 Echinops telfairi | reverse complement strand
GACGAGCCGCTCCAGGGGAGAAAGACAGGGCTTGCTGTTCCTGGACACAGCAGCAGTGTGGGGCAGCGCTATGGCCTACAGGTCACCATGAGTTGGAGTCAACTTGACGGCAGAGAGCTTGGTTTTTGGATTCCGTCTTCCTTCTGTCTTTATGCCATGAACCTACTAGCGGCCCCAGCAGAGACCCTTCATCCACGATCATTAACTAAGGATGAAAGAAGCTCACGTTTCTTTAGAGACATGCTTTGATTTCTGACACTTATAAAATACTTCAGCCAGAAGAGACTCTGAAGTCCATGGAAGCTTGCATTTTACCTTTCAGGATGAGAAAATTAACCAAACAAACAAACTTTGCCATAAAGTGAATCCTGACTCACATGCCACCAGGGTTCCTTAAAGAGATAAGAAAACAGACATAATCTAATTTCTTTAAGAAGTCCTGGTGGAGCTGTTGGGTAAACCATGGGCAGATAACTGCACTGTCCGAAGTTCACACCCACCAGTGTCTGCTAGAATAAGTTGAGGTACTCTGCTCCCATAAGGACTTAAAGCCTCAGAAGTCCTGTACAGGGCGGCTATGAGTTGGAACCTACTCAATGGCAGGGGGGTTCCCAATTTAGTGGTGCTGTCAGGCAAGCATTAGGTGTCTACCCGCAAGGACAGCCAGTTCAAGTCCACCAGTCATTCTGCAGGAGAAAGATGAGGCCATCTGCTCCCAGAAAGAATCACAGCCTTGGAACCCTGTCTCGGGTCGCACTATGTCAGAATCAACTCAGTGGCAGTGGGTTTGGGTTTGGGGTCATGCATGACCCACTGGAATCATGCAATAGTTTTCAGAGCACGACAGAGTTTACTTGCAATAATTAAGAAATGATCTCAACAAAAAAATGTGGTGAATCATATCGCAAAATATAATTTCATTACATTAATTAACAATGTAGATTAACAATAGCATACATTCAAAACCCAGTTTGCTTCTCACAGTTGAAGGCTACAGGGCAAAACAGAGACACACATCTGACATACATACAGCAGCTGGGTACTTAACCACTGAGTCACCAGGGCCTCCTCAATATATATCATACATTTATTCACATAGATGAATAAGCATAATTATAGCCACAATACTGATATAGCTGCAATCATTTATACCTACATCAACTTATAACGCAATCACAACTAGTATGGTATCTTTTTATACATTTAATTTAATGAATTGTAATGGAATTTTGTGGAAGTGAAAGAAATGCTTTCACTTTTCCCACACAATTACCCCCCTGCGAGCGCGCACCCCACACACACACACCCCACAGTTTTGCATATTCTGTAAGATTGGAGCATTTCAAATGATGGTAAGTAAAAAGAAATGTACTCACTCAAATTAGTTTGCAGACAGCAGACACCTGGGGGTGGTGTTTGCCACTGTTCATCACTGGGTGTGGTCAAGCCATGCACTAAAAACTGCACTGCCATCAAGTCAATACTGACTGATAGTAAGTAACCCCATAAGACAGGGTAGAACTGGTCCTGAAAATTTCCAAGACTGTAACTCTGTGGGAGTAGAAAAGCCTTGTCTTTCTCCCTCAAAGCCACAGGTCGCTTCAAACTACTGAGCCTGTGGTTAGCATCCCAATGCGTAACCACGACATCATGCAACTCATAACCACACCACCAAGCTTTTCACGATCTCTTTCTGGACAATATGAGAGGACTCTTGGTCAAAGGTTGCTATTTATTCTCCAATGATTTTATGCAGAAGGGTCAAACTCTTCACCTAACAGTTTGCTTCAAATGCTAACAAGTAATAGAACAAACGCACCACAGAGGTTTCGGCACCAAATGATAGAAAAAGAAGGCCAAGTAACAAGTGTCAAGTAACAAGTTTTGTTGGGAAGCACAGTCTGCCAGGCTACTCCGAGGACAGTAAGAGCAGCCCCAACACAAAAGAAGCACGCATAGATATACCCTCAGGGTGCCAGGATGGCGGATTCTAAGCCCCTGGGGTTTGGGTTATACTAGGGTGGGGGTGGGGGGCCTTCCTGACCTGCTTCCCTGTCTCTACTCTGGAGCTGAATGGACACACCAAAGATGCTCCCTGTATCCGTTCTTCTCCTTGGGAACCCAAATTTCACTCCCTCCACCACCCCACAACTTCCCACCATGGGAAGCTGCCCCAAAATTCACCTCTGGGGTACCTACACGCTAATCTTAAACCTCTGTCTAAACCCGGGCATTAAGCCTAAATGCCTAATTCTTCTTTTTAACCAGATTTGGCTTCAATATAAATTAGACAGTAACTCAAAATGGTCAGAATATGGCAGTCTCAATTTTAATGTCCTTCGAGACCTTGATAAATGCTGCTGACAAAATCCTACAGTTCCCTCTGTACGTGCCATTTTTCTACCTTTGCTCTCACCCCTATCTGTGCCAAAACTGCTCCACCACCCAACTCCTGCTGGCTCAGGAGAAGCTGCCTCTCCCAGACAATGAATCTTGAGCCACACTTGCCACCCTTCCTCCTCCATATAATCTCCCTCCAGTCTTGTCCTTAGCCCCTCCAGCTACTTCAGAGCCCCTCCGACCCACCATCCTGTAATCTGCCATCTTCTCATCCACTGACCCCTCCCCTTCTTCTTTGTCCCCATCTCCCCTCCTGCTGCTGCTGTCATTTAAACTATCCCCCCTCCCTTCTGCCACCATTGTCTCCACCCCACACCCGTTCAGCCCTTCCCTGCTGAAAAGCCTTTTCTATATATCTATTTATCTATCTTATATCTAAATAAAATTCCACCTCCAGACCCTGGCCCCCTCCTCCCTCTCCAAGAGGTGGCAGGAGCTGCAGGACTCCTTAGAGTACATATTCCTTTTTCTCTTTCTGACCTATTGGTTCTCAAAAAGCATCTGGGACCCTTCTCCTCTGATCTGGACACTTACATTGAAGCGTTCAAATATCTCACTCAGTCGTATGACCTTAACTGTCATGACATTTATTATTATATTATTCTTACAACTACTTTATGCCTCGAAGACAGGGCGAGAGTCTGGTGAGGGCCCAGCACAGAGATGATGAAATTCATGCCCAGAACCAGAATAAACAGGTGAGCTCCCATGCAGTTTCCTGATGAGACCCTAACTGGAATTTTCAACGTGGTCATGGGGAACCACACTCTCCAAGATGTCATGATTATGCAACTTATCAAGGGATTACAAAAGACGGCTAATAAAGCAGTCATTTATGCCAAGCTTAGAGAAATTCTTATAGATCCAAAAGAAAATCCTGCCCAGTTTTTATCCTGCCTCTCGGAGGCTTTCCATAAGTTCACCAGGGCTGATTTCTCAACATCAGCTGGCACCAATGTCCTTTATCTCACAGTCAGCCCTGACGTTAAGAGAATGCTTAAAAGGCTTGAGGGTGGCCCTCAAACTCCACAATGAGACCTCCTCAATGTGGCCTTTAACATTTTCAATAGGGAGGAACAGGAGAAATTAGATAAACTACAAAGGGACAAAGCTAAATATCAGATGCTGGCTAAGGCCCTTCACGGCAATATGGATGAATCCAGACCAATAAACACTGGGCCACAAACAGGTAAACCACCTGGCCCCTGCTTCAATGGGGCCAGGTGGGACATTAGGCACATGGATACCCCAATCCTCATCCCCCGCTGAAGCCTTGCCCACACTGCAAACAAGGAGGGCTCTGGGAAGTTGACTGCTCTTTCGGCCAAAGGGCTGGAAGAACAGTCTCTCCCATAACATCTCCAGAGCAACCAGCTCAAGACGCCTGTTGTCAGGGCTTCTAGGCTTGGTCACAGAGTCAACAGACCCCATAGAGATCACCATTACGAGCCCAGGGTAATTGGGCATCGTCTCAGGTAAGCCTATTTCTTTCCTTTTGGACATGGGGGCCGCTTATTCAACATTACCTGAGCATTCACAAAGGATTTCCTTAGCTCTCACCACTACTGTGGGAGTCTCAGGTGCAGTCTCACAACCTCATTACATGACCACTCTTATGTAGCCTTTATAATGGATACTTCTTACACCACTTTCTAGTCATCCCAAAATGCTCTATCACACTAATGGGCAGAGATATTCTTACTACACTCAAAACAGCAACAACTTTTCCTTTCTGGGGCTTCCCCGGCTCCAAACTTGCTTCTCTTACAAGCCACACCAGATACTCCTCTGCCTCCTCCTCCCAAAATAATTATAGTGTCCCAATACCCCCCTCCCACAATTCCCTTCCTTTACCACCTGCTCCAGTTAGCCCGCATAATTGGGATGTCACCTCCACTACTTTGCAACACCAACCTGTTTACATCCGATTTTAAGCCTGTGCAGTTCCATAGGTGCCAGGAAGACAGTAGTGAATTTTGAACAGGCAGAACTGAATTTAGGGCCGGCACAAAACCAACCAGGTGTCCAGCAATGCTTGCTCCAATATGTGTTGGTTCTACGAACGTCCTGTACAGAACCAAATGCCCATACAGGACCAAAGCTGATACCTAAAAGGCTTAGAGAGTCTGGCACACAATGGAACCATTAAACAACGAACCCAGACTGGCTTCAAAAGACTCAAGGAGCTCGCTGAAGCCCTGACTGCAAACACACCAGCAGACCGAGCCATCAGGCTCAGGAAAACAGCACAACAAGCAACTGCATCTCTCCTTAACGTCACCCACCAACTTCTTAGCCAAACAATGCTCACCACAGTGTTGGTTATGCCTCTCCGACAAAAAAGCTGTCTAGCATCTCCAATTCCATCTCCATGGTAACGCCCAACACAATCAAGACAATTAAGGCATCCCCTACCATCAACCCAGTGGCCACTAAAGGACTTCATTTTCGATCCGGACACTGTCTGCCTCCTGGCCCCTAAAGGCTACAATATATGGTCAATGTCTCTACCGACTCTTGTAGTCAAACCCTCCTTTGGCCAAATACTGAGGCTTAATGTGCCTCACCTGGAATATTTTTCCTATGTGACATATTTGTCTACACATGTCTCCGGGTTGACTGGGCAGGACTTTGCATCCCAATTTTTCTTACTCCAGACGTAACTTTCCTAGCCTGTTACTTGATACCTACGTTTGGGCCTATATTTTTCTATCAAGTAGGATTAGGCATTGACATCTCACCATGCCTTTTTGTTTTTTAAGTAATTGATTTTGTGAAGGGAGAGAGAGATGAGCAAGACATGGACAACAGCATACAAAAACACAAGTCTGCGTCCTAGAGATGCTGCAAAGGAGCAGTGGAAACTAGCACAGCAGCAGCTCTGCGGACTGGAGGGGAGGACTTGGAACTGCTACTGATTCTGACTACAACCACCAAGAGACCTTAGCACTAATGTGGAAGAAACGGGCAGCACTCTTTTAGTGCTACAAACCCACAGTGATTCCTTAGCAGGTGTGGCACTTTAAAACAGGTGAGCCCTGGATTTGCTCATGACAGGAAAAAAGGGAAAGTTGCATTTCTCTAAGGGAGGAATGTTGTTACTTTGTTAATCAATCGGGCATAGTTACACAAAAGGTCAGGCAACTAACGGAATGAATCCAACACCAACCAAAAGGAGTTGGAGGAGACAAGGGACCCGCATGGAAAAGTATCCTTGGCTCTTGAAAATCTTGGGGCCCATGGTCCCTAGCACTCCTGGGACGTCTCAGTTGGATATTTATGACTCTGTGCTCTGGTTTGTCTCTTCTGCTGTTTTCAAAAAATTTTGCAGGAAAGCATGCATGCTTTCATCAATCAAACCTACACGGAGCTCTATGTGGCAGGGTTCCAACCTCTCCGTGCTCACTGGACCCTACCAAGACAGGGCAGCTCCACGTCTGTCGCTGCCCTGTCCAGCAGGAAGCAGCGACAGAAGATAACATTTTCGGCCCTATTCCCTGTTATCAAAAGGCATGAGTCGAGCTGCATGTAAAACTGCACCTGGCCGTTCCAAGTGTTCCCTCCCATGCATCTTGCTTACAGACTCTCCACCCACCACACCTTCCCCAGAGCACCAAAGGCCACATCACCCCCTTCATACAAACGTGACAATCAGGGCGCTCTCCCCACCCGAAGGACAAGTGTCTACCATCTTCAGAGTCGCCGAGAGACTGTGCTTCCCAATAAAGCTGGTTACTTGCCACCGGTGTTTGGTTCCGTCTTTTTCTATCAAGTAGGATTAGTCACTGACATCTCATAATGCAATTTTTTTTTTAAGTCATGGATTTTGTGGAGAGAGTATGTATGTGTGTGTGTGAAGTGATCACACACTTTTCACAATACCTATCCCAGATAGGCAAATATTGCAACTTAAATCACCCAGTACTTTATGTCAAAATGGGATCACACATCTTTATATACCAGAAAAATATCAACACACCATTAAAATAATTATTGCCAAGTTCTTTGCCAAAATATACAAAATTTTCATGTGCCATGGAGAACCTGTGCCAGTTCCCGCTCTGCCAGCTGAAAGCTGGGGAACACGGCTTGAGCATTCTGTGGTTGGCTTTCGTCACGGGGATGAGGTGGGATTCCATATGCAGCCCTTCTTTTCCAGAGTGCTTGGGCAGCCTGCCAGGCTGTCACTGGACTTCAAGCAGCATTGTCCTCCAGTGCCTCAGTGGATGTGAGCCTAAATTTAAAGCACGTCTGACATGCAGAGTTTTGGCATTTTCCCCTGGGAGCCAAGATTTAACCCTCTGGGCTAAGGAAGACGTTCCCTGGAAAATGGCCAAAGGTTCAGAAACAAGTAAATAGCAAAGTGCCTCATTAAACTGATGCTGATGCTACAAGTGGGTGGGGCATCAAGAAAGCACTCCACTGGACCATGCAGCAGGTTCCTGCTGAGAACTGTTTCTAAACCATTTCTACCACTTTCTGTGGCTTCCCAAAGCAAGTCCCATGTAACTAAGTAACTAAAACAAAGAATGTGTAGTTCTTCCTCTAAGATCATCAGACTAATAGTTTGAGGCTCTTATCTATTCGATTCAAAATAGGAAAAGCACAAACTTGAACACATAAAATGGGCACATCATAGACATAATATATCCAATAAGGATTCCTTATGAATATCTTTTTTTTTTATAACGGAAATTTCACCACAACAGTTGGACAAAAGCTACTGTAAATTTTACAGAACGGCAAATATATAGGATTTTGGCATTTTTTCCTGTGCCCATGTGTCCATGACAGACATTAGGAATCTATCACAGCTCAGATTTTAAAAAACAACAAAACAAAAACCCAAACGTACTGACATTGAGTTGATCTCCATTCGTAGCAATCCTACAGGACAGAGTAGAACTGGCCCTGTGGGTTTCCAAGGCTATATAAATCTTTACAGGAGCAGGAATCTATATAAATCTTTCTCCCTCAAAGAGGCTGGTGGTTTTGAACTGCTGACATTATGGGAGCCCAACTTACAACCCACTTTACACCACCAGGGCTCCTACAGCTCAGGTAGTATCTTGAAAACCAAACCCATTCCCAGTAAGTCAGTCGATTCTGACCCACTATAGGGCTTCCCAGGACTTGTGAATCTTTATGGAAGCAGCCAGCCTCATCTTTCTTTTGCAGAGCAGTTGGTGGATTTGAACCCTTGACCCTGTCAATAGTAGTCTAACGCTGATCAGGCAGTGCCACCAGTGCTCCTTAGGTAAGGCCTCAGAACTCTTTAAAGCATCTGAGACAGTCACTACCAGTCAGAATTGACACCCCCACTAAAGCCCATCCCATCCAGCGGTGAGTATTCTTAAACACAGCCAGACAAAAATATTAAAATGGACTTTGAAAGAATGAATGCCACTTTGTGGCAGTTTAAAACTAAACTAAAATAATAATAATTTATAAATTATCAAGGGCTCATGGAGGAGAGGGGAGGGAAGGAAAAAAATGAGGAGCTGATACCAAGGGCTCAAGTAGCAAGCAAATGTTTTGAGAATGATGATGGCAACAAATGTACAAATATGCTTGACACAATGTATGTATGGATTGTGATAACAGTTGTACGAGCCCCCCAATAAAATTATTGTTTTAAAAACCCAAAAAACTAAAAGCTTCATTTAAACCATAAAATAGTAGCTCTTCTTTCCTGTAATGAGGAAAGAAAACACAACTGTCAACATCAGTTTTACTCTAGATAGTATACAGTTCCAACAAAATAGTCGAAGCAATTCTATATAATACATGTTTGTTATATAGAATTGTTTTAAAATGGGATTTGGCTTTTTCTGTGCAAACACCCCGCCCAGCTCCAACCCACTCACTACCCTGTCACTCAGAGAAGGGCTGGGCAGAACACTGACACAAACACATCTCCATCTGCTAATTAAAACTGGCCATGAAACTGTTAACAGGCATCTGTTGCATTGTTCCGAGCTAATGGGCAGAGACAAAGCTGAAATGGCTCTTTGAATGCACAACCAGTGATTTCACTCATTTTCTATTTGGTATTTATGTTGGTGGGGGTTGGAAGGAGGGAGTTCAACGGCTTATTATGGAGACTGAAAGACAAGTGCAGTATCTTTCATATTCCAAAGCACCCGTTTAAAACTGATTACTGAAGCATACACAGCATTTACATGGGGGAAATACCATCCTGGCAT
The DNA here is from genome assembly GCF_000313985.2 of Echinops telfairi. Taxonomy (NCBI): domain Eukaryota; kingdom Metazoa; phylum Chordata; class Mammalia; order Afrosoricida; family Tenrecidae; genus Echinops; species Echinops telfairi. The sequence goes on along the minus strand of NW_022107947.1, from coordinate 1,239,094 downwards.
TAAGAATTCAAATGGAACACTTTTAATCCCAACTCAGGCATTGTGGAATCTTCTCTAATACCATGAAGATAATAACAACTAAAAGTCACACAACACTTTAGCGTTCAATAGAGTACTTCCACAATTCATGGTCCATCTATTCATGCAACCAATTACTCATCTAATACAGGCCTTAAAGATTTAAGGGCTGAGTAAGATTTGATTCCAGCCCCGGAGAACTCACAGCAACCCTGAAAGGTAGGTGCAAACTATATCACTTCTTTACTGAGAACCGAGGGTCCTAGAAGGTCAACTGACCCATCAAAGGCCAAAGAGCAAGGAGCAGGGGATGCGATGCCAGGTCAGGAGCCAGATTTGGCTACAGAGCCATTGCTCTTCCGAGGTCACCCACCCTCTCCCTAGCATTGAGCAAGAGGTGTTCTAAGGCGGCACCCTGGAGAAACAAATAGATTTTAGGGCTTCTTTCATGCAAACATCAGCTCTGATCAAAGGCTCTGTTTTAAAATACTACCTATAACCACCATGCGTCCCTAACCTGTTTATAAACTGGTGGTTCACAAGCTGCTTCTAGATAGACCTGTCTCTTCGGCCCTTACTGTTTGGGGTTTGTTTTGGCTTGCGTTGATAAATGTATATGAGGCAATTTCAGCAGATCTCAAAATAGGAGATGTCCCGGCATGGCAACAGTAAAGCTGCAGCAGAAAAATGGCTGAGAAGAAAAAAAATTTTTTTTTAATCTGCTGTCCCGAGGGTGGGGGAGGGGAGAAACGAGGAGCTGGGGGTAAAAAAAAAAATCTGCCGTCCCATTTGCCAGGAGCTACACCACTCCTGTTGCCTCCCATTCAGGGTCCACTCCCCTTAATTCACAGTTTACAACTCCTGACCTAGAGAGTAATAATTCATAATCTTCTCTTTCTACTGGCTACTACCATTTCAGAGTTTTCACGATATCATACTCCATGATAGTATTCACTATCTAAAATCTATTTCCCCATCCTCCTCTTACCCTGCTATGGAAACTCTCAGGTGAAATTTTTTCCCACATAGCCATTCTAACACACACAGAATGCTGGTCCCCAGGCCAGAGGATGCTACAGGCAGGCTGACAGGGCCACCTAGACCTGAGGCAGCCTTAGGCCATCCCAAGTAGCTGCCTAGCTGTCCACTTCTGGTCTGACGTTTTCATCTCAGATCAGTGATTAGGCTTAATTCAAAATTAACTAATGTTTCCTTATCTTCAAAGAACACACACTTCTTTTCCTTTATAACAATATTCAAACTTATTCCTCCCCAGCTCTTCTTGATAGATCGAAGCAGCCTGGGCCTCTGTTGCCAAGAGTTTCCTCCTCAAGTAGCTGGCACGCAGAACGAGCAGCAGAGCTCTTGATTAAATTATCCTTCTCCCGAAGTTGGTGCCCTATCTGTATCCAAGAGTTCCTTTCCTCACACCCATCCTAACCTTACTTGAATGGCTTTTGTCATTCGTTCTGACACAAGGGAGATGAGTGTATTAATCCTTAGCTTCCACATGGAACCCTACTTTTTCCTCCCCAAACACCTTGCTCTCAAAGCCATCATTCAAATTCCAACAGTGTCATCCTACTTGCATGGAAGCCTGCTGACAGCTTTGAAAGAATACAGTGACATTCCAGGAGAGCGTGATGCACAAAATGTTCAGTGTATATTTTGCAGGCTCCTTGCATTTGTTGTTGGAAAAGCTGAAACCAAGAAAAACAACTTGGAAGTTAAAGTCGACTTGCTCTGCCTATCTGGATGGTACTCAGCCAAATGTTGATATCATCTTGGATAAAAATGTAAATATGACAAAGTTTGTTTTTCATTCAATAAGTCTTGATAAAAGCTTTGAACTGCTACCAATCCCAAACAGTTTTTCATTTTAAGAAGGGGTCAGCCAAGTTTTCCTGTAAAGAGCTAGTTAGTAAATAGTTTTAGCATTTGAAGGCCACAAATGGTCTCTGTCAAACATACTCCTTTATTTTTGTTTTGTTCCCTTTAAAATCCTTTGTAAAAATGTAAAACCATTCTTAGCTTGTGAACTACATAAAAACAGGGTGTGGGCTTTGCCAGGAAAGTCAACCAAAGAAAAGCAGGCCATGCTACAGAAGGCGGCAGCTCAAAGTGCTCTGATGAGGCTGTTGTGTGGTTTGAAGTTAAGTCCGACTCATAGCAACAGCACGTGTCAAAGACCGCCCCATAGGATTTCCTTTATAGGACTGGTAGGCCTTTCCTCTGTCAAGCACTGGGTTCCCACCCCCAACTTTTGGCAGCTGAGCAAACTGTACCACGAGGGTTTCTTCTGATGAGACAATTCAACTCAACTTACTGGCATGGAGTAAATTCTGACTCATGTTGACCCTACAGAATAGGATAGTACTACCCACCCGTCCCCATCTCCTCATCGGTTTTCGACTCTGTAAATCTTTTTTTTTCACTCTGTAAATCTTTATGGGAACAGGAAGCCTCATCTTTCTCCTGTGGAGCAGCTGGTGGGTTTGGGTTCAAACTACTGACCTTCTAGTTAACAGCCCAAAGTGTAATCTACTAAGCCACCAGGGCTCCTTCTGTTAAGGATAGGCATCTGTAATTACCAATATGGCACTGTTAATGTGATTTCACCAACTATTTTGCAAGTACAAAGCATGTCAATACCAGGATGTACTTTGATCTCCTACCTTGAAACTCCGGACATGGAGAGAAAGGGCAAAGGACAGCTATATGCTGCATTATCCCAGCATAAACTCTCTATGACTTTGACACGAGCGCTTACTCGTTCCCGAAACAGGCTTGGCTAGACAAGTGGGAACAGCTTTCCTTGCATGTGTGCAAAATCTAATTCCTCCTGGGAGGAGGGAGCAACTTATATTTCAAGGCAAGATTATAATGATCAGAAATGGCAGGAGTTCAGCATTTTGAAAAGTAACAAGACTGTGGATTTTGGATTCCCCTATGTGCTCTGCTACAACAGTTGTGTGATTTTGTGGATGTCAATATTACCTTAGCTTTCTTAATTACAAAATTGGGGCAGGGACATATAACAGATCATTTCTAAGGCACTTCCAGCTGTCAAACCATGACTATAAGAAATAAGGAAAACCACTCAGGCAATACCCTAACAGGAAGAAGGGTACAGGGGCAGGAGAGGGAAGACGATCCAATTATTTCCTTAGAGGGCAGAGCTGAGTTCTTGTTTTAGTTTCTTCAGCACCATTGATGGGTATCATTCCAGCATGTCAAATTACCCTCGAGTCATTATTAAAATGCACCACATCCCATAGGAAAGATATATCTAACTGGATTGCCTTTTGTCTTACTGTTACATGTTACAGAGACTTAAATAAATGTGAGTTTTGATCATGTTTTGCTTTGAGCTCACCAACAAGCTTTCTTCAGTTCTGAAACATTTGAACTCAAAGACTTACTGGTCCTAGCCACTGTGTCTACTGCTTCGAGAGGATAAAACAGCCTTGTTCCACAGTTAACAACTATTCATCGGAATGAGGGTCCAGAAGACCCTCAGACAGCCTGATGAAAGGAAATTGGACCCACACTTGCTCACAAGAATAGAAAGGGAACCACCATCTATCTGAGTCAAGCAGCAAATCCTCAGAGAAGGGAGAAGCAGCAGCGTACCTGTGGGACACCTATATCCGGAATCCAAATGACTAACTGGACCCTTCTTTTTAGGATGGCAAAACTCCCAATAAAACTGTCTAAAGATGGCAAGCGCCCTTTTTACAAATGATTTCAACTTTGACAAAGCAAAACTGAGAATATACTTTCACGGAAGAGAACTCCTCATGTGTATGTGTATCTCGCAAAACATACACCAACAAACCCAAGGCGTTAAGAAAATGTGATGGCGCCCTTATCAAGTTTCATCAGCAATGCTGTGGCAGACTTTGTCAAACCCCAGTCAGAGAACCCCAGGAAATGACATACCTCGGAGCTTCAAGAAAAAAAAGGTTGGCTCGGGAGGCGACAGACCTCCAATTCTCACTTCAACAACCTCAGAGCAGCTGAGCATTAGGGTAGAGAAGTTGGGGGGGTGAGCTGCAGGTAGCAAAGGTTGCGGGCCAGAGAGGTTAACACTGCCTACCTGCCTTTCAGGGCTGTAAAAAGAGTCTGTGGGGTTTTTCCCTAATTTCACTACAATGGTATTAATAGTCACATGATTTTCCCAGCTTAATTTCAACTACAAAACATTAGGTCTCAGGTATATAAAGTCTTGTGCTCACTTCCTGTCAGCATTCTGGGGCTAAATAAAAGGCATGGGATTTCCCCTCCTCCTTGTCATCTTAAGACAAGCACCCCTAGCTGCTTCTTACCACATCCACCCCACAGAAAACTCAGACCAAGATCTTGCATCAGATTTACCCGGCTTAAATTAACATCTACCTCCCAAACAGTTTCAGGACAATGGTTTTCATGCCGTAATTAACTGCAACCCTTCAAAGAAACTCACAATGCACTCATCTAATAATAATAAAAAGAAAAATAATGCACTCAAGAATGATTTTAGTCCTTCAGAATGATAAATATCTATTTTTAAACTGCTGTGCCAAAAGGAAGCCGACAATTTTACAGGAAATGAGGAGGGGGGTGCATTAAGGAGAGAGAGGGAGAGAGAGGTAAAAAACAAACAAACCACTAATAGAAGTATTGCAAAAAGCAAAAGTCAGCTAAGGAGACACAGGAGAAACAACACAAGCAAAATCCATCACTCTTGGGGAAAGAGGGTACTCTGGGAGGGTTCAAACATATACTGGACAAAAAGACTATCCATTCAACGTCTTAGAAATTGCCCTTCAAGTCCATTTGTACTGCATTACGCATTCAGAAATGCAAAGAGATGGTATGAGGTTTGGAATTTGGTACTTACATCAAAAAACAAATGTCCTTTAGTCACTATACCAGTTCCCACCAAATCTCTTAGGAACATACATGTGAGATGACATTTAAAATTTGCTTCCTCAGAGAAGAAAAAGTCCCACTCAAGACTGACTGCCAAGAACTTGCAACTCAAACTTCCTTAAACCCAGACAGACATCACAATGCAGATGAGGTTTCGGACCATCTAATCCACAGGGAAGCTCTGAGGCCCAGACAAACAGACCAATAAACCCTAGCCTTCCCTAGGAATATTTGAGTAAAGAGCACACTATACCTAAACATTCCTTCTGACAAAAGATAAGTTACGCTTTAAACACAAATATTTGAACATCCTTCCAAAGTGCATTAGTATTCTCCAACCCAGAAATTCATGGTGCAATACATTGTTAAGAACCATTGGATGGAGGCCTGAATGAGCTTCTATTAAGGCCACAAACATCACCCAGACAACCCAAAGTTAAGATTCCTAGGGTGCTTAATTAACTGCGGCTATTTAGTGAGGGAAATGATGTTAAGATTGCTTCTATAGGTAGCTTAACCTCAAATTTAATTTGCTCTTCGGCTTATGGAAAGTTTGAGATCTTATTTACCTGAACACAATGGTTTCCACCCCCAAAAGTTGGAAGGACGGCTCCCAGTCACCATCAGAAAAATGAAGCAAAACTCGGAAATCAATTGGAAGTAGTTGGAGTAGATGAATGTACAGTGAATGTGGAGATTCCCTTAGCAAATAACTAGAACCAGAATAAAGCATACAAGGCCACAGGGAGAATGTTAAGGCGAATTTGTTAGCTGAGAAGTTATTAAAGATTTTCCTGGCCACACCATTCCAAGTCACCAACCCACCAACACTCATGAACGATCCCAGAACAATTCAATCCTCCATAGATAGCGGTGCCTTTTCATCTCCACCCAAGTCTTCTTTACTTTTCCTACCAGGACCCCTCCGGCCACCCTCTGGACCCCGCAACTCTTCCCCACCTGCACTTTTCTTCTGCCCAGACCTCACCTCGAGGTCACCCTCATTCCACTCCATTCCCTCCCGATTGCCTGCTTCTCACCCTTCCTGTCCCGTGTCCTCGGTCCCTCTGCTTCGCATCCCTCCCATTTCCCCCAGCCCTTCATTTCCCCCTTCACGTTTCCTTCCTCTTTCCTGGCTTTTAACCCGTTTTGACACTCACTAGTCTCTGTCTCCTCTTGATGAGCTTTCTTGGGCCCCCCACTTCGTCCTCCTAGGACCCCTCCCCTGTCAGCCCCCGGATCCCCTCCTTCCCCAATATTCCCGGTCCTGGGTCCTGTGGTTCCCTTTCCCTTCCTTTGCGCCCAAGTTCCTCCTCTCGCCCGGCCCCACGTCCCCGCCCGTCCTCTCCCTCACTGCCCTCGGCCCCCGGCCGCCCCCAGGACCCTCTCTCCGGGCTCTCCAGCCCCGGCCGCCCCACGGCCCTCGCTCCCCGCCCCCCGCCCGGGCCCGCGCCCCTCCCTCACCGATGGTGGAGATGAAGGTGGTGTTGAAGGCGTCTTCGGAGAAGCGGAACAGGAGGCAGGTCTTGCCCACCCCCGAGTCGCCGATCAGCAGCAGCTTGAACAGATAATCGTACGTCTTCGCCATCTTCGCGCTCCGGCCTTCTGACCCGGGAGCGAGAGGAGGCGGCGGAGAAAGGCGGGGAGGGGGCCGCGGGCGAGGGGGCGTGCCCGCCGAGCCGCCAACGCCCGCCCCGCCCCGCGACCCGAGCCCCGCCCCGCCTCTTGGAGGGGGCCTGCGCGCCCCGCCCCACGCGGCCAATCCGCGAGGGTTTCGTCAGCACCGTCCGTGTCCCAAGGCTTCCTGGGACTTGTAGTTTTGTTGGCGAGTCTCGGGCGTGCCCCGCGCGGGTTGGCCGGCGGGCACCCGGGAATAAAAGAAGGTCGGCTCTCCGCTGGGTGACCCGATGGACTAAGCGTTTCCACCTGAGCAGGGAGGGTAATCCCCAGGTCAAACTGAGCATGGCGCCATGGGAACTTCACGGTTTCTTTGTGTAGGGGAGCCTTTCAAATCTAGGACCTTGGACTCTGAATCCCCCGTCTCCAGCATCTCTTCTGTTTGCACCGAGATTCTTTCCTTCATGCTATTGTGGCGCAGCCTCCGGTTAATATAGATCGAGACTATGTATTATTGGCTTCCCCAATTCCTGCTCAGCAACACCTCAAAGCCCTCACCGGCTTTCCTATCTTCAGGTCTCACAGTCCAGAGACAAATACGATAAGTATTTTGGAGGATCTGCTACGCAGAATACTAACCAATTCTCACACACACACACACACACACACACACGGATGGAGTTTTTTAAAATGGGCTGAGAATGATGAGGGCAATGAATGTACAAATGTGCTTTACACAACTGATGAATGTATGGATTGTGATGAGTTGTCTGAGTTCCTAATAAAATGATTTTTTTTTAAATGGGCTTGAAAATACTAGGTTGTGCCCTACAAAATTGCAAGCAGGAACTAAAACCACTGGAATTCGGGGAATAAGATCGAATTTTGGCTGATCACAGCCTCTTTGAGCCTCCGTTTTTTCATCTGTTAAATGGTATAACACAGCCACCCCCCAAGCTATCGCATCCCCACCCCCCCATAAGGTTGTGAACAAGAATTGAAATATTGAATGTGAAAACTCTTTGAAATCTACAACCACCAACCCCACTGCCGTCCAGTGAATGCCGACTCATGTGCGCTGCGTGCAGGGTTTCCGAGACTGGAGCAGACAGCCTCACCTGTCGCCGGAGAACTGAGGTGCAGGGCTCGAACCTTCAACCGTATAGTTTGCAGGCCAGTGCCTAACAGCACCACCAGGGCTCCTTTGGAAATCTATAAAGCACTGTACAAAATGTTAGCACTGCGGTTACCCTTCACCCCCCTAGGAAACTTGCAATGGACAATGATTGTGGAGGAACTAGTAGCATTCTGTGATACTGACTTAATCCTTTAGTCTCCATCGTCTTGGACTAATTCTTTCATTGTTTGTGGGCGTGTCCAGGCCTTTTCCATTCGCTAGAGGCAGACAGAAATCCAGACAGACCAAACCTTTTCGAAACAAGCACGCACAGCCTCCAGTGATGCTGAGGAGGAGGTGAGAGCTGAAGTACCCGTAGCTTCTGCGGATCCAAGCAAGCAGTAAACAAGTTTGGCTGCTAACCAATGTTCATGAAAAAGGTAGAGTCTCAGAAGAAAAGCCTGGTGTGCTACTGAGATAGTTTATTGTGCCAGCCTGGCTGATAAACGCAGGTGGGATTGACTGA
>NW_022107947.1:1227981-1229564 GCF_000313985.2 Echinops telfairi | reverse complement strand
TTTTAATTTCTAATATGGAAATATCAATAACTAAAACTCACATAAGCAAAAGTACCTTGGGGTCCTCCATTATTGTAGAAAGATAAAGGAATCCAGTGATATAGACATTTTCCTTGCATATAAGGAAATTCCTCTGGGAGGTTGGAGGAAGTTATTGAGGAAACCAGTGCACTTGGCCACCAAAGGGGTAGGGACAAACCTGGACAGCTAACTGAACAAGGCAGCAGGCATCTCTAAAACTCATCCTGAGGGCCTGTGACCTCACGTACAGTGCTGGGGATGCTCCATTCTTAGACCCGGGGAAGCTAGAATCAGCTTCGCCTTCTAGGGGGATAGGAGATGAAAGACAGCATTGTTAAGGAACACTTATTGATCATATAATTCCCAGATGGCTGCACTTGCTTAACCTTCTGCCTAATTTCTAGAATCTGCTTGACGGGAACAAAGCTCTAGGGAGATCACAGTTTTCATCCCTTAATGAGGAGGAATTCTGCCCTCTGACACAGGCTGTCTTTGTAGAAGCCTATGAACTTGGCCTTAGCCAAGGTCTGAACTGAATGTAGACAGCTCAGTGGCACACCCTCATCCTCATTCCTGAAGGGGGGGGAATAAAAGTCTCCAAAGATAAATGGCATCTTTCTTCTTTTTAAAAATGTATGTTTCTGAAATAACTTTCCTTTCTACCATCTACATGGAACTATTGGCATTCTCCCTCTGTATGAATAAGAACACACCCGTGGCAAACTCAAGTTGTGAAAGGGCAATCAAGTTTAGAAGAGAAGTTAGAGTTAGGAATTTTAAAGTCTTTAATTTAAAATTAAAATTATTCCCTTTTATTTTCCCTTCCTTGTTTTTTTCCCTACTACCAAGTGTGGTAGTTACATAATCTGGTGTCAATTTGAGGATTAAGAGTGTAGGAGTGGAGTCTAGCCTGTCAATCAAGATATAGCCAATGAGGCCTCTGTATGGCCATGACCTTCTCCTGAGGACTCTGGGGACTGCTGTATTTCCTCCCTGGAGGGGGGAGACACTCTCTCTCTCTGCTCACTCCCTGAGAGACGCTTTACTGACAAGACACATGGCACTAGGCTGATATAGTGCATGACCTCTAGAACTGGAGGAGCCATGTGGTGACCCCTGCCAGGGCGGAGATGCTTATAATGCTGCTGGATCCAAAATACTTCCCACCCACTGCCCTGGATCTTTCTGCATTCGACGTCATTGCATGTATTTCATGAGTCTGACGAGGACTTTATAGATTGGTATTGGACATATGGGCTAATATCGGAATTATGGACTTGATCTGGACTGGGCTGGGATGTTTTCTCAATTTTCAACTGCTCTTGTCTATAAAGCTCTTTCTTACACACATGCGAGTGTCTATGAATTTGGTTCTCTAGTCTACTCAGACCAGCACACCAAGTGTCTATAATATTGGGACTTGCTGGCTGTTTCATTTGTGCACCACTGTTGGACCATGGGAGCATGTTAATGTATTGGCACCACTTCAAGAAGTCTGATTTTTCCCATTTGATGCATAATTAATTTTTACATTTTGTACCACGGTATTTGAGGGGCTCTGA
>NW_022107947.1:1224461-1225424 GCF_000313985.2 Echinops telfairi | reverse complement strand
GGTGAATAAACAAATGTGGTGAAGAAAGCTGATGGTGCCTGGCTATCAAAGGATATAGTGTCTGGAGTCTTAAAAGCTTGAACATAAGCATTTTTAACTGATTTAAATTGTTCCATGACACTTGAATGCAAGAAATGTCACCTTTCTTAATTGCTTAAAGCAAATCAAATTTGATCAGAACTTCCTAGGTGTCAAGGACTGACAAAACCAGTATCAATCATTATAGGGAATTACCAATTGGATCCGGCAAAAATTCATGAGTTTAAACGGCTCTGGGAAAGTAAGGTACAGTAGCTTCTGGTCAACGGTGTGCACCTGTCAGTGTTGACACGTCTGCCCCACCACTCCGTTCTGGTCCTCTGTCCTCTGGTGAGCATGGCTGTCCCACAGATGTCCCGCATGGTGGTCCCCTGCACTGACTGATGGCTCAGCTATTGATCCAGTTCTTTCTCTGTTGTCTCTCAGTGTGTGACCCCTTTTCTTCTCCCTTAACACATGAACTCTGAGGAAAGAGACCATCGCCAATTTCTTACTGTGTTCCCAGCATGTTTAGCATGATGGCTTTCACACAATAGGCACTCAATTCAGTTGTTGAATGGATGGAGTGACTGAATAAACATCTGACCACCATGCTAGCATTATAGTTGTCAAATAACATCTGGGACATCTTTAGCTTACTCTTTGCTGTAAGAGCTAGGTATTTGTGTGATTATACTCTACTTTGTATTTATAAGTTGTTGTTCATTCTGTAAGTACGGTATTCATTGTTGTGTTTAAGAGAACGGTGTGATTACATATTACTTCTCTAGCTTGTCGAGATCACATTGAATGATAAGCCCTCAAAAGCACCAGTTGCTCCTCTCACCTGTGAGTGATCCACAAGCATGCTCTTTGTTTAGTTGATAGTCCGGTGGGATAATGCTCTAATTATCCTCATCAGTACTCTTTCCTCCCACTAATGTT
>NW_022107947.1:1221167-1222657 GCF_000313985.2 Echinops telfairi | reverse complement strand
CTATGGGTAGGTGAGAAGCTAGGGGGCATAGAGTAGGGTGGAAGATTGGAGGTGGGGAATTGGTGTGGGTGGCCTACAATAGAGAAGTCACCTGGTTGCTAATGTTCTGAATAGAATCCAGCCTCCAGAAACCGAGGTGGAGTTTAAGGTTGCCTAGAGAGTCGTGCTCCATATTTTACTCTCCTAAATTGGAACTGACCTGATGGCAATAGATTTTGATTTTAAAAGTGGTTAGAAGAAACTCATTCTAATGAAATCTCTTAGATTATTTGTCTCTAGTAATAAAACTTCTGACAACAAATAAACCCAAACCCCAACTCACTGCCACTGAGTCAGTTCTGACCCATTGTGACCCCCTCGGCAGGGGAGCACCGCCTCTGTGGATCTCGGAGACGGGAGCTCTTTCCAAGAGTAGAAAGCCCCATCTTGCCCCATGGAGCAGCTGGCAGTTTCAAAGTGCCGACCTTGCAGATCGCAGCCCAATGAGTGACCACTGTGCCACCAGGGTGCCTTTCTGACAACAAACAAGTTGCTAACGTTGATTTCATGAACCTAGGCATGACTGAATAATGACGTCCATGCAGGAAGTACCATGCACTTGGAATAAAGTTTCTTATAAGCTTGTGTGATTCAAGAAAACCTTTCAGGGTAAAGTTTCAAATGGATTCTAGTCCAACAGCAAAGTTGGTGTGCTCAAACTCACAATCAACATCATATTGGGGTGCTTTAAATAAATAGAAAAACATGCCACTGAAACTGGCATAAATAACGGTATTTACTTAATCACATGATTCAAGACTCAGACACGTGCTCAGGAACAGGTGAGGCGGAGTACATCCGGTCAAGCGACTGCCTGAAGCCTGGTTTCTCGCTCTCTCTCATTTCTTAGCAATGTTTCCAAGTAGCACTCGTTTCCACAGGCCTGCAGCATGGAGTTGAAAAGACCTTCCTGAAACGCCTGGGACTTGGCATTCCAGATTTAATCGGAACAGACTAGGAGAACCTGCTCCCCAAGAGGGCCGACAAATGCCCTGGAATTGAGTTCCCTGACCCTTGATGTGATTGAACGCTACAACCCGGGCTCACTGCCACCCGTCTGCAGTCTGTCCTGCTGTGTGCCGGCGTGCATGCTGCTGTGATACCAGCAGGGCCACCCAGCGTGGACAGGTGTCAGCAGAGCAGACAGACCAGGCCACAAAGGAAAGGCAGACCACTTCGGGAAGTTAGTCACTAAAACCTTAGGAAGAGCAGTAGCAGAACGTTGTCTGCGGGAGTGTCGGAAGATGAGTCTCTCACGGTGCTCGGACAGTAGCTGGGGAGGGGCGGCCTCTTCAGTGTGAGTCAGCCTAATGGCAAGGCTAATGGATGGGGCAGAATTGTCAGGACGTTCCTCTGCTGAAGTAGCACGACGAAAGATGAGAAGGAACAGCTACCAAAGCCAAAGTGGCCGTTATGAAAGCAAAACAGAGGACTATGGAGTCGGGTAAAAT
>NW_022107947.1:1217953-1219459 GCF_000313985.2 Echinops telfairi | reverse complement strand
ACACATAATGACCCTAGAAGGTAGAGTAGAACTTCCCCAGAGGACTTCTGAGCTTGTCACCCTTCGCAGAAGGAAAGGAAGCGGACTGTCGCCTCTTTCTGCCATTGAGCGGCTAGTTGATTTGAACCCCCATCCCTTCGTTTAGCAGTTGAACACTTTACCTGCTGTGCCACTTGAGCAACCTTGAAAAACCCAAAGCCAGAGATAGCCTGTCCCCCAACCATTTGGACACCAGGTCCCTTTCTCATTCGATGTCAGCAACCAACAAAATGTTGAAACCATTGGCATTGACTTTCACTCTTCCTCAGGCGCTCACAAGTCGGCCCTGGGATTGTGTAATGGAAAGAGGATTGCACTAAGCACCAGGTGACCTCTGTTTCCAGCTCTGCCACTAATTAGCTGTAGGGGTTCAAAACCACCATAACCTCTCTGTGCTCAGTTTCCTCCTCGGTAAAACAAGTGGGCTATGGGGTGGGAACTGGGGTACATCTATATGATCCTCTGGTTCTTGGATACAAACCCCAATAGCAGATGCCCTGAGCTCTGCCCTGGGGGTTCCTGGTCAATAGGTATTGGTCTCCCCAGGTCATTTGGATGACCTGGGTGAATCACCTGGTGAATCAAAGGATTTTATCATCAGTCTCAAGAGGCTTTGGAAGTCCCACTGAGGCCATGCAGGGTGGGGTGCTGGGAAGAAGCCCAAGACCTCTAGTTCCTTGTTCTAAAGCAGCATTAAATTCACCCTATGACTCAGTTGTCAGCACTTCCCTCTTTCCAGAGTACGAAGTTTCAACCCTTTTTGAGATGGCAAGAACAATTTATTGCGTTGCCAAGCTATTGAGTTAAGGGAAAAATAAAATCCCGCTGTATGCTTTGAGACAAATTCAATCCCATTTCTGCCTCTGATTCCTAAGTCATATGAATAATAATTTCTCAAATAACCGTCTCTCTACCTTTCCTCACAGTCAAAGTTTATTCCATGGAGTTGGTGGCACAATGGGCTCCGTTTGGGGCTACGAACCAAACCCACCGGGTCTCGCTCTCCACAGGAGACAGGAGGCCCTCTGTTTCGGTGTTGCATGATGCCCTACAGAGCAGTTCTGCTCGGTCCCTAGGGTCACTATGAGTCCGCATCGACGAGGTGGCAGTGGGTGTTTATTAGAATCACAGGACATGAGAGATTGACACATGAAACGGACCTCGTCTGTCCACTGACCAGCTGTGAGATCCTTGGCAGGACAGCGAATGTCAAACAACCTGACTTCTCAGGCTGTTCTATTTTAAAATGTTGGACAGTCGATGGGCATAGAGATCGCTTATTCCAGTGTTGCTCAAAGCGTGTATTGTAGGCCACGGTGAAACCCTTCTCAGCAGTACTGCAGTTCTAGGGTTTTTTGTTTGTTTGTTTTTTAAATCATTTTATTGGGGGCTTGTACAGCTCTTATCACAATCCATACATACATTCATTGTGTCAAGCACATTTGTACATATGTTGCCATCATCATT
>NW_022107947.1:1212414-1216707 GCF_000313985.2 Echinops telfairi | reverse complement strand
GTAAACAAGCAGCCATCTAGCTCAGCAGCAACAAAGCCCACATGGAAGAAGGTTTTAGGGTTTTGACCAAACAGAGCCGTTAGTGTGCTGCTGCGAACTGTGAGGCTCCACGACTGGCCGGGTGCTGTGCACAGTCTTCCCCACACTCCCACCCACAAAACCCTTTGGATAGACTGTTTTAAGGGGCCAATGTTCTGTAGCATGTATGAGGGAGCTTCAACCTGCTGGTGGGGAAATTCTATTAACTGTTAATCCCGTTTTTTCACAAACGTTTTTAAGCCTCCTCGTATGTTGGGGAGCTTGCTTTAATCCAATTCCATAGCTTCAGATATGTAGTTAACAAATTTTAAAGTCTTACTCTCAATATGAAAAAATCAGCATATTAAGAGGAAGCCGTTGGTAAGAAAAGAACCCTGGTGGTCTAGTGGTTACGTGTTGGTCTGCGACACACATGGTCGGCAGTTCAAAAACACCAGCAGCTCCGTGGGAGAAAGACTGGGTGTTCTAGTCCCCCAAACAGTTCCAGTCTCAGAAACCCAAAGGGAGCCCTTACCCAGCAGCATTGACTGGATGGCAGACAGAGACAATTGGGAAGGAAGATGACATCTCTTACCAGAGACCCTAACAGTCACCCTGAGAACACCTGCACCTGCCTCCTAGGGTCCCCAGAGTGTCAGGACAAGGGTCCTTTCTGCCACCCCTGCCACTATCCCACCCACAGAAAGACCTGCCAGGAGCGGTGGGGGTGGGGAACAGGGCAATGTGCTGCAATAGCTATTTCTTTCCCACCTAGGACAGCTGCTTTACCACAAGCCCGTGGGGGAATGGCTGACACTGTACTAAAGGGAAATGAAAGTCACCTTCCATGTAAGAGGAAGAGATTTATCTAGAATTGCGAAAGTGAAAAAGAACTACATTCTTAAATGAACATTCCACATGTATTTCTGAGAACAAGGCTAATGTCAAGTAATTAAGCTAACATTACTGAGAGTTTTCCCCTCTCTCTTTTGTATTACTTGGTATTTTGATGTGTTATAGGATATGTTGATGTGTTATAGGATATGTTGATGTGTTATAGAATATGTTGATGTGTTATAGGATGTGTTTGATGTGTTATAGGATATGTTGATGTGTTATAGGATATGTTATAGCTAATTTAAAATGCTATAAAGTGACCTGCCAAGGAACTATTCTTCGAAAAGATGAAGTCTTGAAATTTCTGGAGGGCACGAATTATCTTCACATCGTATCCCAGTGATTAACAAATGACTTGGCATTGCAGATGCATGTAGCAATAAATAGGTTTGCATCAATTAGTTGAGTGTAATCTAGTGTTTGTTTGTTAGTCTCTGCCGAGTTAGTGCTGCCTCCCGGCAACCTCACATGTATACCAGAACAAACTGTTGCCCTGTCCTATGTCCTAATTGAATGATTAGGCTGTAATGGAATTAGATAATGGTCTTAGTCGTTGTTAGGGTCTGCCAGGCATGCGCATAGTGCCCCTGTGTACAACGGAAGGAAACATCCCCAGGTGCCAACATCCCCAGATGACACCTCACAGCCCTTGCTGTGTCTGAGTCTGCTGTTGCAGCCCCTGTGCCAGTCTGAGGAAAGGGCTTGGAGACCACATCAGACCTCCTCCAGCTCCCAAGGCCAAGTCCATGAGGCTTTGCTCAGGCATGCTTCCACTCTCTCTCCCTTTTTGCCCTATTCAGACACCCAGAGCCCCCGGGGACAGCACTCTGCTCTGGGGCTAGGTTGGAGACGTCATTGCAACGGCCACACAGAGCTCACAGGCATGCCCAGTACTATGGGTTTCATAAGGAAGTTCAAGGGTGAGAAATGCTTAGGATACAGTTGTTGGTCTGGTTCTTGTTCAGCTGGGATTCTGCCAGGCTCATGGCATGTCTCTCTCTCTCTCTCTGGCTCTCAGCCATTGGGCCTGGCCTCTGCCCTGCTTGAGCAATGTTACAAAGCTCTTTTAAAGCCGCTAATAAATGCCCAAAGAGCATGCCACACTGCTATAAGCCTCAACCCAAAGGTATGGAACCCCAGCTCCATGGGTTAGCAAACCTAGCCATCCAAGTGCCCAGATGCATCCCACTCCACAAGGCAACCTCCTGCCCCAAAGCTTTCGGCTTTCCTGGCTCTGTGGGTGGGACGTCGCCACTCTTTCTCCTGCTCCTGGTTCTGATGCTCCTCTGCCACTCCCCTGGGGCCGAAACTGTCTCCGGGACCAAGGAGGCGGGATGTGCAGGGATCTTGAGGTCCAAAGGACATGCTCTACTCCTGGATCTTCTCCGTTGCGGGGAGTAAAATCCCCCTTCCTGCTTCTGAGATGGCTAGTATGAACAGTATGGTAAAGCCTTGGAGACTGTCATTTTGGGGGGGACATGATTCAAAATGAGAAGAAACAGCTGCAAAGAATCAGTTAATAATCAGAAGTTGTAATAAACAAAGTATGAATCTAGAAAAGTTGAGAGTTGTGAAAAATGAAATGAAGTGCATAAAGATCTATAGCCTAGGCATTTGTGAGCTGAGATGAACTGGCATTGTCTATGTGAATCAGAAAATCTTATGATTTAGTTTGCAGGGGATGAAAGATTCAGGAGGAAAAGCATTGTATTCATGTTCAAAAACACATTTCAAAATCTAATTTGAAGTGCCATGCTGTTTTATGTGGTAGGATAACACCTATCCACATACAAGGGAATCCTGTCAAGAAAACTATTGCTCAAATTTATACACCAACACCTGAAGCTAGTGATACAAAAATTAAAGAATTTGACCCATGTCTTCAGGTCCTCAGTCCAAAACAGATCAAACATGCAGTCAAGATGTATCAAAAATTACTGACGGTTGGAATGCAAAAGTTGGAAACAAAGAGGAAGGAGCAGTTATTGGAAAAGCTGGCTTTGGTGATAGAAATGAAGCTGGAGATCACATGATAGAATTTGTCAAGGCTCAAAACGTCCTCATCACAAATCCTTTTTTTCCACAACACAAAAGGGAACTGTACCCACGGACATCTCCCAACACAGTACACAGCAATCAAACTGGTGACCTTGGTGGGAAGACAGGGAGCAAGGGATATCATTGCTGATGTCAGACAGCTCTTGGGTGAAAGCAGAGAATACAAGAAACAAGTTTTACTTAGGTTTGTTGGCTATGCAGACGCCTTTGTCAGCGTGGATTTTGACAAACTATGGAGAGCCTTGAGGAGAATGGGAATCCCAAACATCCTTGGGGAACCCAGAACCCCACATGTGCTCATGCAGAACCTGTACATGGATCAAGAGGCAGTTGTACAAACAAAACAAGGGAGTACTGCATGGCTTAAAGTCAAGAAAGGAGTACAGCAGGGTTGTATTCTCTTTCCATATTTACTTGACTCTGACTAAGCAAACAGTCAGAGAAGCTGGATTACATGAAGCAGAACCTCAGGGTTGAAGGAAGGTTTGCTAACAACCTAACGCACGCAAATGACACAACCTTGCTTGCGGGAAATGAGAAGGGCTTGGAAGCTTGTGCTGATGAAGATCAAGAGTTACAGCCTTCAGAAGGGATCACAGCTCAATGTAAGGAAGACCAAACTCCTCACAACTGAGCCCAAAGATAACATTGTGATGAAAGGAGAAAACATTGACGTTGGAGAGGTTGGCAAGGATTTCGCCTTGCTTGGCTCCACAATCAACGCTCCTGGAAGCAGCAGTCAAGAGATCAAAAGACATATTGCATTGAGTGAATCTTCTGCAGAAGACCTCTTTAATGTGCTGAAAAGCAAGAGTGTTACTTTGAGGACCATGGTGCGCCTGACCCAAGCCATGGTATTTTCAATCAGTTCACACGTTTGTGAAAGTTGGACATTGAACAAGGAAGACAGAAAACACACGGATGCATTTGAATTATGGTTCTGGCAAAGAATACTGAAAGTACCATGCACTGCCAAAAGAACCAAAAAATCTGTCGTGGACAAAAGTATAACCAGAATGCACCTTACAGGCAAGGATGGCAAGACTTTGTCTCATGTACTTTGGACATATTGTGTCAGCCCAGGTAGACTAGAGAAACAAATCCATATAAACTCATATGTGTATAAGAGAGAGTTTCATATAAAGGGTAATTGTACATCAAGAAAGCATCCCAACCCCGTCCAGATCAAGTCCATAAGTCCCATATTAGCCCATATGTCTGACACCAATCTATAAAGTCCTCTTCAGACTCATGAAACACATGCAATGATGCCAAATGCAGGAAGATCACAGGCCAGTGGGTGGGAAGTCTTGTAGACCC
>NW_022107947.1:1206215-1207937 GCF_000313985.2 Echinops telfairi | reverse complement strand
GGGGCAGGCATCCTTGATTGAACACCACCTCAGCAAATCCCTACGCTTTTCCATCTGTTTCGTCACCTGTCAAAGGAGCAGACTAATCCAACCCTCCCTCCGAGGGCAACTGGTGGCAGTTTAATTAATGTCGGCAGGGATGGACTTTATAACATAGTCATACGGACGTGAAAAAGGGGCACCAGAGTGATTTCATCCAACGTCGCCGAGCCCGGAGTGCACACTGCTTTCCGCTGCACGGCTCAGCCTTTGAGTCCGCTCACAGGCGCTGGGCTCCCGTGACCGGCCCAGAAAGGAGGGCCTGGGGGTGGGAGGAGGGTGCAGAGCAAGTCCGCAGGGCCTGGCTCCGATTTCTGGTTGGGCGCGGAGCTGGAAGATCCACGAGGTTTTGCTGGTGGCTGGTGAGGGACTGATTTCCGCAGGTAAAGGACAAAGAACAAGGAGTCCCCAGTATCCCTAGATCTGTTCAGGAAAGATTCTTGGGGTCTTAAGTGGCACCCTGAAGGGACAGTTGTTTCTGATGGTCTCTCTGGTGCCCCTTCCTATTTCCTGCCTCCGTTTGCCGGCTGACAGACTGTTCATGCTGCTGGTGTCCCTTCAGGGCCCACGTGTACTGAGAACAGGGAACACGAGGGTCCTTGTTGGGGCCATTCCTTCCTTTAAAGGCTTGAGTCTTACAATGATCATATTCCCCTGGTCACTTGAAGACACAGCTGTGGAACTGACCGGAAGTCAGAATCCCCCTGCTTAGGATCATAGTTGGGAATTGTTGGTGGGGTTGGATCACATGGGTTTCCCCTTACACGACCCACGTAATCACATTCATGAACAGGGGCCTGGGCACTCCCTCCCTCAGCCTCCTGGAGTGGCTATGTCTCTCGAATGAGTACTATGCTCAGCCCCGGGTTATGATTATGCCGGTCCAACCTCTTCCCTAATGTTAGATGATCTGGAGCTCCCTGAATGTTCCAGAAGGGTCGTAATCATGTTCACATCTCCATGATACCAGAGTCTTCCTTAGAGGTCACACACACACACACGCGTGAAAATGAAAAGCTTGAGTGATGAGTGGGATGGCTGTTGGGGTCTCTGAGCTGAATCCAATGCACAGTGACCCCATGGGGCAGAGTGGAGCTGCCACACAGGGTTTTCCACGCTGTAATCATCATGGGTGTAGAGCACCAGGTCTTTCTCCCAGATTGCTGCTGGCAGCTTTGTACCTGCTAAGCTTTTGGTTACTAGCAGAGGGCTTAACCATTATGTTACCCAGGCTCCTGATGAAAATGATAGGAGAGCTTAATGTCCATTAGGGAATTGCACCTTCAGATACTTTTTGAAAAATGTCCCTATGTGGGAGATGTAAGTGTCTTGCCCGCTGTCCACTGGTTAAGAGGAAAAGATCATCAGCAACCCCCAGACCTAGCTTTGTGTCTCGGCTGTCCACCTTACTGTTCATGGGGTCTGGCGAAATAGACCGAACCAGCTCTGGGCCTTAACTCCCTCATCTGCAAAATGGGGATAAAACGATGATCTCCCTCACAGAGATGTAACTATCCAATGAGATGCAAAGTGCGTAGCTCAGGGGCTGACACTAAACAAGTGTTCAGATGATACCATCCTCCTCCTCATTAGAGATTGCAGAGGAAGTACTCTTACTTGCGCTCAGAGTTTAGCAGACCAGTCTTCAGACTTCACAACCTGCCCCACCAAGGGTGCCTTAAC
>NW_022107947.1:1203127-1204609 GCF_000313985.2 Echinops telfairi | reverse complement strand
CGGCCCCCGAGGACGCAGTTGCCTCTCACTCACAGCTTTGGGCCTGCCCCGGATTCAGGGGCAAATCCTGTCTTTAGCTCTAAGGAGCTCTGTTTTAGGAATTCATGAGACACGGTTAGGTTACCTTGTGATTTATCCTGCTCTGACCAAATGTCCTGGTGCGGGTTACTGGGCTTCTGTCCTGGTCCTGGGATTGCATCTCAGTTTCAATTCCCTGTCACAGGACCTGGCTCCTTGACTCCTCCATCTTCAGCCTCTACTTCCAGAACCTGACCTGGTCTCTCCAAAACGCAGGCTCTCATTCCTGGCTAGATAACACCTCGTCTCCCCAGGGACCTGCAACAAAGACCAAGCTGGGACCTGGGTTTCATCACCTGTTTAGCTCATGCATACTGTTCTTTAAAACCTCCCCTATCACCCCGCCATCCCACTTTCCCCACAGCCCCAAACGATGTTTGTTTACGGATGAGACCTACATTGAGTCATGTGCTGGAGTTTTCTGATTCTGGGCTTGGCTGGTCCACCTGTCACTTGATAATATTCTGAGAGTCAAGTGGTCCCAAAGCTCTACCTGTCTGGTAGACCTCCTCCCTCGGACTCTACCTGGCTGCCAATCATTGCCCAGCACTCTGTTGGGTAGCAAGAAGGCAGTGTGGTATGGTGGCATGAGGGTGACATGAAGGTGAAAATCTGAGTAAACCTGGGTACCACTCTGCTCTTCCATTGGGCAGGTTCTTTAAATTCTCTAGACCCCAGGATTGTTGGAAAGATTCGAAGAGACAATGTGCTTGGACATTTTTGATGTCATTCAATAAAATACATCTATCTTTCATCCCTGAACTTTGATTGTTTTATAAGCAGCATTAATGAAATAATTTACAAATCATACAACTTAAAGGTTGAATATACCTTGAATAGACAATTCAATTTTTTAGTATATTCATTGCAATTATAGGATAGTGATATGAAGCTTAAAACAATTTAAAAGACTTAGGATTTCAGTGTGTTAGGCTGAATTACCTAGAGACAAAAACCAAATAACAATAATCATAGAAGCATAAAAAAGAACGCACCAGTCACTTGAGCGTTTAATGGACATGTCAACAACGCCTGTACTGCGGTCTAACAGCTGCCTATCATTTCCTTTTCTCGCAGTTATAAAATCTATACCATTGGCTAAATTAATGATCCTATCAACAGAATTACTGTATATTCCGTGGGGATGATTTATTATGTTCTCTATCATAAAGTGATAATGATGCCTCTAAAGTGAACCAGAGGCCTATATAACCATAGATGAATGGATTGAGGACTTACATAAGTTTTTATGACTTGGTCCTACTTGATACTTGCCCTCATTAAGAGGTCACAGAAGATGCTATACCATCCGCCCGATCTGACCCCACCACACCGAGGCAAAAAACACTTAGGGTGTGCAACAGAACAGCAAGGGGAACAGAGCAACAAAGTCCCAGGGAATAT
>NW_022107947.1:1198495-1201026 GCF_000313985.2 Echinops telfairi | reverse complement strand
GACTTACACAATTATGTATGGATTGTGATAAGAGTTGTATATGCTCCTAATAAAAGGATTAAAATTTTTAAAAAAGGAAAAAAAAAAGAATGTGCTATACCAAAGTGTTGGGAAGAAACCAGGTAGATGGCTGCTTGTTGTAACACCGGTCGTTAAGACCTCACATGCTATTCTCTCTGATAGCCGGGCACCATCAAGTGAGGCAGCAACTACGTCCACATAGAAGCACATCCGCCTGATCCAAACTCAAAAGAGGAGGCGATAGCCGAGCTTAAATGCTGAACACTTGATTTGCAGAACACAATGGATGACAGTGAAAGCCCAAAATCCATTTGCAGGGTCCCCACATGGATTAAGGCTTATTGAATACTCTGACCATGGTCCAGGGACAGGAACAGCCTTGCTATCGGACAGCGAGCAGTGCAAAATTGATTATGGGATATGCAGTTAGATTAAAATATAACACCTTCTCACTTGATCTTCCTTTTGACTGATTTTAAAGTTCTTTCAGTTTTTAATATTTTCTGCTTTCTTTTCATTTGGGGTTTTTCTGTTTTGTTTTGTCATTGTTGCTGTTTTTGTTTGTTATATTTTTACTTGTTTCTTGTTTGTGTTTTGTATGACTTTTTGTGTATGAAATTCAGGATAGGTAAATCTATATAGAGTCACTAACTGGATTAATAATTACCTAAGGACATGGCAGGGGAGGTTGGGGGGAGATGAGAAGCTAATTGAATATGAGAAGAAAATATTTTGAAATGGACTGTGGTGATGATTATACAACTCTCCTTAATAGGATTGCATTATTAACTGTATTATATATGTGAATTATGTGCCAATAAAATATTTTTAAAAAGAACTCTATATCAATAAAGAATCTTATATCAAGTTAGCATCCCA
The DNA here is from genome assembly GCF_000313985.2 of Echinops telfairi. Lineage (NCBI taxonomy): Eukaryota > Metazoa > Chordata > Mammalia > Afrosoricida > Tenrecidae > Echinops > Echinops telfairi. The sequence continues at coordinate 1,200,126 of NW_022107947.1, read as the reverse complement.
GTCCCGTCCAACGCAAGTCCATGGTCCAGAGACTCTCAGACGTGTGCAGCTGCCAGGGGTAAAGCATGAAGGTGAATTGGGAACTGGGAGATCACAGGCCAGTGGGTGCCGAGTCATGTGGACCCAAGGGCACTGACAGCCCCCAGTCTTGGCAGGCCCATCGGCCACTGGCCCAGCGGTGAGACCGAGGACTCAGTCAAGCAGGAAGGAGGAGAGCCAGAAAAAGGGAAGTTTCCTGTGTCTCTCTTATTAAAAGTCCACCCATGATCAGCTGTGACCTGATTGACAGATTGGACCCTACCCCTACCTCCACACAAGTATCATCAGGTTGACCCGAAATCTTACCCTCCCAGTCTGTTATAAGTGCATGTAAATCACGAAGCATGCCTTTGCTTCGTGTGATATTGGGCTCTGTTGTAACAGTGGACGAAAGTAATGGCTCTCTGCTCTTCTGAGCTGGCAGTGTGTTGAGCATTGGTCATACTTTAAGAGGGAAATGGGCAAATTGGAGCCTGTCCAAAGAAGTGTGAAAGGAGTGACAAGAAACTGCAGACCCGACTTGCAGGAGCCAGTGAAGAAGGAAAGCCGATGGAGAGAGGGACCTCTCTCCTGAGCCAGCTCTGGGGCGGTAGCTTGGAAAATGAGTGGCGTGCATTGTCTATATTCCTCCCCTAGGCTGGAACCTCAGTCGGTGAATTTAAGTGAAGAGCAAACGTGAGAACACAAGTTAAGGACCATTAGAGCCATCTTTAAGAACGGAAGCGAGAGAGATCCACGAGCAGGCTGGAGAGCCGGAGCAGAGCCCTTGTCTTCTCTTGACTGTGGATGCCGAGCTCAGTCAGCTACCGAGGACATCCTCAGCCAATGGATGCAGAGTGGACACACTGCCCACCCTCGCATCCCCTTCCAACCCCAAACATCAGAACCGTAGCCAGTGTGACCCAGAACAACAACAACAGAAAAAATTATGTACCAATTATTTATAATTTCTCTGTACTGAGCTTCAAAACAACCAATAACATACCAGTCACATAAACAAACAAATAAATAGATAATCGGATTACTTATTTAAAAAATGGAATGTAAAAAAAAAGGAATGTATTGTCCTTTCTGAAAATTCTAAATCTAATATTCGACGACTACCGTATTAGCGTGTCAGAAAGCAGTTTCTTAGAAAGTTCTTACTGTGTAATATGTTAGGACCAGAAAAGTTAAAAAGAAATGACTAGCCAGGCACCTCCTCAAGGCCAGGCATCCAGCTTTGGATTAGTCTAGTGGCGACGTGCTGACGCACTGGGTTGTGATCTGCAGATTCTGAACAGTCTGAGACCTCCTGGGAGAAGGACAAGGCTTTCTACTCCTGTGAACAGTCCCAGTCTCAGAACCCAACAGGACAGTCTACCCTGTCCTCTAGGGCTGCGATGCGTCCGCATCGGCTGCATGGCAGGGAAGTGACTTTATTTTTAGCTGCCCATTCTTTCTCCTAATTTTCATTCCTGTTCCATTATTAAATCGTAGGCTAGAGAAATGGACACCCAAATGTGTCAATATGGATATTTTATTAATTATGCTGATGATAATGGGAGCTCCTAAAATAATATTTGGCATTACCTGATCAGGAGAATGTGTGT
>NW_022107947.1:1194492-1195357 GCF_000313985.2 Echinops telfairi | reverse complement strand
CACATATGTAAATAAATGTACATGCCTGTATTTAGACCTCTATAAATGCCCTTTGCCTCTTAGCTCTTTCCTCTATTCAATTGCTCTTGTATATAAACCTCCTTCTTATACACATATGGGTGTCTATGCATTTGTTTCTCTCGTATACCCAGACTAACATAAACATTAAATGCTAAAACTGGAGAGTTGGAAGGTGAATACCTTTGTTATTGCTTGGTGTTGTAAAGCAGGTCCAAACTCAGTGACCCACTGCAGCACAGAATGAAACCCTACCTGGTCCTGTGGCACCCTCACAGCCATCCCTACAGTTCAGCCCATTGTTGGAGCCACTGTGTCAACTCATCGTGTTGCGGGCCTTCTTTATTCCCACTGACTTTTACTTTACCCAGCATGATAGCTTTCTCTAGGATCTGGTCCCACCTGACAACATGTAAGACAAATTCTCATCAGCTCTGTCTCCAAGGAAACTTCTGACTACCCTTCTTCCAGGACAGATTTAGTTGTTCACTTCGCAGTCCGTGATATATTCAATATTCTTGGTCAACATCATAATTCAAATGCACTAATTCTTGTTTTGTCTTTCTTATTCATTATCCAGCTTTAGCGTGCAAATGAAACTATTGAAAACACCATAGCTTGGGTCAGGTACACTTCAGCCTCCGAAGGACATCTTTGCTTTGAACACTGCTGTGGCAGGTGCTGTGGAGTCGATGATGGGCGCCCGATGCACCGCAGAGTGGATCCCGGCTCAGCCTGCGCCGTCTTCACAATCGTTCTCATATTGAGCCCAATGTTGCAGCCATGGTGCACGTTCATCGCGTCAAAGGTCTTCCACTTTTCCGCTATCCCGAGTTTGATGACCTTC
>NW_022107947.1:1189734-1194328 GCF_000313985.2 Echinops telfairi | reverse complement strand
TATCAAGCATATTTGTACATATGTTCTCATCATTATTTTCTAGACATTTACTTTCTATTGAGCCCTTGGTATTAGCTCCTTTTCTTCCCCCCTCCATGCCCACCATTTTGCTTATACACCCATTTGTCTTCAGCGATCATATCAGGCAGGAAGTGACTCCTTGATAAATTATTATTATTTTCATATCTTACACCAACCACTGTCTCCCTTCCCCCACGGTTTCTTTTGTTCGTTCCCCTTATCGCAATCGGTTCCTCCTTCCTCCCTTCCTCTCCCCACCTCCCTCCTACCCTACTGGTATTGCTATTGCTATTCCTTTTCCTGGATTCTATGTGTCCTGGGTTCTTATCTCTTAGCTGTACCTGTGCACATGTTCTGGTATAGCCCAAAGTGAAAGGCAGTACTGGGGTCATGATAGTGGGGGCTGGGGAAGCCTCAAGGACACCCCACCTCTGTGAGGGGATGTCCCATTGTCAACAGATGGGCTTTGGGTCTCTGTCCTGAACCCCTCTTTCTCAGCAATGTGGTTTTTCTGTTTGTTTGTTTGTTTGTTTGTGGTCTTCTGATGCTTGTTACCGAGTCCCAGTGACACCATGCTTGCACAGGCTGGTGTGCTCCTTCCATGTGGACTTGTTGTTCCTCTGCTAGATGGCCACTTGTCTAATGCCAAGCCTTTAAGGCTTTAGACGCTACATCTTTTGATAGCTGGGCACCATCCGCTTTCTTCACCACATTTGCTTGTGCACCCATTTAAGACAAAGTATTACCATCCTTGCTTCTATGGAGCATTCTGGCTGTACCTCTTCCCCGACAGCTTGGTGGGTTCTTTGGCAGTCTATAGTACTTGCAATGTCCTTCCCTCGCACTATAGTTCAAATGCATGGATTCTTCTTCAGGCATTTATTCAGTGTTCAACTTTCACATGCATATGATGCAACGGAGAATACCAGGGCTTGGGTCAGGCACACCTGGGTTCTCAAAGTAACATCCTTGCTTTTCAACACTTTTTGGGGGGGTATAGATATCCAAGTTTATTAGTGGCTACTAGGGTCAGTATACAGAAAGTGGGGGGTGGAGGCTAGCGGGGATGGAAAAACTACATGGATCATGGAATGGTACACTTGCAAACATATTCGTGTAACTGCTGCCAATAAGGCTTAAATCTGTAAACGACTGAACAGGCAAAAGTTGTGTGATAGATATATAAGGAGCTTCAAAAAGTTTGTGGGAAACATCCATTATTTTAAAATTGATTTGCAGTCACCACCGGGGCTATTTCTTGCTGAGTTGTTTGCTGTCTTGTTCTTCCTGAAACCTTGGGAGGCTGAGAGGTGCTTGGTAACGTGGGCGAGGGTGGGTTCTGCTTTGTTCTCCATGGTCTCCAGGTCACAGTCAAGCTGCTGGGTCATCTCCGGAGCACTTAAGTCAGGTTGGCCTTGCTTTCAGCTGAAGAGGGGCGAGGAGTCTCGGGCAGAAGACACATCTGGGAGCGCCGGCCACAAAGGGCTCTGGCTGCGGTTCTTCTCTGGCACTTTTCAATACTTTAAAGAGATTTTTATGCTGCAGATTGACCTAATACAGTTGAGCTCTTGACTCTGGCTTCCATGAGCATTGACTGTGGATCCAAGCAATACGAAATCCTTGACAACTTCAACTTGTTCTCCATTTATCAGGATGTTACCTACTTGTCCAGTTGTGAGGATTTGGGTTTTCTTTACCTTGAGTTGTGATCCATACTGAAGGCTGTAGTCCTTGATCTTCACTAGCAAGTGCTTTAAGTCCTCCTCCCGTTCAGCAAACACGGTTGTGTCATCTGCATATCAAAGGCTGTTAATAAGCCTTTCTCCAATCCTGCTGCAGCATTCTCCTTCATATAATCCACTTTCTCAAATTTCTCCCTCAGCATACAGATTGAATCAGTATAGTGAGAGGATGCAGCCTTGATGCACATCTTTCCTGATTTTAAGTCAGGCAGCGTTCCCTTATTCTGTTCACACAGCTGCCCCTTGATCCGTGGACAGGCTCCACATGAGCACACTTTTTAAAGAGGACTTTTTCAGCAAATTTGTTCAATGTAGTCCATCATTTGATTTCTTGACTTCTGCTTCTCTGGGTGCGTAATTATCCCGTTTTGAAGATCTCTGTATTCTTTATGTTGAGGTATAATCCATACTGAGTTTGCGCGGCAAGGTCTCTTCATTTTCAGCAAGTAAGGCCTGTGTCATCTGCGTATTGATGAGACCCCTTCCATCCTGAAGCCACGTTCTCTCCTTCATCGCGTTTATTTAATTCCTCTCAGATCATTCGCTCAGAAGATTGAATAAGTCTGGTGAAAGGATACAACCCTGATGGACACTTTTTTTTTAGTTTTAAGCTGTGCATGATCTCCCTTTTTGGTTCCAACACCTGCCTCTTGGTCCAGGCAGCGATTTCATATGAGCACAATTAAGCAGTCTAAGATTCTCGCTATTTGCATGTCATCCATCACTCATGGTGATCTGCACAGCTGAAAGCCTTTGCACAGTAAACAAAACACGGGCAAACATCTGACATTTCTGCCATCAGCAATAATATCCTTATTCGTGTTGTCTTCTGAATCCTAGCTTGAATTTCTGGCAGTTCCCTCCGTGTACTGCCCATTTTAAAATGATCTCCAACACAGTTTTACTGGTATGCGGCATGAATGGGATTTTTTAATGATTTCTGTACTCTGTTGGATCCCTTCTTATTGGTTTGGACACATATATGTAGTCACTTGGTCAGGTAGCTTCTAAATTTCTTCATGAGGAGCACATGCATGTTGTATCTGTTTGTGGAAACATCTCAAATAATATTCCATCAATTCACGAATCTTTGCTTTTGACCAATGTTTTCAATGTAGCTTGACATCTTCCTTCAGTACCATTGGTTTTTAATCATATACTATCCTCCTGATGCGCATGAAGATATTTACTTTTAAAAAATTTTTTTTATATTTCATTTTTTAAAAGCCTGATGTCCAAGTTAGTGTATGAATGAAATAAGTCATGATATATGTTCATAGAACAGACACTATGTGCTCATTAAAAATCAGGGTGTAAAAAAACATAATGTAAAAGAATATATAGTAACATGGATAATTGTTCATTATGTTATAAAAACACAAACCAAACTCATTGCCATTCGGTTGATCCAACACTAGAAACTTTATAGGGCCAAGTAGAGCTGCCCCAGCGAGTTTCCAAGGGCACAATTTCAGCAGAAGCTGGGGCTTGTGGATGGAACCTACAGGGGCAGTGAATCATTTAGTGTGTTTCTTCCAGCTAGTCTCTAACTCCCACCAAACAACCTTATCCTGCATGTGTCTGGTTAAAAAGGGGCAAGATACTGATAGGATTAACCTGCACGTAATTATGAACAGGACTCCCTGAAATGCAATCCTACTGTGTATAATATGAGTCCTTGCAGAAGCATGGGGAGGGATCGCATTACCAGCAAGGACCAGGAGTGGCGCACATCCTCTATACCTGGGATCCCTGTGCAATGAAGCCTCTGGATCCAGAAGACAGCTGCAGCATCAGAGAAGTAGCAGCTGAACCAGGAGCCAGGGCATGGAACAGAGTAATGGGCTTCCCAACCAACAGAGCAAGTAGAGTGTTTTTGTGCAGGAGGCTGGCTTGCGGAGTGGGGTGCCTCTGGGAACTTACTTGGAAATGTTGGACTTGCTGACACTCAGAAGTGGAGCAGAGTGCCTTTGGACTGAGGCTTACAGAAGAGTGGCATGCCCCTTGAGGCATTTATTAGCAGACCTGCAAGAACTTTGTAACATATCCTGATAAACAACTGGACCCTGAGCATTTCTCACTTGCATTACAACTAGTTAATTTCCTTAATAAACCCTTTAATCGTGGATTTTGTCTGTGCGTTTTGTGTAGCAATTGCAATGGATATTAAAACCCAGAGTGATAAAGCAGAGAACATTAATTCAGACATCACAAAACCCCAGATCTTTCAATTAGCAGCTAAGTGTTTAGCCACTCTGCCACCTGGTTTCTTTTATGGAGACAGAGTATCAAGTCTACAAAAGAACATGCAGAAGATAGTCCCAGTATGCAAAACCCTAAGCCCAAATAAATCTATATGTAAATAGGTTTAAAATGCTGTTAAAATCTTTACCTCTGCAACTTCACTTCGACTTACTGCCATCCAAATGCCAACTCACAGCAACCCTATAGGACAGGATAGAACTTCCCTGGTGGGTTTCTGAGACTGTAACTCTTTACAGGAGTAGAAAGCCTACGGCAATTTTCTTCTGTTTGTCTACCTTTTTCACAAGGTGCATCGTGCAGGTATTGTTTTTGTAAACAGAAATAAAAAGTAGCTAAGGACTTCTATCCAGAGCAGGCTTTGGGTCCAGCATTTCTGGCTTCTCGGCTTTCAGTCAAACTCCCTCTCCCACCCATCCCTCAAGCTTGTCCTCATCAAAACATTTTGTGCAGGCTATCCAAGACACACACTGCGTTTTCAGGCCCAAGCAGTACACTCCGGACAGGGGGCAGGAAGGGGCCCACCAGAGAATTAAGCACTAATGAGTAATTATATATATATATATATA
>NW_022107947.1:1181346-1189314 GCF_000313985.2 Echinops telfairi | reverse complement strand
TGTATAGACACCCCTTAATTCAGACTTAGGACAAAGACCAACCATCCTCGCGCAGGAGACCACCAGCAGGAGGTCACAATGGTGTCCCACAAGCACATATTCCACAGAGAACGTACGAAATGGGCACATGGACACTGGATGCACAAGTACACTAGCCACAAAAGAACTGAGAATAGTTCAGATACTTGTGGTGCCTCCCACGGGAGTGCACTGGGGGCTGCAGGCCAGGGTCTTGGTTGGGACTCCTTCCCGGCACCCTCCACCCAAGGAGACCGCTAGGTGGCCTGACGCACCCCCACCACCACCGAGAGGAGCGCCTAGAGCGGACGCGCGCGCCCGCCCAGCCGCCCGCTCCCCCCGCCTCCTCGATGCCGGAAGTCGGCGCCCTGCGCTCGTGCGCCCGCCGTCGGCTGGCGCCGTCGCTGCAGTTGTGGACGCCGGTGGGCTGGCGAGAGGAGCGACATGCCGGTGCGTGGAGTTGTTTACTTTGGGGGTTGGTTTTCTTTCGGGGGGGAGGCTCGCTGCCCTCCGTGGCGGGGCCGCCGGGTCGCGCGTGGCGGACTGTGGAGACTTGCCCGGGCAGCGCTCGAGCCGCCCGCCGGGGCGCCAGGCAGGTGGGCCCGGCCGCCCGGCGCGGGGCACCCTGCTCCCCGCAGCCGCTTCTCCCGCCGCCTCGGTGCCCGGCGGGCGCCCGCAAGTTTGGGAGCTCCGCGCCGCGCGCACTTGGTGGTTTCGCCCCCGAGCCTTTTCTCGGAGGCGAGTTGGTGCCCGGTGCCCTTCGCACAGGGCGGCCACGCCGATGCTGCAGGCCAGACGTGGAAGCCTGGGCCAGAGAGCGCCCTCGCGAGTGCTCCCCTCCCGGGCCTCCCCCACCTCCCCCCAAGCCAGCCGCCTCGGAGCCCGTCTTACTGAGCACCCCGGGGTGTTTGTTTTCTTAAGTGAGGCGATTGCGTTCAGATGGACATTGCGTTCGGCTGACCATCTGGTGTCCGGTCGTCACAAAACCTCTTTCACAGGGGACCTCTTCAAAAGGCAAACTCGTGCCAAGTGACTGTGACTCCTAGCGATCCCATGGGACCGAGTAGCGCTGCCCCTGTGGATTCCCGAGGCTGCAGTCTGCAGGGCAGCGGCTGCCACACCTTTCCTCCAGGGAAGGGCCACGGACCTTCGGGTGGCCAGCTGCTGCGTTGGCAGGGCCACGCACCTTCGGGTGGCCAGCGACGCCCGTCACCACCACGTCATCGTAGCAAAGGGCAGCTTTCGCTAAGGACTTGGAAAAGGCAAACTTATAAATACGAACATTTTGATGAAAGCACACAGGCTTTAAATAAAGAGTAACGTTAGCAACTGAAGTGCCCTTGTCCCTCCTGAACAGGAAGATTATTATTTTTGCATGTCATAATATATATATATATTTTTTAATTCAGTTGGCAAGAGATTTACTACATCCTTCCCTGGAGGAGGAAAAGGAAAAGCATAAAAAGAAACGACTTGTTCAGAACCCAAATTCTTACTTCATGGATGTAAAATGTCCAGGTAAAAATTTAAATCTTAATTCTTTTACTGAGGAAAACGCCTATAGGAATGTCCGTGTGGCTCCAGGACCCCCTGTTGAGGAGAAATGAGATTACCAAACTGGTAAAGTCATAAGGGGCATATTTAAAAATAATTGTATTCAAACCTTTGTAGAAAAGTTTTGGGAGATAAAGGTGGGAATCCAAAGGGGACAATATTTGACTGATTAAAACTTTAAGCATAAAATACATACCAGAGTTTGAAATTGTAGGATGGAAAAGAAAGTGCTGGTTATATGTTGAAGTTAATATTTTGGATGCATTCAGTATGTTTTTAAAACTTTTTAAAAATTAAAAAATGTGGTTGCATTATCAGTTAGCTACATTTGTGGCTTGCTGTTAGTGCTAAAGTCCTTATTAGAAATATATTTAATAAAACAAATCAATACCATGTCATCTTTTGCTTCTCTCTTTGCCTTTTGCTTGTTTATTTTAAGGTTGTTACAAGATTACCACCGTTTTCAGCCATGCCCAGACAGTGGTTCTTTGTGTTGGTTGTTCAACCGTGTTGTGCCAGCCTACAGGAGGAAAAGCCCGGCTTACAGAAGGTACAAGAAAGTTTCACCATTGCCAGTTGAGCAGCATAACAAATACATGCATCCACAGATTTGATTTTTATGAGCAACTATCAGTGATAAAATACAAAAATCAAAACATCACTCCTTTTCCACATTAATGCACCAAGAAAAAAAAACTGTTATGTAGATCATTTTCCATATACTATGGTATTTTATATTATGTTTTTATAATACCATGACAGTATTTGAGAGTTCTTGTGATATTTGGTAGAGCTGTGAATTTCTTCTTCTCACTGGATTGTCAGACCTGATAAGATCTGAATTATGTCAGAAGATAAATTTAAGGGCAGTATTTTATTTTTAAATTTAATTTATTTTTAATGAATAATTTTATTTTGAATTCTTATAACTCTTATAGCAATCTATACATCAATTGTATCAAGCACATTTGTACATATGTTGTACATATGTTGCCATCATCATTTCCAAAACATTTTCTTTCTATCTGAGCCCTTGGTATCATCTCCTCTTTTTTTCCCCATCCTCCCACCCTCATAAACCCTGGATATTTATAAATTATTTTTATTTTCATATTTTACACCATCCGCTGTCTTCCTTCACCACCATTTCTGTAGTTTGTCCCCTTTGTGTGTGTGTGTGTGGGGGGGGGTGTCGTATGTCAATCATTGCTATTGGTTTCCCCTTTAAAAGCAGTCTTGCTCATAAAAGTATACTTGCAAGATTCTGAAACCATTAAATTGTGCCATGATCTTCATATGCTAATGAATGGTTAAATGAGTGCATCGGTACCAGTTTTCCTAAGTGTTCTGGAAAGATTCTAGTCAAAATTACTTTCTTACAAAAGTAATTCTGTGTAGTCCAAAAAAATTAAGAGTGTATTACTTACATTAAAGAATTTTAACTGAAAAAAATTTAACTGTTGAACTCAGGCTCATGGCCGTAAATAGACATCACTGTAACATTTGAAGGACAGGAGTGACAATTACAGTCATGTTAGTCATATATTTATTATTAGAAAATTTCCGGTATAAAAGGGTGAATAACAGGAGGAAGGTAAAAGTGAACAGGAAAGATCTAGGAAGCAAAGCTATGGATAAAGGCATAAACATAGGTATGTACATATGTAAATATATTAATTCATAAAAATAGAAGTATTGGCCTATGTACATATATGACAATACATTGAGGTAGTGGATAGACTTTGGGCCTCTACTCAAGGCCTCCCTCAGTGCAAGAATACTTTGTTCTAACAACCTTGCATTCTGTGATGCTCACCCTGCCTGCACGGTGGGTGAAGACAAAGCGGTGCATAAGCAAATGTGGTGAAGAAAGCTGATGGTGCCCGACTATCAAAAGATATAGTGTCCGGGGTCTTAAAGCCTTGAAGTTAAACAAGCAGAGAAACAGCAAGCCCACATGGAGAAGCACACCAGCCGGTGAGATCATGAGGTGTCAGTGGGACCAGGTAACAGGCATCTGAAGACCCCAAACAAGCAAACATAGTGTAGAGAAAGAACCTGCCGACGAGTCGAGTTGAGTTGTCCTGAAATGGGGAGTGAGGATTAAGGAAAAAAAGAGACAGAAAGTATTGGGAGGGCAACAGTGAATACTGAAGCCCAAAGTTTATTCTACATCTTCCTTTTATATATGCAGAAACAACCCGGGGTTACAATTAGTCTATTATGACAATATATCAGAAACTCTATATTCTGCCACGTCAAGGAGTCTTTGATAAAAATTAAACCTGTTTTCCCAGAACTTGCATGCGTCTTAGTCCTTAGTCTCAATGTCAAAGCGCAGACGCAAACGGCAGATACTGACGCCTGGGTTGATATCTTGTCAGCCGTTTCAAGGCTGAGTCTTAATGGCCTTCAACAGAGGGGGAGTTGGAGCAGAGACCCCAAATCCATCAATAGACATTGGGGCAGCCCCTCACAGAAGGGTCACAAGGAAGGGATGAGTCCACTAGGGTGCAGCACAGCACCTATGAAACACACTATTCCTCTGGTTCCTTGACGTTTCCTCACCCCACACTATCAGGACCTTTCACTTCAGGCTAGGCTGGAACATGTACACTGATACACAACACATGGAATCCAGGCCAGATAAACCCCTCAGGAACAAATGGGAGTAGTGAGGCCAGAAGGGGAACAGGGAGGAAGGGGAGAAACCAATCGCAATGATCATAACAACCCCCCACCCCACCCCCGACACACACACACACACACACCCTGAGGGAAATGAACAACAGAAGCAATGCAGGAAAGGAGGCAGCAGTGGGTGTAAGAGGTTATCAAGGGGTTACCAGGGGGGGAGGGAGTGAAGGGAAAAAACTGATAGCAAGGACTCAAATAGAAAATAAATGTTTATAAAATAATGATGGCAACATATGGACAAATATGCTTGATAAAATGAATGTATGGATTGTTGTAAGAGCCCCAATAAAATTGATTGTTTTTTTAAAAAAGGGTGAATAACTAAATGTTCATTTAATATTCCTTAGGCTGTGGATTTTTTAACTAAAATGCACTTTATGACACTAAAATGCTACTAAAGATAGATTTGTTTAACATGCGCTCACGATTCCTTTGCAGGCTGTTCATTTAGAAGAAAGCAACACTAATGCTGAACCAACTTCCTGAATCCTGTTATGTCACAGGAAGCCTTCTGCGCTCAGTAATGCTGGTTAATCTACCAAGATATTGTCATTATTTACCGCCCCCAAAGTACAGGGCAGTGAACTCCTATTTTGGTGTCAGTCCTTTCAATAAAGTTTAGATTATGGGAAAAATCTCTCCTATTTTCTGTATATTTGAGTATACCATACATTTGTAGTGTATTGTGTAAATCTGTTACACATTTTTAAAAAGACATTCTGATTAATTTGTTTCTCATGAATAGAAACCATCGATTTTTAATTTCCAGTCTTAACCAAATTGCTACAAATTAGGCCTAAATGATTAGAAATGGAGTGAATGCATTAGTTTGTTAATTACATATTGTAACCATAAAAACACAATACATGGAAGTGCAGTAAAAGCTGCCAAAGCCTGAACTTGTGTAAGGTGGGAACCTGTTATAGTAGGAACACAAAAATAGTTTCCACTGAAACAAACAATAGAAATGGCTCAAAGCTTTAGAGCCTGGAAAACAAAGCAGTCCTGTCGAGTTCCGGTTGTCACACGCTTCCCTAAGATTGCAGTCACAAATCACAGTGCCCTTTCAGGATCACGTAAGGGGGGTTCAAGGGTCACTTAAGCCACAGTGCCAGGATCAGAAGGAAAGGTGACCGCGGAAGCAGAAGCTGAAGGGATGTAGGCCCTTGAGCCGTGAATGCACACTCTAGAACAGCGCCCCTGGGGGCGGGGCGGGGCTCTGGGCAGTAATTCCCAGAGAGGCGCTGAGTAATTTTTCCTGAAAAGGGGCCGTAGTCCCAACCAGTTGAGGAACCTAGGCTCTAGAATATGGAAAAGGCAAAGAAAGCTTTATGTAAAGCTTTTTCTCGTACGCATATGAGTGTCTGAATTTGTTTCTCTCGTCTCCCCAGACTGACATGACCGGTCAGATCGTTGTTTTCTTTTGGGGGTGGGGGGTGGGGCCGATGATACTGTAATTCTTTGGGTTAGAGAAATACAATGATTGCGAGTTGATAGGGGTTGAGGAAACAGACCACAATTTATTTTTAGCTACGTTTTAATTACTGAGTGTACATGAAAGCAACAAGCACCATGGGAAATCTATCTTTCCACTTTTCTCTGGCCTAATGACTGCCTTTTGGTCTGTGGACAGGTCCACATGAGTCCAATGTAGTGGTTTGGAATTCCATTTTTCGAAATGTTATCCAAAATTTCATATGATCCACCGAGACACCAATAAACATATCTCTTGTGTTCATTGCTTTCAGCCATGAACCTTTCACCTTTCCAGATCAAGAATCCATCTGAGATCTTCATCCATGTTGCCTCATAGGGTGTGTTAGTCTGGGTACTTTAAAGAAACAAATCCACAGAAACTCGTGTATAAGAGAGAGTTTTATATAAAGGTTGTGTGCATCAATAAAACATTCCAACCCAGTGCTGCCCAAACCCACAAGTCCAACATTAACCCATTAACCTGTATGTCCAACACCAATCCACAAAGTCCTCCATCTCACAAAACATACACTATGATGCCGACTGCAGGAGGAAAGCCGAGTCAGTGAATGTGTAAGCATCTCAGCACTGGCAGGGGTCTCCACACGGGTGCTCCAGCACCCAGGGCTGCATCGGGGTAGGTCCATGTGGCTTCTCAGGGATGTCTTGCAGGAAGCGAGCCTTGCCAGCTAAAGCAGGGAACTGGCTAAGGCAGCTGCACCCTGGTCAGACCATCACAAAGCAAGAGACCTGAGAACTAGAAAGGCGAGGCTCACTGAGCCATTTATCGCTCCGGTCTTCAACTAATCCCACGTGTATTTATCGGCCAGATTGGCACAATAAACCTTAACTATTTTATCCAGCCTGCATCATAGGGGGGGGAGGATCTACTGATAAAATAGATATATTATTCCATAGTTCAATCACATCAAACAGAATTGTACAATTGCTTCCATAATCAGTCTCCAAACACTTCTTTCCTGGACTCCTTGATATCATCTCCCTCTTATCTTCTCTACCCCTTTGTATCCCCCACCCCAGCCCTCTGCTCCAAATCCTTGTTATATTTGCTTTCCCGATAGGCTCAACATCCCTGAGTTTCATTTAACGAGAAAAATAGAAACAACACAGTTTCAATAGGGTGACACCCCAATGGCGATGCACCTCTGACATACACGCTAATATGAGAAACATAAGCAAAATATAACAGAATGGCACTGGTGCAGCTCTTTACCAGGCTGTCTGGTCCCTAGCCAGCAGACTGGATGCCCTACCTTTGTGCCTGTTCGGCTGCTTGCTCCTACTGCAGTGGACCCAGTATTTGTCCTTTTGTGCTTGACTAACCACTCAGAATAAAGTCTTCCAGGTCCCTCCCCAACTCGAGGTGCTTCATGGTTGCATCGCTGGTTTTTTATGGATGCGTAATATTCCATTGTGTGTATGTACCAGAATTTTTTTTATCCACTCTTCGATTGTTGGGAATTTAGGCTGTTTACAGCTTCTAGTTCCTGTGAACGATACTATGATGAACATGGGGGAGCAAACGTCTGTTCGTGATCTGCTTCTTCGTTCTTTTGGGTACATGCTCAGTGATGGTATTGCTGGGTCACATGGTATTCAATTGCCACCTGTTTTAGGTATCGCCATATCACGTTCCACAGTGGCTGTGCGTATTTACCAGTCCACCAGCAGTGGATACGAGAATTTGAAACGTGGCGGACAATGTGGACCAGCAATAAACTAACAACACAGTAGAGGAGCCTCTGCATCTCATTAGGCTCAGCCTGGAGGAATGCATGTATGTGAAAATGCGGAATCACCGAGAGCTTCGAGGCGGATTCATGCTTATGACCACCACTTAAATAGGGTACTGGGAGATGTGGAAGAAACTGTGACTACTATAGAAATTGATGAAGAGACATATAAGTCAACGAAGCGGAATATTCCGATGCTCTTTGTGCGGGGTGACAGTGTTGTGCTAGTTGCCCCTCCGCTGAGAGTTGGCTGAAACCAAGAATCTGTTCAGAGGGGAAGAGTGGAGCTTCCTGAATGTAGGCTGTCTTCTGAAGAGAAACCTGCGTAAACTTTGATGCTCAGAAGTAACCAAGAGTTCATCCTTCCTGACATAAGTTGGTTTGCCGCTATGAACCAAATGATATTTTAATTTTTATCCCACCCTTCCAATAAATGTAATCACACACACACACACACACACACACACAC
>NW_022107947.1:1179602-1181246 GCF_000313985.2 Echinops telfairi | reverse complement strand
ACACACACACACACACACACACACACACAGAGTTCCTATCTCACCACACCCTCCAACATTTGTTGGTCTGGTTTTTCCCTAGGTGGTATCTTACGGCTGTCTGACTTGCATTTCTGGAATGGTTAATGGCTGGGAGGGTTTCATGCCTTAGCCATTGAGTGTCATCCTTTGCAATCCTCTGTTCAGGTCCTCTGCCCACCTTCTCAGAGGGCTGTTAGTTTTTTTCTTGTAAGCTTGTAAAGTTCTGTAGATTTTAGTAATTAGTCTTTTGTTATGTCATTACCAATATCTTTTTGTGGGCTCTCTTTTTACACTTTTAATGAAGTCTTTCGATGTACACAAGTGTTTCTTTTTAGCAGGTCTCTCATGTTTGCCACGCACTGTGTTTCCTTTGTGATTTCTGATAGCCTGTCTTCCCTGCACTATCTTTGTCCCAATTTTCTCACTGATGATCCTGATAGTTTTGGGTTTTGCATTTAGCGCTTCGATCCACCTTGAGCTTGTTTTTGCACATGGAGTGAGATATGGGTCTTGTTTCATTCTTCTGCACGTGGACATCCAGATTTTCCAACACCATTTATTGAAGAGGGCACCTGCTTCTTATTTAATGGTGGGGTTTTTTTTTGGCCTTTGTCAAAAATCAGTTGTCTGTATGCAGATGTTTTTATTTCTGGGTTTTCTGTCCTGATCCATTAGTCCGAGTATGTATCATTATACCAGTACTAGGTTGTTTTGACAACTGTGGATGTATAGTAGGTTTTGGGGTCATGTAGTGGAAGACCACCTACTTTTTTCTCTTCTTGAGGAATTATTTGCTTGTCCTGCACTTCTTCCCTTTCTATATGAAGTTGGTAATCAGTTTTTCCATTTCTTTGAAGAATGATGCTGGAATTTGGATCGGGATTGCATTGAATTTGTAGATAGCTTCAAGTAGCATTGACCTATTCACAATATTGAGTCTTCCGATCCACGAACATGGAATATGCTTCCATTTGTGTAGATTCCTTTTGGTTTCTTATAGTCATGTTCTATAGTTTCCTTCGAACAGGTCTTCTGTTTTTTTGGTAAGGTATAGCTCTAGGTATTTCAGCTTTTGCGTGGCTAGTGTGGTACTGATTACTTGATATTTTTTCCTGTATTCCCATCACTGGTATATAGGAATCCAATTGATTTCTACCTGCTAATCTTGTATCCTGCTACTCTACTAAACTCCTCTATTGTTTTCAGCAATCCTATTGTGGACCCCTTAGGATTCTCAATATATAGAATCATATCATCTACAAATAGCAAAAGTTTCACCTCTTCTTAACCCAATCATACACCCTTGTTATCTTGCCATTGCCTTATGGTATTGGCTAGGACTTCCAGCACAATGTTGAATAGAAGTGTGTATAAAGGACATTCTTGTCAGGCTCCATTATTCAGTGGAAATGCTTTCAGCTTTTCTCCATTGAGTATAATATTGGCTATTGATTTTTTCATATATGACTTTATTGAGGACTTTCCCTTCTAATCCTATCTTCTTGAGGGTCTTTATTAGGAATGGATGTTGGATGTTATCAAATACTTTTTCTGCATCAATTGATATGATCATATGGTTCTTGTCCTGTTTCTTTTGATGTGGTGGATTGCTTTGTTTTTTTG
>NW_022107947.1:1176449-1179450 GCF_000313985.2 Echinops telfairi | reverse complement strand
GAGTGAGGCAGTGAGTGAATCGATTGCGTTGTTTTTTGAATGTTGAACCATCCCTGCATCCCTGGTATGAGTCCCACTTGGTCATGATGTATTTTTTAAATATGTTGTTGGATTCTATTGGCCAAAATTTGGTTGAAGATCTTTGCATCTATGTTCATGAGAGAGATGGGTCTGTAATTCTCTACTTGTGGGGTCCTGGCCTGGTTTTGGTAGCGGGGTTGTGCTGGCTTCCGAGAGTGAGTTTGGGAGTTTGCTGTCCCTTCTGTGTTCTGGAAGAGTGTGTAGGACTGGTGTCAGCTCTTCTCTGAGTGTTTGGTAGAATTCTCCTAGGAAGCGTCTGGAGCAGGACTTTTGTTAGTTGGGAGTTTCTTGATGACCTTGTTGTTTTTTTCTTTTGCGGTGGGTCTGTTCTTAATGTCTATATGTGTTAATTTGGGGAGAGAGTGATTTTCCAGGTATTTCTACAGTCCTCCAAATTATTGACTTTGTTGGAATAGTCTTTCGTAGTACTGCATAATGACTCTTTTTATTTCATTAGAGTCTGTTGTGACTTACCCCGTTTCATCTAGATATCAACATCGATTCCTTCTTTTCATTTGTTTCACTAGCGGTTTGTGGATTTTGTTGATCCTTTCAAAAAATCAACCGTTTGCTTTGTTGATCTTTTCCATTGTTCTTCTGTTTTCCAGCTCATTGATTTCCACTCTAACTTTTATGATTTCTTTCTCTCTTTTGCTGTTGGAAAGATTATGCTGTTGACTCTGTTCTAATTGCTGGAGGGGCTGTGTTAAGGTACTGACCATAATTCTACCCCTTTTTTCCCACATGTGTCCATTTATTGCAATGAGGTGACCCCTGATAAGTGCCTTTGCTGTGTCCCATGGTTTTGGTATGCTGTATTGTCATTCTCATTGGTTTCTAGGGACAATAATTTCTTCTCCGATTTGGGGTATTGCCCATTCTTTTTTGAGACGTATGTTATTGAATCTCTAAGAATTTGTCTTTGTTTTCGTTCTTTCTATTGTTGATTTCCAGCTTTATGGTGCTGTGGTAAGAGAAGAGGGTTTGAATTACCTCTTTGTGTTTGGATTTACTCAAGCTTGCCTTGTGTCCCAGCATGTGGTCTATTTTCTAATACGAGCGTGTGCATTGGAGAAGAATGTGCATCTTTTTTGCTGTTGGTTGGAGAGCTCTGAAAATGTCTAGTAGGTCAAGTTGTTTGATTGTGTTGTTCAGCTCTTCAGTTTCTTTATTGAGTTTCTTTATCTTTCTTTGAGAACACTATTGCAATAACTTACGATAATTGTTTATTCAGTGATTTCTCTTTTCATCTCTTTGAGGATATGGTTGACAAATTCCAAACGTCTTCATTGGGTGCATATATGTTTATTATGTTTATGGGTTCTTGTTCTATTGATCCCTTAGGCATTATGTAATGTTCAATCTTATCTCTTGTTATGTCATGTACCTTCATTTCTATTTTGCCCAAGATTACTATTGCCACCCGTTTTTTAGTTCCATAGCTTGATAAATGTTATGCCATACTTTAACTCTCAGTCTATTTTTGTGAGTTTGAGAAGTGTCTCTTGAAGGCAGAGATTGATGGATTTTGTATAATCCAGTCCGCTACTCTTTGTCTTTAAATGGGTGTGTTTAAACCATTAACTACTGGTGTAATTAAATCTAAATGTAGGTTGGTTGCTGTCATCTCATACTATTTGTGTTTGATATTTTGTTTCCCATTTTATAGGGGTGTGTGTGTGTGTATGTTTATTCTTGTCTGTTTCTCCATTGGGTCTGTAATGTATAGGATACTGTTGTTCTCAGTGTGTTGTTTTCTGGGTGGTGTTACACCACGTGGTGGTCTCATGTTTGTGTGTTGTGGCTGTTGGTTTTCTGCCCATAAAGAACTGGAAAGTATTTTTTGCAGTGCTGGGTTTTTACTAATTCTCTAAATGTTTCCTTATTTGAGAAAACATTTATTTCTCCTTCAGATTTGATGGAGAGCCTTGAGTCTTGGATTGCAGTTGTTGTCTTTCAGCTTTCAGAATACGTTGCTCCAATTTCTTCTTTCCTGCATGGTCTCTGCAGAAAGGTCTGAGCTTATTCTTACCTGTTTAACTTTATCTGTGACTGCCTTTGTCCAATCTAGCTGTTTTTGTGATTCTTTCCTTTTCCTTGAAATTGGATAATTGGACTACTGTGTGTCTTGATGGGTTTTAGGGTGGGGCTTAATCTAATTGGTGGTCTCTGCTTCCTGAATGGTTATCATCTCCTCCTTGGTGATATCAGGGAAATATTCTTCCAAGAATTCCTTACTATTTTAACTGTAGGATTATTTCTTCCTGTTCAGGAACTCCAATCATTCAAATATGGTTTTGCGTGATGGAATCCCACATCATCCTCAGACATGCTTCAGATTCTTTTGTTTTGTGTTTCTCTAGGGTGCTGGATTCTGCTTGGTTGTCGCTCAGTTTTCCACTTCTTCCATTCTATTGGTGAGATCATTCACATTTTCCTCTATTTCTACTACAGCGTTCCTCAACTGGATTTCCCTTTGGTGTGAGGATTCTAGTTCTCTATTTTTTTCATGAGCTTTCAGGATTGATCCTTTAATTTCTTGTACAGCCTAACCAGCACTTTTTTGGTATTCTTCCTCTGGCAAGGGTGATTCTTCTGTGCAAACCATTGGATTTGGGTAATCTTCAATGCTTTTGTTTCTCTTCTCTTCAATGACTTTTGTTTCTCTCGATGTTTTATGGTAGCTGCTGGTGTGGCCGTTGTTTTTGTCGCATCTTGGTAGGATGTGTAGATGAGGGGATGGATTGTTTAGCTTAGGGCAGGATCATATAGGTGCTGGAAAGCATATTGTATGTAGATGAGGAGGGAATGTTAGTTGGGTGAGGATTAGGGTACATGAGGGAGTACCCCAAAAAACACTGAATTGCACTGGGCAGAGCAGAGCTTGTCTTAGTATGCATTGTTCCCACTAGGTGAGCAT
>NW_022107947.1:1149092-1175547 GCF_000313985.2 Echinops telfairi | reverse complement strand
GGGTGGAGGAGACGAGCCAGTCAGGGTGCAATGTAGCAATGATGAAACATACAACTTTCCTCTAGTTCTTAAATGCTTCCTCCCCTCCACTATCATGATCCCAATTCCACCTTACAAATCTGGCTAGACCAGAGAATGTACACTGGTATAGATAGGAACTGGAAACACAAGGGAATCCTGGACAGATGAACCCCTCAGGGCCAGTGATGTAAGTGGCGATACCGGGAGGGTGGAAGGAGGGTGGGTTGGAGAGGGGGAACCAATTACAAGGAACTACATATAACCTCCTCCCTGGGAGACAGACAACAGAAAGCTAGGTGAAGGGAGATGTCGGACAGTGCAAAATAAGACAAAATAATCATTTATAAATTATCAAGGGTTCATGAGGGATGGGGAGGTGGGGAGGGAGGGGTTAAAAATGAGGAGCTGATGTCAGGGGCTTAAGTGGACAGCAAATTTTTTGCGAATGATAAGGGCAATGAATGTAGAAATGTGCTTTACACAATTGATGTATGGATTGTGATGAGTTGTATGATAAAATGATTTAAAAAATGTTGACTCATAGTGCATTTGAAGTTGGTTCCACCAGGTCAGACTGTTAATCAGACTTCCTATTTAGAAGTTCTGAAAAGATTGGATAACAGTGTATAACAAAAAATGACTGACTTGTGGCAGACGGGACTGGTTTTGCCACCACAACAATGCACCAGCTTACGCACTCATGCCAGTGTGCCAATTTTTGGCAAAAATCAGCATGCCTCTCTTGCCCCATACACCTTACTCACCTGACCTCTCTCCGTGTGGCTTCTTTTTCTTTCTGTGAATGAAGAGGGATATGAAAGGATGATTTGACCACGTAGAAGAGGTGAAGAAAAAAATGAGGGAGGTACTATCAGCCATCCAAATAGATGAGTTTGAAAAATGCTACCAAGAATGGAATCACAGGTGTGACAAATGCATTAAGTGTAATGGAGAGTACTTTCAAGGTGATAAGGTTGTTTTATAAAGACATTAAGAAGTTTTTAAAACTCTGTTTTTTTTAGGGTACCCCTCATACGTACTTGGGAGTAGGTTTTAATTGATGGTATTAATCATAGGAAGCCTTCCTGTTAAGTATTGCGATTTTTAATGCGCTGGAGAAGAGACTTACAGGAGGTGCGATTTTACTTGGTAAGTTAAAGGTGTGTGTGTGTTACAGGTGAGGGAACAAGTTCTGGAGGTTATCGTGGTTGGGGTAAATTAGGAGTATATTAAATTTGCCCATGTCCCTTGCTGACCCTATAGATTATGTAAGTAAAGTGCAGTCCTTCTGCTATTGTGCTTTTAACAGTGGATTCCTACACAACTCAAAACTATTGACTCCTTATGTGTGGTCTTATGGTGGAAATGGGCTATTGGAGTGGATGCCCAAGGGAAGGGCTTCCAATCAGAGGGCAATCTGGCTAAGTGCCATAGGCCCAGGTTTTGCAGGCTACCTAGCCAGTGGAAGGAAGACCACAGAGAAACCCAGAGTGCCAGGTTCCATTTCCTCTGGCGGGTGGGATCAGCTTCTCTTCTCAAAAGAAAATAGGAGCCAATCTAACCACCTCCTGGAGCCTGCTGCACTGTGGGTTCCAGCCTCACCCGTCTCCCTGGTGCTGCTGCTGGATCCCTCTCCAACTCGCTGAGGCAACCTATTTGAAGAGCCTAGTCACACCCTTGCCACCAGAGGGAGATGGGTATAATCAGCTAGTGATTACTCTCAATGGGACTGATACTCTGCTGGCCACCATGGGTTCCAGCGCCCAGGGCATCCAGGAGTCTGCACTTGTGTCCGTGAGAGGCCCCTGAGGGTTAGATTGTCCTGGGCCACCTCCCCACACTGGTGAGCCACCAAGCCGGGGGGTGGGCGGAGAGGCCAAGAGTTGGTGTCCCACTGACAAGGGAGACAAGTCTTGGGCAGGCGCTGTGAGAAGGAGGATGAGTGCGGAGCACAGCTGTGCTGTCCATGGGAAAACCGATAAAGAACCATGGAGTGCTGCAAGACCAGGTTTCAATCCCAGCCCCCCAACTTGGCCTCCTTATCTATACATTTGGCAATCACACAGAGAGCTCTTCATGTGGGAGATCCTACATCGGTGCCACCTTCCTGGAAGTCTAGTTGTTTTCTGGATGTTTGCTGAAACATTTATATTTTGTCAATTATTGTAGATGTGTTTATCATCAATGCTTTCAGTACAGCTTGAACTTTTTCCTTCAACACTATCTGTTCTCTATTACATGCTACTCCCTGAAGTGGTTAACAATTGTCCAATTCTTTTTGGTTCAGTAACTCTGTGTAGTCTTTCCATCTTCTTTTGATACTTCAGCTAATTTTTCCTTTTAGGAAAATTAGGTTTTTAGGACAGAGGAATTCACTTGCTTAAGAAGCTATCCCCAAGAAGCCTCACGCATACAAGACCTGATTGGAATCACGAGAACTAGAATTCAAGCTGATACTACGACTGGATGAAAACTTTTGAGGGCACAGGGAATGAGTGTATTTTACATGGGGGGGGGCAAGCACATGAAACATGAGGCCAGTTTCTAAGATGTCTTCCAATTATCTCCAACTTCTAATATTCATCCTTGTCGTTTCCTCTAACATTGTATCACGTTGGTCTCTGTGACCTATGGAACTTGGAAACAGTGATGGGATGGGATTTATTGATGCTGGATTATAAAAGCCATTTCCTCCCTCGTCTCTTGGATTGCTTGCTCTCAGGAAAGCCATGTGCCACACCATTAGGAGACTCAAGCAGCCGTAAAGAAAGGTCTCTTGGGTGAAACCCTGAGGCTCTTGCCCACAGAGAGTAAGGAACTGACGCCTATTGCCCACAGCCACGTGATGAGAGGTGGTGGAAGCATGTCCTCCAGCTCCAGAGAAGCCTTCAAAGGACCACGGCCCGGCCAGCATCTCGTCTACACACTAGACCGCCGTGCCAGCTGACTTACTCCCCGAGTCCTGAGTCCCGAAACTCAAGTCATGAAACGTTTGTTTCAGGAGGATCACTTGTTATGTCGCCATGGATGACAAATACACCATTCCTCATGATCCTGTTTCTATCATTATGAAAGAACAATATCTGGAAGCTTTTGTTGAATGAGATTTCCTCTGCATTATAACATTTAAAAATACATATTTTTAATCAGAATAGTTTATTTCAAGTGTTAACACTTTTTCAAAAAGTAAAAACAATATAGTTCCTTCCCTGAGTATAAAGAACTAATCCTACAATAAAAGACATTTATAAAATTAATTAGAGGTACATAATTCATTCAGTTATGCTCTATTAAAAATGTATTCTTAAAATTTTCATATTTTTAGAAACTTCAATGTTAAAAAAAACAACCCAGAACAGCTCATTTTGTACTTGTGATCTTAAGATCTCAATCAGATCTGTCTTTATCAAATTCCAGAGCAATCTTTAAAGCGGTGCTATTGAGGCCAACAGACTGCATGTTACATATGATAGAAACAATTATTCCTCTTGGGGGAACCTTGTTATTTGTAGCATCTCCATGCAGCTCTTCAGGAAGAACCAGTAGGACACTACTGGCCCCCACCGCCCCTCCAGTATGGGACGCATAATGCCTCTGCTTCCTACAAGAACCATAGGTCTGCTTCTTTTCAACAACACCCCACGCCATTGCATATTTACCCTCTCTATCCCAAGACATCTCTGTGTTAGGGACTGGTGTCCAAATCATAGCCATTGTTTCTGGTTTGAGATACCCGGGCAGAAGATTTTCATTCGAGTTCTTAAACAGCCCGACTTGGTAACCATACAGCATTGCATTCCCAAACTTCAGGAGGTCGCCCACTGTAGACAGAAATCCACCACCAGCCCATTTATAGGAGTTATCCACGTAAGGTGTGTTGACGAGACGTCTCTTTTTATTGTAAACATAAAATCTGAAATGAAATAAGAAAAGTTATTAACAATTTCATATTCTTCTGTTGACTTCCCAACGAAGAGGAAAATGAGGACATGAGACAAACTGTGTGTCAATGTTCTTCGCTGACATCCAGTTGGCTCTGACTAATCATACACATAAGAAAACCGAGTCGGGGAGACTAATTACTTGTGAATTATAGTGTCAAAGTGGATTTTTTCTTTTCTATTGGCGTAGCTTGCCCACGCTGAGAGTATATAATACTCTGCATTCAACTCAGCTTTAATACCTACAAAACTATACTGGTTATTTTCACTCATGAAATATTTGACCTGTGCATACTCAGAAACACCGATAGTTGGGTAGAAATTTCTAGTCTGTGCTTAAAGTTGAATAATGTGATACAAGTGAATTTTGTAACAAAAAGTGTACGCCCTGGGACGTGTTGGCATGATTCATATTTGTAAGACTAGGTTTCTTGGGAAAATGTACTGTATAATTACTTGTGTAATGTGATGTGGTCCTAACTTGTGTGGTGGGTGAGGCAGGAGCTGTCAAATCTCAGTTCGGATCCCAGCTCTCACTGTTGTGGTGAGCCTTGAGGCCATTCTGATTCATAGTGGCCCTCTGGAGTACAGCAGAACTGTCTCACAGGGCTTCCAAGTTTGTAATCTTTACAGAAGCAGAATACCATATCTATTGCCCAGAGAACAACTGGTACGTTCAAACTGTTGATCTCCTGGTTAGTGACCAATGAGCCACCAGGACTCCTCCCACCCTAACCAGCTATGCTTGCTATCTGTAACACATACACGTTTTAAACTATGTACCATGCATTTTAGAAGAACTATACAAGTGTAAACAAATGTATTCTTCTGTTAGTAGGTAAGTATTGTTATAATCCCCATTCTACCGATTAGAAAGCAGAGCACAGAGTAGAAATAACGTGTCCAAGGTCACACAACTTGTACGTTGCAGACCCAGGCAGTCTGGCATTCCTGCTTCATGCTGCCTCTCTGTGTCAGCATCCTAATGTGTAAAATGAGGGTTCAAATACTTAGTGGCAGAGTTATTGTAAACGTTACGAATATACGTATAGAACACATAGCATATTTCTGATAAGCACTGAAATTTGGCTCATACAAGGATATGCTATTGGCTTTTCAGTTTGCTGGTTCCTTTGCCTCTAATAATTTGCATCATTCTTCTACTTTAGTACTGTCAGACCTGATGCTCATCCTCACCTATTGTTATTTTTTTTTAATCATTTTATTAGGGGCTCATACAACTCTTATCACAATCCACACATACATCAATTGTGTAAAGCGCATTTGTACATTCATTGCCCTCATCATTCGCAAAACATTTCCTCTCCACTTAAGCCCCCAGCATTAGGTCCTCATTTTTCCCCTCCCTCCCTCCTCCCCCCTCCCTCATGAGCCCTTGATAATTTATAAATTATTATTTTGTCATAGCTTGCCCTGTCCGACGTCTCCCTTCACCCACTTTTCTGTTGTCCGTCCCCCAGGGAGGAGGTCACATATAGTTCCTTGTAATCGGTTCCCTGTTTCCTACCCACTCTCCCTCTACCCTCCCAGTATCACCACTCACACCACTGGTCCGAAAGGGATAATCTGCCCTGGATTCCCTGTGTTTTCAGTTCCTATCTGTACCAGTGTACATCCTCTGGTCTAGCCAGACTTGCAAGGTAGAATTCATATCATGATAGTGGAAGCGGGAAGGAAACATTTAGGAACTAGAGAAAAGTTGTATTTTTCATCGTTGCTACATTGCATTTTAAAGGTCGCAAAATCGAGATTTTTCCCTCCTGTCACCATGACTTCCAATCCTTCCCACTGAAACTGCCCTCTCTGCCCACATCATGATCTCCATTTATTTCCCTAGCTTCCTCCCTATATTCTTGGGTCTTTTAATTCCTAGTGATTTCACTTGCTTTCTGCTTTAGGCTGAACTATATGATCAGTCTTTTTAACTCTCAACTGGGGTCTCTCTAGAACAGCGATTCTTAAACTGTGGGTTGCAACCCTTTGGGGGTCGAATGACCCTTTCACAGGGGTCACCTAATTCATAACAGTAGCCAAATTACAGTTATGAAGTAGCAAGAAAAATCATGTTATGGCTGGGGGCCACCACATGGGGAACTGTATGAAAGGGTCGCGGCGTGAGGAAGGTTGAGAACCACTGCTCTAGAACCTGTGGGTTCTTCACTCTCGTACATGAGCCTACCAGTCCTCAATAATCGACACACCCCGTCCTTGGTTACTTATCTGATGACCATAATAAAAAAAGGCCTACGTAAATTTGCATATCAAAGTGGAATAACTCCAATGCATATTCTTGCTAAGGATTTATGTTGTTGTTCCAAATCCTTTTACTCTTCTGCCTATTCCCAGGTACATTCTTCAAAATCTTCCATCTTCAATCTCATCTACCTATACTCAGTCCTCTACACCCCTGGCCTCAACCCCAGCTAGCAGGTAACAATACCTGTTGTTACACTGAGAGGATTAAAACCCTCCAGAGAGAGAATTTCCATTTTTGTGTCAGATATATTTATATCATCCATTCTTGGCTCTAATCATTTATGGAAATCTTTTCTTGCTTCTAAAACCACTTCACTCCCTGCGTCTTTGTTCACCCTTGCCTCACTGGCACCTCAAGATGATCTTATCCCCAGTCTATTCTCCCCAAAGAAGCCAGATCGTGTCCTTCTACCTCCCTGTCCTTGAAGCCCTCCCATGGCTACCCTGCAAAGACAGTAACACCCGAGACTCTACCATCATGGTCCTCAATGGAGGAAAGTCAACCCCTAAGATGCTTGTTTCAGTTGTCACAGTGATGCACAGGGTGACAGGAGCCGGGCACCTCACACTGACATGCAACGCACAGGGGCCGGAATGCCCTGTGATGCAAGAAGAAGCAGGCCGCCCCACGCCCACAGGACCTTCAAGTGAGCCACCAGATATTCACGGAAATCAAAAAACCTGTTTACAGCTAGTTGAGCCTTGAAGTCTCCCCATTTTACATATATACAAAGTACTTTTGGCCTGTTTTTGATATAATTAATTTTTCTTGAAGGTAACCACTGTGAAAATAACAGAAGATAAAACTTCATATGTCTGACACCTTCCCTAGCAAGGCATCGTTTTAGAGACCAAGTCACCAAGAGTGGGGGTGGAGGCACCAACACAGTCCACCTGGTTCAAGCTGTATTTGTAGCGGTCATATGGCCAGTGCTTTTAAGGGATTCAGCTGGGGCTGACTTTTTATTACTTCTAACACTGCAGTGAACAAACTTTAACACATTGAAATATTAACTATTTATTATAAAGTACCCTCCCTTTTATTCATTTCGGTTAGAGTATACCTAGAGTATTCGTTAGAATTATGAGTATACGAAGGGGTACCCCCCAAAAAATGAGAAAGAAAGCTCTGCCCAGAGTGTGGTTGTGGTTGTGGATTTTGTTTCCTGCTTGGGAAAAATGCTGCAGAAACTGTTGTGATGTTAAACACAGCTTACAAGGACAGTGCTATGGGACAAACTCAAATGGTTTTTTTATTTCAAAAAAGGTGAAATGTCAATTGATGACAAAGCTTGATCTGGACGCCTGTCAACTTTCCAAACAGATGAAAATGTCAACAAAACTCATGCACTTGTGCTTGAAGACCAATGGCAGACTATTGAAGAGATGGGGAAGTTATTCTGGACTATCTTGGAGCTCGGTTCAGCGAATTTTAATGGAAGATTTGGGAATGAGAAAGGTTGCTGTGAAATTTGTGTCTCGGGTTCTGATTGACCAGGAAAAAGAACAGAGTGGAAGGAAACATGCTGGGCTTTGAAAGAACAGCTGTGAAGCAGCCCAGACTTATTTCCCAAGGTCATTAGTGGTGAAGAGACATGGCGCTATTCTTACGACCCTGAAACCAAACATCAATCAAGCCAGTGGAAGATGCCATCATCACCTCGCCCCCCAAAAAGCGCATCAAGTGAAATTAAAAAATCAACACGATGCTTATTTTTTAATTTAATGTGATGGGGATAGTGCATTTGGAGTTCATTCTACCAGGTCAGACTGTTAATCAAGCTTTCTATGTACAGGTTCTGAAAAGATTGCATGACAGTGTATATCAAAAAAGGCCTCATTTGTGGCAGACGGGACTGGCTTTGCCATGAGTACGAATGCCCCTGCTCACGCAGCCGTCTCAGTGCACCAGTTTATGGCAAAAACAGTGTGCCTCTCTTGCCACACGCACCTGACTCACCTGACCTCTCTCCACGTGACTTCTTTTTGTTTCCGGGAGTGAAGAGGGACATGAAAGGACAATGAGTTGACCACATAGAAGAGGTGAAGAAAAAAATGAGGGAGGTGCTGTCAGCCATCCAAACAGATGAGTTTGAGAAATGTTTCCAAGAATGGAATTGCAGATTTGACAAATTTATTAAGTGTAATGGAAGGTACTTTCAAGGGGCTTAGTTTTTAAAATAAATTTAAATACCGTATATACTCGTGTATAAGTCGAGTTTTTCAGCACATTCTTTAATGCAGTTTTTGTGGTAAAATTAGGTGCTTCGGCTGATTTTCGGGCTGGCTTATACTTGAGTATATGCAGTACATAGCTTTGGGGGGAAAAATCCCTAATTTTTTTGAGTACCCCCTCATAGTTTATATCATCTATGATTTCCATTGTAGGATGTTAAAGGAGACATTACAAAATCATTTGTTAAATCAAGGCACACCAGGTCGAACGGCATTGAGACTCGCTGTCCAATATGATAAGGCCTGCTCTTATTTCATTGTCCTTATCAACCACCCAGACTTGCATTTCTTGCTAGGGTTATTTCTGTTCTTGTAATGAGGCAAGTTCCTTCTCCTTATCACTCATGGCTGACCTTAAGTGACAAGGCCCCAAAGAGGACTTATCCAAACTCTGCATTTTAAATAGCACCCGCCCCTACCCCACCCCACCCCCCACTCCCTGGTTTATTCTATTTTATCCTAATGCCCTGTCTTAGTTTCTTCACATCAGTATCGACAACCTTAATGATCTGTTTACATATTTGTCTAATTTTACCACAGCATATAGGTTTCGCAAGGGCAAGTCTTCCTTGTTCGCTGATGCGCGCCCTGCCTAGAGCAGTCTTTGCTATTCAATGTGTTCAATGACTATGTTGAAGAAAGAAGGGGTCCTTTGTTGGGAAACTATTTTAAAAAGGCATCTTACAAGGCACTGGGGACGCAAAGTCAGCTATGTCCCGGGACTGCCCTCGGGGTGGCTGGGCAGGACTTCTCAGGCCTCAGTCCACCACAGGAATCTCCGAGGAGTTTGGTCAAATGCAGACTCTGCTTCAGGAGGCCGGTGGGATCCAAAATCCTGGCTTCTCACATGCTCCCAGGAACGCTGGTGTTACAGTGATTAGGAAAGGCTGGGCGTTCAAACCCACTGGCCGCTCCCTGGCCATCCGTTTCCGCACGTGACAGCCTTGGCCACCTTACGGGGGTTCTAAGCAGTCCTCAGGGTAGCTATGGACCCGAGCTGACGTGCTGGCAACGAGAAACACGCTCGCAGGTGATACTGCCGATTCCTGACCCACACGTCCAGAACAAGGCTGTGGGGCGACGAGCGAGTTCAGAGAACGAGCACTGTTGAAATGAGCTGGGGAGCAGGTCTTGCACATTCCGACAACTATAGTTCAGTTTGGCTGAAACCAAGGGTTTGAGGGGAAAGTGTCAAGATGTCACTCTGGAGAGTAGGTCATCGACAGTTTGTGCTGTGTGTGGAACTTGACTCCTTCCCTTAATTCACAAAATGTCCATGTTGCCTCTATCCCAGCGGTCCTCACCTGTGGGGCTCGATCCCTTTGGGGGTCCAACGACCTTTCCACAGGGGTCGCCTAAGACCATTAGAAAACACATATTTCCGATGGTCTTAGGAACCGAGACACTGCTCCTCTATCTGTCTCCAGGGGGTCCGCCCCATGCAGATACCCCCACATACGAATACCTGGCGTGAAGACTGTTATCCATGCTATGCCAGGCTTTAAGACAACATTTCATTTATTTGTCATTAGAAATAAATATTTCACAATATAGAATTACATATTGTTTTTGTGCTTCATCACTATGCTTTATTATGTTCAATTTGTAACAATTAAAATACATCCTGCATATCAGATATTTACATGATGATTCCTAACAGTAGCAAAATGACAGTTATGAAGCAGCAACGAAAATAACTTTATGGTTGGGGGTCACGGCAACATGAGGAACTGTATTAAAGGGTCACGGCATGAGGAGGTTGAGAACCGCTGCTCTATCCGAAGGGGTAGAAGGAGCTTTTATCCTTGCTATAGCTTCCAGCAACCAACCTTTTTATTCTCATTTACTGCAACGACAGGAACTAACCCACGCCTGATGTTTCTAGTACTCAGCCTCCCCATTCATTCTTCAGCTACTTAAAAACCTGACTTCTGCTCCTCCATCACTCCGAAACACGCTCTCCCGGGTTATCAAAGACGTCATTCCTCCTACAGTCCTCATCCATTAGCCAGTCTCGCTGATACTCCTCTCAGACAACTGCGCTCTCCAGGCTCTCAACCCTAGGCTTCCCGGGGCCCCTCCAATGGTGAGAGGTTCTAGTGGCACCCGGCCTACAAAGAAATAACTACAAAAGCCAGCGATAACAACAAATCTACATCTGAACTCCGATGTCAAGTAGTAGCAGATGTAAAAGAAGTTAGGTAATGGAAATACGCTCTCTGAGAAAGTATCTACCAGATTGAGCTTTAACCACATAAACAAGGAGATAATTAACAGTACATGTGGTGACAAGAATCCAGCTTTGTGTGACTTTAACAATGTAGTATTCTAAACCACTTATATCACGAGCCCTGGAGGCATAATGGGTCTTGTGTTGGGCTACTCTGACCACCAGTTGTTCCACAGCAGAAAAATGAGCTAACCCCCCAATAAAGAGTTACAGTTTCGGAAACCCAAGAGGCAGTCCCACTCTGTCCTGTAGGACTGTTACAGGATTGCCAGGAGTCACAGTCAACGCAATGCAGTGAGATTGGTTTGGCTATCAAGATTGAAAATTAGGATACCTCAGCCATGCCTCCGTGAATATAATGAAATATGAAGAATTCTAGACTTTAAATAGGCAAAATATAGACTTTATATTCTTGGTTTGCTAGTTAAATGTCCCTTTCCTACTTATTTATTTCTGAATTCTGCACATGAACTTTATTACATAGCCACAGAAATCTACATCTACAAACCTAGAAATCCAAGATACTTTTATTTTTAAAATGCCTTTAGAAACAATATGTTCCACTCCAGAATTTATAATGAATATTATAAAAACCACTCCCACTTTAAGAGTTAGCATAAAATGTTTGTCTGAATTTATCTTTAGTGAGCTTATCAGCTAAAACCCTTAAAATGGCTTGACAAGAAAGTGCTTAATTCTGGAAGATCATTGATGTGTTGGGCAGGGTTCTCTAGAGAAACAAAACCCTCAGGACACTTGTATTATATACAGATACAGATAGGCTTATCCGGTGAGAAGGAATATAACAGCTAATTAGTCCACACAGCACTCATTTCCATGGGACAGCTAATGGACTGGAAGCTCACGTGGGATGCTGGGTCACTGGAACAAGTAGCAGCGTGGGACATCAACAGTCAATAGCTAGGGAGCTTAGCGAAGCAGGCCTGGATGGGCTATCGAACCCAAGTAATGCAAGTCATGAGGATCCACCACCCTTCAGTTCAAGTGATGTACGGACCAGCAGCATGGTGAAGCAAGCAGGTCTCAAAGGCCACCACCCTTCAGTTCAAGTGATGTACGTACCAGCAGCATGGTGAAGCAAGCAGGTCTCAAAGGTAGTGTAGCTCACAGGTTGAGGCAGAGAATGAGCTACAGCAACAGCACACACGATCCCCAAACAGCAGAGAGCAAGAGAGAGGGGGTGGGCCTTGCAGAGCCATTATCTCGTTGCCCTCCACTCAATCTGTGACCTGCTTAATCCCACATGTTCCTGTTGGCCAGGTTGTCACCATAAAACTAACTATCACACTTTAGAAAGCAAAAAGATGGTGAAAGCTATACTTATACTGTCAAAATATAGCTTACCGTTAGGCAAGCATTCATTTTATTTGGTTTTGGTCCCAACCAACTATGAGATTAGAGATTTCGATTGTAAGCACTGTGCTAAATACATAGAAAATATGAGCAGGGTCTAGTAATAAGCTATGTATTGGCTAAGCATTCTATTGTCAATAGACTGAATTTGGTTCAACAGCAAGGATATTCACTCAGCTCCTTTGTGGATTGTTTGTGTAAAGGGCTATTTAGTGTATGTGGCAGAGACTGGAGCTTGCCTAAACGGAGCAATGGTCTTATTCTTCCATTAAAGAAAACCACAATTTTATTCAAGGCAATGCAACTAAAAGAAATAACTTCTACCACCTACATCAAAACTGGTTTAGACTAAAATTATGGCCAAGCAAAATGTATTTGGGGGTAAGGTTCTGGGGAAATACCTTCAACCGGGGACAGATACTGGGTGGCACTAGTTAAAACATGCATATAC
The DNA here is from genome assembly GCF_000313985.2 of Echinops telfairi. NCBI lineage: Eukaryota > Metazoa > Chordata > Mammalia > Afrosoricida > Tenrecidae > Echinops > Echinops telfairi. The sequence goes on along the minus strand of NW_022107947.1, from coordinate 1,163,018 downwards.
ACTCAGAGAAGTGATAAAAAATATAAATATTTTCTCTTGGATATAACCAACACTAAAAATTCTTGGTCCGGATGTTATAAACAGACTTAATTTATGATTATGCCCAACAAGTCAGTAAACTAAATAACATTGTAAATATTTTATTTCCAGTACATTGGTACTATAAAAAAAGTGACCAGGCTCTCTTTCTTCCTGGTGATTGGTGCAGTGTGCTGCACCTTGAGCTAGTCTTTTGCCCCAATCATGTGTTAATGACTGTGACCTTGCCCCACATTGCTAGTGCCTCCCCGAGACCCGCTCTGCCCGCTCTGCCAGTGGACCGTGTTGCTGTGCATTCATCGCTAGAGCTTGAGCCCCGGCTGGCTTTGCTACACGCAGGGGCTACTGACTGTTGCTGCCCCGTCCTGCTGCCTGCCAGCCGACTGACCATCTTGCCAGAGGGCAGACTCGGGTGTCTGTTTCCTTGAGCTTGGCCCAGCAGCCTGAATGAGTGAAGGGCCTTCAGTATATTAACTATTCCACGAAAGTGAGTTGAACTGAGCCCTCCGTCTTCTGTGTGACTAATGAGCCGTTATATTCCTTCTCGCTGTATAAACCTATTCATGTATATATATACAGAAACACTTATTACTAAGCTTTAAAGTTTATATATATATTTGTACTCCTTGAATTAGCTACAAAGTAACTGTTTTTACACTTTAAAAAATTATGCAACAGAGTTGATTGTGAGAGGCTCAAATAGGTACTGTCTCAAATAAAATAAAAGTATATAGAACACTTTGCTAGGTAACAATTTCTTTCTCCGTGTAATGGCCTGTTTTATTTCAGCAGCCCATTTAACCTAATGAAAATGAATCAACTATCCCATTAGAACCATAAGGTACTACTAACAAAATCAACTAACCAAACAAGCAAACAAACAAACAGACAGAATTCCCCAGAGGTGACAGAAACCTTTAACCCTGGAAATGGAAACCCACTGTACTTTGGAAAAGAATAGACAATAAAATCATATCATTGTAAAGGTGGGTGAGTGCAGAGTGGAGACTCAAAGCCCATTGGTAGGTAACTGGACACCCCCTTACTGAAGGGTTGTGGGGAGCAGAGGAGCCAGTCAGGGTGCAGGGTAGCAACAATGAAACATATAACTTTCCTCTAGTTCTTAAATGCTTCCTCCTCCCCACTATCATGATCCCAATTCTATCTTACAAATCTGACTAGACCAGAGGATGTACATTGGTACAGATAGCAACTGGAAACACAGGGAATCCAGGACAGATGACCCCTTCAGGACCAGTGGTGAGAGTGGCAATGCCTGGAGGGTGGAGGGAATTTGGGGTAGAAAGGGGCAACCGATTACAAGAATCTAAGTACAGCCTCCTCCCTGGGGTATGGACAGCAGAGAAGAGGGTGGGGGGAGACGTCGGACAGTGTAACATATGACAAAATAATAATAATTTATGAATTATGAAGGGTTCATGGGGGGGGAGTGGGGAGGGAGGGGGAAAATGAGCAGCCAATATTAAGGGCTCAAGTAGAAGGCACATGTTTTGAGAATGATAGGGCAACAAATGTACATATGTGCTTGACACAATGGATGTATGTATGGATTGTGATAAGAATTGTACGAGCCCCCAATAAAATGATTTTGAAAAAATGCCCTTCTTCCTTAATATATCCAAACCAAAACTCCCTGCCATCAAGTCGTGGCCGACTCACAATAAGCCCCCTGTGGGTTTCTGAGACATAACTTTAAGGGAGTAGAAAAACCCACCTTTCTTCTGTGGAGTGGCTGGTGGTTTCCAACTGCCAACCATGTGAATAGCAGCCAAATGCGTAACCACTATGCTACCAGAATTACATATTGTTACTGTTCTGTACCATCCACTCGAATCCAATTCAGAGCAGGCATTCATTATCAAATACTTAGGCTATATCAAAATAAAGGCATACATCTTACCAGCATTACTAGAGAATTTATGTATGTGTTTATGCATATGCATATATATTCAACTGACAACTTCTGGTACTTGTGAATTTTCCTTAAACTTCCCAGTAGAATATACTGTTGTGTTAACTTAAAAATAATAGACATAAGGAGTCTGATGAGGTTGAATACTACAGGCTACATTTTAAAAATTAAAATGTATTGCTTGCTGATCACTTAATTTCCTTGGGGCCCGGTAAAAAACTCTCTTTCAGGCCAATGACTGATTTGCAATGCTCATTTAATCCTTTGACATATGCTGGTAACTGAAAGGGAATCCCATCATTTTACCTGTATTTCTTTAGAGAGTGCCTTTACACCATCTGTAGAGCAATATTAGTAGCAATGCAAGGGTCAAGTATCAGCTTGTCTACGCAAAGTGAGAGCTTTCCATCAACACTTCAAATTATAATGAGACGAGAAAATAATGCCAAAGTTCAAGTAACCATAAAAGTTACATTAGTCTTAAGTTTCAAAATGCTCTTCCAAGCAGCTTTTACATATGATTAGTAAAAACTATGCCATTTGATATTATTTCCATGACATGGTTTTCAAATGTTAAAAAAAACCCTCAGCCCACGCTAGGAGTGTATTTTTCATTGTCACTGAGTGCACACGCACCCATCACCCTCCCCGCTCTAAACCAGAAGTTTTATAAAAAAATATGGCAGCAGATATAGCTGGTTATGCACAAAATCTTTCTTCTCATCCTCCTTCATAATAGAATTATAGCAATGTAGATGTCTACTCAGCTTTCAACTACATTCCCCTGCCTCCCATGTACTTAAGTATAGGTCTTCAAAAAATTTGTGGATGAGAATGATGATGGCAACAAATGTACAAATGTGCTTGACACAATGGATGGATGTATGGAGTGTGATAAGAGTTGTAGGAGTCCCCAGTAAAACGATCAAAAAAATTTTGCTTAAAAAACTTTTGTGGAAAAATGGAAGTCAAAGATAATGAAATTTTCCCACAAACCTGTCGTGAGCAGCTGTTCAGCAGCTAATCTCCCATTCTTTAGCCCTCGCCCTGAAGCTGGAAAAGCAAAGGGGCTGTGCTCTGGCAGCTACCATGTGGAGGCTCTACAACAGCGGAGGAAAAGGTGAAGCAGCCGGGGTCCCAGAGAAGGTGCATGAGGAAGCGGTGTCTGCCAATATGAACTACTTTCCTCAGGAAGGTTACAAGAGAATGAAACGTTTTCCTTCCTCGAGCCACTGTATTTTGATTTCTCTCTGACAAAGTAACCTAGCCTTTGCCCTCGAGTTTGATATTTATTCTGGCTGTAGGGAACATCCCCCCCACATCTGTCAGGAGGGGTTGGAATGCTGCTGGAAGTTATGCCACAGCTATTTCAAATATTGGGGGCCACCCATGGTGGGCACGTTTCAGCAGAGCTTCCAGACTACAACCGACAATAAGAAAGGCTTAAAAGGAGGAGCCAATACCAAGGGCTCAAGTAGGAAAAAAACGTTTTCAAAATGACAATGGCAACATATGTACAATTGTGCTTGACACAATGGATGGACGTGTGGATTGTGATGAGTTGTAGGAGCCCCCCATAAAATGATTTTTTTTAAAGTATAAAGAAAATAAATTTTAAAAATTTGAAAACAAAAACAAAAAAAGCCCTTTTCGATTCTAAAGAACTTGGGGAAAAGCTCACCGTACTGACGGAGTGCCAGAATACGCCGCTGACGCCGGAGGCGCTCACCGCATGCGCGGCCGTCACACAGTTCGTGAGAAAGTGCGGCCCCGAAGCTCGCTCAGACAGCTGCGAAGAGCTGTGCTTCAAGGTAGGGTTGACTTCAATTACTGCGTTTTTTAACCCTCGTCAACTCATTTTTTTTAAATGTTTTCACATTTTCTCTAAAATAAGCTTATATATTTACAAAATAACGAGTTTTACTAGGCCGTTATTCAAATGGTTCTGTGTGTGATTTCGAAGTTCCCCCGTTCAAACAAGGAATCTAAACTACGAATCATGGAAAACTCCTCCACAACACATGGCATAGCCACACGTTATAGCACCAAAAAGCTAAAAAGTCTACTTTTTAAGCATGTTTTCTATCAGAGCAATAAATGAATCAAATTACGAGATTATCTAAAATCATAGCATTTTTCCTTCCTAAGAATAAAAATTCTAATTACTTTATCAAAGCCAGTTGTTTACAAACCTTTCTATAAATTATATTACAACCTGACCAATTTGCCGAGAACTCTTTGTATATAAATTTACATACGGTAACTCCTTTTGTTTTACATTTAGAAACTGTAAAAGAGAAGTTGGAGAAACTATGGCTTAAATATTTCCCATCTTAATCCCTAAATAACACAAAGCACCGGAGGAAAAGCACAAAAGAATATCTAACTGTAATGGGCTTGAAGCCCGCATTGTTAAATGCTCCATTATTTGGAGTTTAGACGGCACCCAGACATCTTGGTGCCACACTAAGAGCCTTAGTCCCTCTTACTCTAATGGCATGTATCAGGGGTTATCACCCAAACCAGAAGAACATGTTAATATATACTGCTGACTCCCACAAAATCAAACATAGAACTCTCTGACTGAAAGTATAAATATATAGCTAAGTGATTTAATAGCTAGTTACCCTTATAAATAGGTTTTCTTTTACCTCTTGTTTACAATTATACATATTTAACATTTCTAAAGCAAGGCATTACATAACGACAGTAACAGCTTGTAACTCATGAAATAAAATGAGAAGCTATTATGCATACTGATCTGGGCACATTCACACATACGAGAGGAAGGAATGCACTTTCTTATAACAACATGTCAACTAATACACAGAACTAATGATGGAATTCTAAAATCACCATTTGGCAACCATCCCAGTAGGTGACGGCTGGGTGAGAAATGGGATTTTACAACGTCTCAAAGCATTTCTCCATACTACAAAAGGGTTTTACAATGTGGGGGGAAAAATCCATTATTTTTCAATTCCATTTTTTCCAAGAACTTTTTGATGTCCCCACTCCCCCCTTTATACTTGTTAATTACAAGGGGGAACCAGGAACTTCATAGTGAAGAGACCAGGCACCATCTCAGCAGAGTAATCAAAATCACCAATAAAGGGGTAAATCCATACCATGTGTCTTCTGTTACTGGTCAACCAAGGAGACACAGTCTGCTGACAGTCTGGCCCAAACTGCCTCGCCTGAATTAAACATGCACCACCATCAGAGAAATGAAGTTAAAGCACAGGCTACAAAATAGATGCCAATATTCTTTTAAATGCCAACATCACAAGTGAAAAGGCTGAGAAACTGCTCCTGATTACAGGCTAGACGCCCTGGAGCCCTGGTGGCATAGTGGTTACACGCTGGGCTGTGATCCAGGTTGTCAGTTTGAAACCGCTAGCAGCTCCACGGGAGAAAGATGATGTTTTCTACTCCTGTAAACAATCAGTCTCGGAAACCCACAAGGGCAGTGCTACCCTGTCCTACAGTATTGACTGGATGGCAGGGAGATTGTGAGTTAGGGACATGACAACCAAATGAAATGAATTTAAATGTGTGACCCTGTATTAAATCTGTATCAGGAAAAAAAAAGTTTTATTCTCTTTTTGATTAGAAACATTATTTGGACAACTGGCAAAACATGGATATGGTCTACAGATTTGATTTTTTAAAAAGCAAGCACTGTAACCAGTGTCCTCAATATCCTTGTTTGTAAAAACCACACATTTAAGTGTTTAGGGACAAAAGGGGTACTATGCCTACAACTTATTTCCAAATGACGTAAGAAAAAAACCCCAACAGATTAAGCAATGTGGTAAAATGATAATTTGGGTGGAGGCTATAGGGGGATTCTTTGTGCTATTCTTGAAACTTTTCTCTAAGTATGAAATGGTTTTGTAATAAAAGTTAAGACAGAAAATAATGAAAGGTAAACACAGCATGAGCTAAATGATTAGGGAAAAAAAAAAAGGCTGACCAAAGAGTAAATTACATATGCCCGTGATGGGTGTCGTTTTGGTTTGCTGGTTGTGTGCTGGAATTAGTGGTGCTGTCTTTCATGTAAGGACACTGCTGTACTTTACACACGTCTTTTATTTCTCTCACTTCCTAGATGAAAGCAAGAGAGACATGTATAAAAGTACACGCCTTTGCTCCCTAATGTGTCAAGTTGATTTTGGAACAGAGACAGGAAAAAAATTAGACTTTTAATTGAGAAGACAGTGTCAAGGCAGGATAGGTAGCTGAATATAGTAGGAGGTATTCATTTACCTGGCTCTATTGTAAATCACTGGCTCATTTTCTTCCTGCACAGTGGTCAGCATATCCAAGTCATGGAATATTTTCTGCATGTAGTCCAAATACTTGCATCCTGAAGCTCTTTCTACTATGGCTGCCAGTAAGGTATAGCCAAAAGTTGAATACAAAAACTGACTACCTTAAGACATCATTGCAAAGGGGGAAAAAAGAGAAAATGCTTGATTATCATTTTAAACTATGTAAAATCATTTCCCATAGAAAAGTGCTATACCCTTAACACAGGAATATTTTTAAAGTCAGCATTCAGAGAAAATATCAAAAATAATACACCAAAAGATTTAGTCAATTTAGACAAAATAATAAAATGATCAGTATATTTGAATTTTCATGTGAAGCTACCCCTTTCTATGATGATGAAATAAACAAATAATCCTACTCAAAACAAACAAAAAACTAGCAACAAAACTAGAAAAAAGGCAAATTTAAGTTTTTGAGTCCACAATTTTGTTCTTAATATATCTCCTAACTATTGTTTAAGGCATGGGCAGGTGGCACCAGCTCTTATTTTAATAAAAATATGTAGACATCAAAGCCTTGTTTCCAAATACACGTTAAATATACATACTGCTTCAAATATACCTTTATATTATCTTGGATTATAGAAACTTAGATTGTACAATTTGTACTAAAAATGGGTTGGGCCATACTTTTTAAAATGAAACCCATAATTATACTTTATTTGCCTTAATTAACTATATTTATAAAGTACCTACTCATGGTAAAAACAAAAAACAAGTTTTAAAAATGGAGCAAACATACACAAACCTGTGATAAATATATCTAAGTGCTTTAAGTATGTTATCATATAAAAAATACATAACATAAAGATAATGATTTCAGTAGATTAGCTTTTGGGGAAATAAAATAAAGTTGATAACACTAATTTCTTTAAAAAGTCACAAAGTAAGGAAGCTGAGCAATTTAAATCCTAACTAAATGCTAAAATACTAGCTATATTTTTATTGTGCTCACACATTCGCCTAGGTTTCCAATACTTCACCATACATTTTCCACACTTACCTTTCCAGTGAGACTCAGCCACATGAGTGGGTGGTCTCAGCGAATCTAAATAACCACCTGTCTGCATGCTGGGCCCTGTGAGCACTGAGAGAAAAGGCAACACTGGCCTGACAGCACAACCCAAGGCACAATCATCAACCTCATCTGTCATTTTGGATTTCCTGAAAATTCGTCCTTCAGAATAATGATGCCTTTGTGAAGAGAAGTGAACACTCACCAGGTTTAAAGAACAAGGGGTCGTTTTTAAATAATCTCAAGGATTCAATGGAGTTTTCAAACTTTTCTTTCAAGTATAATTCTCCTTGTTCAAAATCATTCTTCTTCTTGCCAGGCTTCGCATTCTTGCCTTTGGCGTCACTGTCCGGCTCTGTCTTCGCCTTGGCCAGGTCGCCGTGACTCCCGTCTGGGTCGGATTCCACAGTTTCTTTCATCATCTTCAAGGCTTTATAAGCTTTCTCTTCTTTCACCTTTTTCATGTCCTTTTCATAGTGACGAATTCCGCTTAAATGGGAAATCAGTAATCTTGTGGTGACAGAAACCTAATGGTAACAACGGAAATTCAGTCACAATACTGAATTGTACAACAAAATGTCAGCAACCTGGGTACAATGCCCCAGTAACTTTTTCCAACTTGAACCGTGGCTGAAAAAATATGCCATGTACAATGTTTTTAGAAACTCAGATTGCAGCAGAAAAATACTTACTTCTTTATTATCTATATAGAAAAAATAAAAACAAAAATAATCTAGTCCATTAAAAAAGTTTAAAATCTCCCCAAAATCCTGTGAAACAATTTAGCACAATCTAACACGCCATTAGTAAAATGAGTTTTACTACCTTTTCGCCTTCATATTCCTTTTCTGGAAATTCAGGAACATAATACTGCACAGGAATATCAAGATCCAGTTTTCCTGTTTCCCACAACTTGGCAAGAGCAACCATGGTCAGACTTTTGCTGATGCTGGCAATTCTCATAACTGTCTCTGGCTTACATGGTACACGGTTCTCAACATCAGCATACCCTAAACCTTTAGGGAGGAAAACAAGCAAAAGGTCACTATTAATGGGCTTATGGTCAAAAGGATTTTTTAAAGTGAAGTAATACTATTTTTAAAACAGTCTAAGAAATATATTCCTTAATATAAGCTAATTAAATGGAATCCCGATGATGTAGTGGTTATGGGCATGAGGCTAACCGTGAAGGTTGACAGTTCAAAACTACCAGCTGCTCTAAGGGAGAAAGACAGGTCTGTCTACTCCCATAAAGTCAGTCTTGGAAACCTACAAGGGCAGTTCTACCTTAACCTAGAAGGTCACCTTGAGGCAGAACTGACCTGATAGCAATGAGAAGCAAATTAAAATTCCTGGATATGTAAGAGATGAGAGTCTTCGCAAAACTGACACATTAGTAATAGCAATTTCACCTTATAACTCAACCAACACTGTGTCTGGGGGGTTAATAGGAATTTTCCATCTGATTCAGATACTAATTTTTCTGAGTTTATCTAAGCATATAAACCATTCCACATTTTAAATAAATAAACTCATATTCTTTAACAAACAATTCATTGCTCCATTTTCTTTTTTTTACAATTCATTGCTCTTATTCTGGTAGTTACTCTTGATTTTTTCAATATTCAATAAGTGCTTTACAACTGCAATCCACTTTCAGTGGGTGTGAACAAATCTATGGCAAACCGAAACTAGTTAACCATTGACTGAATTCAGGATAAAAACTGTACTACTAACGCAAGTCTTTTCACAGTCAGTTTTTAAGCTTTGGTTTACATTTTCTCCATTAAAACAAAACAAAACGAAAAATCACAGCCACTGAGTTGATTCCAATTCCAAGTGATCTTACGTAGGGTTTCAAAGACTCTAAATCTTTACAGGAGCAGCCAGCCTTCTCTTTCTCAGTACAGTGTAGAGTCTCTGGGTCATTTGAACAGCTGACCTTGTGGTTGGCAGCCCAATGCTTACCCTACTGTGACACCAGGGTTCCTTTTACACCTATAAGCTGAAAACATAGAAATGTAATAGTTCTAAAGAATTTGGATCAGAAAAGAGCTACGAGAATTGGGGTCCATTTTTTTAAATTATAAATATGTATTAAACTGGAAAACAACTGTATGAAAGCAATATCCTCACAAAAATGTAATTTGGGTATTTTTACTATAAATTAGTGCATACTTTTAAAACTATAAACTAGATATATTAAATCATATTTGTACGTGGAGAAAGAATAGTTTTTCTTTAAATTCAAAACCCTGCTGTGCCCATCAATGAGTCTTAAAGGACGACTTTCTTTAAATACTGTCTGAAACATCATTGCTAAAAGCTTTTGTATACAGTTCAGAAGGTTGCCTGATCTGCACAATCTTCATGATCTTGGTATGGCTGAGCCCCGTGTCCACTCATCTCATGGAGGTTTCCCTCGTTTGCACTGACCCTCTCTACCAAACACCATGCACTTCTCTAGTGACCTATCTTTCCTGGTGACACGCCCACAGCAAGGGAGCCCACGTCCTGTCATCCTCACTTCTCAGCATTATTCTGGCGGCACTTTCAGGCCTGATTTGTTTGTTTTTGTGGCAGTCCATGATATACTGTACATCCTCGTGTATAAGGCGAGTTTTTCAGCACATTTTTATGCAGTTGTTGAGGTAAAGTTGGGTGCCTCGGCTGATATTCGGGTCAGCTTATACTCGAGTATATAAGGTGATTCAGTACTGTTTGCCAACATCACAGTGAATGAATGAATCAATTCCCCACATGGCTTTTCTTATCTCCAGCTTTCACATGCATACGAGGCAACTGAAAACACCATGGCTTGAGTCAGAAGCACCTCATCATCAGAGACATCGCTGCTTTTGAACAGTTTGAAGAGGTCTTTTGCAACAGACTTGCACAGTGCAAACCCAAGTGGAAGAAATGCTTGGCAACTTCAATTTCTCTAGTTTGTCATGATATTGTTCATCGGTCCAATTGTGAGGATTTTTGTTTTCATGTTCGGGTGTAATCCATATTCGTACAGCTGTATCATCTGCATATTGCAGGTTGTGAATGGATCTTCGTTCAATCCTGATGCGCTTCATGCCGTCCAGCTTCTTGCTCAATATGCAGTATAATGGCAGGAGGGACCCCTTCCACATACCTCTTCCAATTCTAAACCACATAGCATCTCTGTGCTCCATCAAAGGTAGGGTCTCTTGATTCAACAGGAACACAATGAAGTGTCCTGGAATGTTACAGATAATTTGTTAGGATCTGCACAGGCAAATTCTGCTATATAGTTAGTATCATACAAGTGAAAATACTGGTATTCTCTGTTTCCTGCCATTCTGCATCTGATATCAGTCATGATATTCCTCATTCGATATCCTTTTGTGAATCTGTCTTGAATTTTTTCTGGCAGTTCCCTGTCAATGTACAGTTATGATCCTTTTAAGTTATTTTCAGCAAAATCTTACTAACATGTAATGTTAATGATATTGTTAAATAATTTCCATACTGTTTGATCAGCTTTCTTTGGAATAGGCTTGAATATGGATCTTGCTTGTCCAGTTGGATGGTCATCTCCCCAATTTCTTTGTTTTTCTTTCCCAAATTTCTTAAGTGCTTCCAGAATTCATTTGTTGAAGCATCTCAACTTGTATCTCATCAATTGTAGACTTGTTTTTCACCAATGCCTACTTCCTTCAGAACCAACATTCCTTGATTATATGTTACCTCCTGAAAAGATCAAATGTTGACCAATTATTTTGGGTTCAGCGGCTCTGTTGTTTTCAAACTTCGATATTTTCTTTTTTATGCATTGCCCAGTGTTTTACCAATAGAATTCTTCAGTACTGTAACTCTCAGATTTGGATTATCTATTTAATTTTTCAGCTTGAGAAATGGCCAAATATGTTATTCCTTTGGGTTGTCTACCTTAAGAAATGTATACTGTCCTTAGTATCCTCTGGTCTTCAGTAATTAGCACCCAGGCTATCATACTGATTCTCGTGAGAGGGTCTCTAGGTCCAGGCAGGATGTATTCCATGCCTACTTTGGTTCTCATGAAGTTTTCACTTTATTCAACTTCAACCTAAACTTGCACAAGAATAATTGATGTTCTATTCCACAACTGGACCCCAAAGTTCTCAACTGTCTTTTTCTATAGATGTGGCTGATTTGATTACTGTGGAATCCATCTGCGAGGTCCACATGTGTAATCATGGATTGTCTTGAAAAGAAGCTATTTCTGGTATTGTGTGAAGTCATTGTTCTTACAGAATTCGATCAGGCACGCTCCAGTGCTGTTTCTACCATGAAGGCTGTACATTCCAGCTACGGATCCTTCCAACTTTTACATTCCAACCACCAGTAGTTCTCAATGTACCTCCATTACATCTTCTACCAATTTCAGACCATCGCAGGTTATTAGCCTGTCAGTTTATCCTACTGTGTTGGCTTACATGTTGCTATGATGCTGGAAGCTGTGTATTTTATATTTCAGCAGGGCCACCCATGGGTAACAGGTTTCAGCAGAGCTTCCATACTGAGAGACTATGAAAAAGGCCTGATGTTCATTTCTGAAAATTAGCTAATGGAAATCTCACAGATAACATCAGATCATTGCCTGATATAATGCTTGACGACGAGTCCCTTGTGTTGGAAAGAACTCAAAATATGACTGGGGAGGAGCTCCCTCTTAAAAATCAAAGCTGATCTTAATGATGTGGATGCATTCTTAATCGATGTAACATGACTCAAAATAAGGAGTAACAGCTACAAACTTCTAGTAGTAATCAGAATGCAGAGTGTATGAAGCAGAGAAAACTAGAAGTTGTAAAAAATGAAATGGAAGACTTAAAGATCAATATCCAGGCATCAGTGAGCTGGAATGGACTGGTAGTAGGCATTTTGAATTAAAAAATCATATGATCTAATATACTGGGTGCAACTAATTGAAGAGGAAGACCATTTCAAGACTATTCTGAAGCACAATATGATCTGTAACATGTTAGTATCCACATGCTTGGAAAGAAGACCAGTTAATATGACTATCACTCAAACTTATACATCATCCACAAAGGCCAAAGATGAAAATAAAGATGAAAACATATCTCACAGAATAAGGAACTGGATTTTGTTTCTAGTAGCAAGATTTAAAATGTAGCTACTACATTTTAAACTTCTAAAAGGTTTCCTAAAAACCTGGATGACCAGTAGGACCAATTTGTGTGCAATGGAGAAGTAAATTAAGTTATAAAATAATCCTCTGATAAAAGTATAAAATGATTAAAAATCTCTCTCAAAGTCTCCCCCCTTTTGTGATACAAGTAAGTTTTTATGAAGGACAAGACAAGTTTCAGGTTTTACAGTCTCAAAGAGTACATGCGATTTCTGGAAAGTGTGCCAAGATGTGCAGAAGCCACGCTGGTGTTCACAACTGGGCATGAACAACCACGTGGAAAAGAGCACCCATGCATGTGGAACTTGGTGGGCATCCCAGGAGGCCAGAAGCCCAAGAACCTGAGGCTAAGAGACTATGCACCCAGAGACTGAGAGCATGTGGGCCAAGAGGCTGTGTGTCCCTCACCCTCCACCTAACTCTGACCAGGAGCAGGGTAAGAGAGAGCCAGGCCTTCCCACAGCCAGGATATTTCAAACCTCTGGCTGGGGAGGTGTGGTTGATGATACTGGTTGACCCCATTAGCTGAGTTAGGCACACCTGTGTATGTTCCTCAGGTGGGTGTGTCCAAGTTATTGGCTTTGCCTGGGCCTAGGGGCCATGACTGTGCATGCTCAGTTTGGGGTCTTCATAGGTATTCAACGGTTGCATGATTTCTTTCAAACCTCCTCTATGGGGGGGCCTTTGCAGGCATGGGAGGGACAATCCCCCTGTCCCTTCATCTAGCTACCTAACATTCCCCACGGAAGGAGTATGGGCAAAGCCACTTTTTATGAGAAAAATGAGTTAAAACCTGCCTCATACAAAGAACCGTAAGCTCTTTAGTAACGAGGAACTGTGTACCCCCAGTGATTTCCAGGACTGCAAATCTTAAGGGGGAGCTTCATTTTTCTTCCTGAGGAGCAAAAACGGTGGATTTGAACTGCCAACTTCCTAGTTAGCCCCTAACCGCAGCACCCCCAGAGCTCGTTAGTACAGAACGACAAAATGCTGATTAGATTAAATGAAGAAAGTCCAGGAATCCTTACATCTCACTGATCCATAGCATTGTCTAAAAATGAGCAGTTAGCAGGTTGTTCTTGGACCAAGAAACCCAGTCCTAACAGGATAGTCGGGGTAGAAACTAGCCACCCCTACATTTCAAATCTTGCTATTAGAAAAAAAAATCCAATTCCTATTCCGTGAGATAGGTTTTCTCTACAATATGCATGATTTCATGTACACGGAATGGCATGTCATGGGCTTCATTTCAAGCAGTTAACATCAGTTTCACGAACCAACCAACCGGCTTAAAATAAGCCACAAAATCAACACTTTTCAAAGCCCACCTTCTGACCAGACTTCTTTTCCATCCACAGAAACTCCAACCACTATGCCCGGTGCGCCCACCTCATCCTGAGTGCGAGGGGAAAGAGAACATCCAAGTCATGGCAGGGCTGGG
>NW_022107947.1:1126743-1148296 GCF_000313985.2 Echinops telfairi | reverse complement strand
ACATGGCGCCGGGGTCCAGCCAGCCGCCTCTCGAGCTCGCTCGGGCCGCGCCGCGCCGCGCCGCGCGGGCGGGGACCGGGAAGGAGGGGGCGGGGCCAAGCCCAGACCCTGCCAGTCGAGACCCGAAGACCGGAGCGCCGATCGCATCGAGCCCTGCATTGCTCTTTCCTTGTTTCCTCGTCTCACTTAGTATTTTTTCCCATCTTTCTTCCCTCCCGTCCTCTGAATCTTCCCGCAGATCAAGAAGTGCGACCTCCTCGGGGAAGCCCTCCTAGTTCCCGCCCTCCAGGCAGTCCTGGCCATACCTTCTTGCCCCTCGCCCTCTTGCGTACTCCTTAATGACACCAAACGAACGCATGGCAGCCGTTGACATCACTGACCTGTCAACCAGAGTGTGATGACCCTGGAGGGTAGTGACTTTGACTTTCGGGTTCTCAGCGTCTAGAATGGCGTCTGGCACAGTCTCAGGACACTCTTTTGTCTCTCTTGCCATTTCTCCATCCGTTACATCTCCTTTCTGATCCACCCATCTCCCTACACCCATCTATTGCCTTGGAATAATCATAATCTGGTTGTAACAATGGGCTCAAACATAAGAACACGTGTGCGGATGGTGCGGGACCAGCGGCGTTCCCTTCTGTTGTGCATAGTAGGGTCGTTATGTGTCAGGCCGACTGGATTGCACCTAACAGCAAGAACAACCCAGTACCTTTGAGCGGATTCCTGCTCAGAGCGACCCTACAGGGCGGGCTAGAACCGCCCCAGAGGGCTTCTGCTGTTGAAAATATGGAAGCAGATGGCTACATGCTTCTCTGCTTGACCCTGACACTAAACCAAAAACAAAACAAACACACCCAACCCCACTGCCCTGCAGTCTATTCCGACTCAGAGTGAAATAGGAAAGGTGGTAGGAAAGAGCCGTCACAGGTTTCCAAGAGGTCATATTTACAGAAGCAGACTTCTATATCTCCTGGGCATTGGTCTGGGGGATTCCAGCCTGGGTCTCTTGGTTAACAGTCAAGCCCTTTAACCATTGTGCCCCAGGGCTCTCTTATTTCCCTAAAACCAAATCAAAACACTGCTATCAAGTAGATGTCCACTCATCGTGACCCTATATTGACATAGTGACAGGGTAGAATTACTTACCCCTGTGAGTTTCTGAGACTGTTATTATGGCAGGAGGAAGTCCTGTTTTTTTCCCCACAGCAGGTGGCGGTTTGGAAACTGCTGACCTAGCAGATAATAGCCCAACATACAACCACTAGCCACCAGGGCTTTCTTGCTTCTGAAGGTCCCACTACACACCACACAAACATATATTGTACATTATTCCCAGGATACACACACGCACACATAAATATGAAAATGGAATTTAAAGGTAATGGATTACATATACATATTTACATATCTATCTCCCTAGTGGTGTAGTGCTCAACTGCTAATGGAAAAGTCTGAATTCAAGGTACCAACTTCTCTGTAAAGATTACAGCTTTGGAAACCTCTGGCGTAGTTCTAATGTGTCCGATAGGGTCACTGTTAGTTAAGATGTGCTTTGGTTTATGTTTTATGCTCTAATATTTTTAAATTTTTGCTTTTGAATTTTTTAAACCCAAAAGTAACTCATATATAATGCATCTCTTGCTTTTACCTGAGTAATGGTTGTCATGAATCTGCAATTTCACAGATCAAGATGGGAAATGGAAGAACAGCTAACAACAATTGTCCTACTTTTTTGGACATTCTAAAAATTAATCTTTGGGGTCAGCTATGATTTAGAATTTCTGGTCAGTAGGATTTTGCATACAAAAAATCTTAAAAAATGAGGGAAAATCCTATCACAAAAGAAAACCTGAGTTTGGGTAGTGATTTATAACAATATGTTGATTTTTAGACAGTAGCTTGTGTCAATAGGTAAGGTAGGGTCTTTCAAAAGTCTGAATTTTGTTCGATGTGTGAAAAATTGCTTACTGTAGTTTCTCTGGACTTAAAGTTCATTAAATTAAAAAAATGACTCAACTTACAACTGTTCTGATTTCTTAGCATCTACAAATGATCAGAGTTTTTTTGAAATAAGAAATCTAACTTTGAAATTGCTATAAGATTTAAAACATACAATCCTAATTTTTAAATAATTTATAAAGGTATCCTGAATTTGATGTTAATTTTGAAGATATTAAGCATTTGGTCATTCAAACTTTGTAATTATCTTTTTATATTTGGGATATATATATATATATAAAGATTTTTAAGAGCTTACAGACCCTAGGCATTGGAACAATATGCCCAGTGTATGAAATGATCCTGTCTTGCCTTGTACATGGGATGGAGAAAAAGAATTATTGGATCTAATAATCTGTTGTCATGATAAAAAAAGCTGCACAAGCCCTGAGGTAACAATTATGTAATTTGAGGGAAAGGCAATAGAGGTACATCCAGTGAGAAGATAGTGGAGCTAAATAATTATAAGGTAGTGGAACTACTCACAGAGCCCCAGAAACCAGGAGATCAGAGTAGGATGGGGCCCAGAGGGGCTGGAACTAAAACTCACGCAGGTCTCTGGAGCACCACTTGCACTTGCCGAGTGTGTTGGAAGCTCCCTCAATGTGAGCCTCTCCTTCAAGAACTTGCAACAACAGAGAAAATACAAAGAGTCTCCAAAAATGCATGGAAAAATGAATATGGAAAAATGCATGGGCTTCAAAATATTTCTGCATCAAAATATATTTGTACCTGAACTTTTATAACATGTCTAAACAGGATCGAATTTGAGACGTTAAGGACAAGACATCGGTTTGCAAAGAACCCATAGGAGAGCAGCAGTCCAAAAAGCCGCACTCACGCCTTGGGGCGATGCTGATGCATTTAGGACAGGGTCGTAATGCCATTGGTTGTTTTCAGACAGTGATTCTTTGTGGGTCTAGAAAACTGCATCTGTCTTTCCCCTGAGAAGCAGCTAGTGGTTTCAATCTGCTGACCTTGTATTTAGCAGCCCAAATCATAACCACTACCCCACCAGGGCTCCTCTGAGAGCAGCTCTATCGGTTCTGCTAAAACGGAAGTGAGGACAAATGTCGAGTTTATGGTCAGATTTTGGGAGAAGAGTGGTGAAATCACAGTTGATGGGTACAGTGTCCCCAAAGAAATAAGCAATTTATAAATTAGTAGCTCATTTTAAGAAGAGATAAGATATTTAAGCTGAAGGCCACAGCAGCAGATCATCCACACCAGTTTCAGGGGGATCTTCTTTGTGCCCCGGTTGAAGAGAAGGCCGGTTGACCGCAGAAAAAAATAGTCAACACCATAGACGTCTTATCTGGTTCAGCTTACACAATTCTGACAGAAAATAAGTAAATAACGTTGAGCAAACTTTCCACTTGATGGGTACCGCAAGTGCACCCTGATCAGCTGCAGACAAAAGCAGAGCTTTCAATGGAACTTAAACCAGCGGGATCAAGGTCCTGAAGCATTTCTTGGAAGAATTACAATAAAAGATGAAACCTGGTCTTTCCAGTAAGATCCTGAAGACAAAACACAACCACAGCCATGGTGGAAGTGGTCCAGTCAGAGCAGATGGACCAAAAGTGGATGGGTCAAGAGCAAAGGTCATAGGATGTTCAAGGCATTTTGCTTGTTGACTTTCTGGAGGGGCAGAAAAATGATACCATCTGCTCATCAAATAGGACAATTTGGCAAGAGTTCCTACCAGAAATCATTAGGTATCTAGCTCTCATACAGCCCTGCTTTGTTTCCTAATCTCAAAAAAAAAAATGTTTTTTTCTCTTGACTTAGGAGAAAAAAAATGTGAAAGACGTAGCCAGCGGTGGTTAAAATGAGGGTCCACTGTTTTGCATTCTTCTGTCCTTTGCCATAAATGAGAAATGGAAGAGAAACAAGAGCACGTAAAGGAGCAAAACCAAGGGCCAACTCTGCACCCAGAGCCCCACCGGCCAGGGGCCAGGAAATCAAACCAGAAGACAGCGATAGGCAAAAAGCAAACCTTGACCTAAGTCTCACATCTTATACAAAACTTAAAATGGATCGTGGACTTCAATGTAAAAGATAAAGCCATGCAACTTTTAGGGGAAGAAAAGTAGGGGAGGACTTTGGTAATCGGAGACTATGTAAAAAATTCTTAGACTTGATACCAAAAGCATGATCCCTAACAGGGATAATTGCATGTGATAAATTGCACTTCATCAAAATTTTTAAAATTACATTTGCTTTGAGTAAGACCCCATTAAGGGCATGAAAAGACAAGTTATAGAATGGGAGAAAACATTTTAAAATCTCAAATCTAACAAAAGACCAGTATCCAAAACACATAAAGAACTCTCAAAACCTTATTACTGAAAAAATAAGAAACCCAAATAATCCAATTAGTAAATGGACAAAAGACACGAAGAAACATTTCGCAGCAGAGACATTTATTTCACAATAGCTGGCAATTAAGCATGTTAAAAGATGTTCAGCATCATAAGCTACTATGGAAATTTGAATTAAACCCACAATGAGGCATCACTACATACCCATTGACCAACAACAAATGACAAGGCCACAGCCAATTGAGTTGATTTTGACCCGTAGTGACCCATGCAGGGTTTCAGAGTCTGTCAATAGTCACTGCAGCAGCTGCTGGCTGTGGTCACCCACCTTAGAGTTGGCAGTCCAACGCTCACCTGACAGCGCCACCAGGGCTCCCTCATACCTATCACGGTGACAAAAATAAAACACAGCGACATCATCAAGTGCCAGTGAGGATGTGGAGGGACTGAATTATTCACACACGTTGGAATGAAGGACCCCTTGTGATGTAGTGACAAGTGCTTGATTGAGTGTTCAACTGCTAACTAAAAAATCGGTGGTTTGAACAATTTATCATCGCCTCCATGGGCGAAAGATGTGGCAATCTTCTCTCCTAAAGATGATCATTTTGGAGACCCTATAGGGCAGTGTTACTGTTTTCTACCGGGTCGTGGGTCACGATGAGCTGGAATTAATTTGGAGGCAAAGGTTTTTGATTTGGTGGGATGTAAAATGGCCATAGCCCCTCACCAAAACAACGGGCAGTTTCTTAAGAAGATGAAACATGTAACTTCCATTTAACCTAGCATTTGCAGTCCTTACTACATAGCCCAAAGAAATAAAGAAATATTTATACTAAAACCTATATGCAAAATTTTAGAACCACTTTATTTATAATAGCCCCAAAATGATGACAACTCCAACGTCTATTAACTGGTAAATAGTGAAATGAGCCGTGGGACATTTATGCCACAGACTCGTCCACCGCTCGGTCAAGAAATGAACTATGGACACCTAAGAAACACATCTCTAGGACTTAAGCTGAACGGGGGAAGCCACAGGCCTGTACGGTACAATTCCATCGATATGGTCTATTGAAATATGGGAGTCAGGGAGAACAGATTGGTAGCTGCCAGAAGTTAAGGAGCGGATAGGAGGGGGAGGGAGTGAATGTCACCAATAAAGCACTGTGACAATCTTGGTCTCAATATTGCACAGTACTTTTACTGGGCAAAAGGAACCTGGGACTGTCTGGTTTGTATTTTACAGGTGCATGTGCCTCTACAACTATTTCAAAGTAAAAAGTTTAAACTTTTAAAATGCTGTCGTATGAATCAGGACAAATAATCAGAAATGCAAGCATGTTTGTATCTACCCCCTACTCAAACGTTTTAAAGCTTCCTTTACCAACAGGAAAGGCCCCTGGTGGCGGAGCGTTGGGCTGCTAACTGGAAGGTTTCTGAGGGAGAAAGACAGGGTTTTTTACTTCCATAAAGATCTACAACCTCAGAAACTCGCTCGGCAGTTCTACTTGGCCCTATAGGGCTGCTATGAGTTAGCATGACTCGATGGCAGTGCGTTTGGTTTGGTTTTAATTTTACCAACGGGAAAAGTCAATGCCCCTATTATTAGGCAGATAAGCTATTGAAAAAAAATTTTTTGTTTCTTCCCACCTCAGAATTGGGATCAAGAGTGACTAATGATTCGTATTTCTTTCTCTTCCAACAGCCAGGTCTCTGAGCTCTGAAGAGCTGGGGTTTCCTTTGTCCCGAGGTGGCAGCTCAAACCTGTAACTGGTTGTTGGCGGACTTTCTATCCACTGAAGTATAAACATAGATGGTTTTACTTTCCCCCCGTAATTGCAACCTACTTTTAATGACCAAATCATTCCCCAACTAGAGAAGGGTGACTTTTATTATAGCTCCATCCTAATTAGTAACTTTTCAGTCCTATTGGGTTATTGAAACAACGGGGTTTCAAGTAATATTCAGTTTCTCAGGGCACAACTTCCTCTTCCAAGTCCAGTTGAACCCCCCACTCTGGAGCTGGGGGGTGCTTCTCACGGCTTCAGAGAGGCCCTGGCAGAGGTTAAATGGGGACCATGCAGGCCAGTCATGCCTTCCTTTCTTCCCTTCATTCCTGCGGAGTCCCTGGGCAGTGCAACAGATGAACTGCTCAGCTGCTCTGAAAGGTTGGAGGTACAAGTCTGCTAGGGATGTCCTGCAGAAAAGACCTGGAAATCTACGTAGGAAAACTTAATTCTTGAAAGCCCGATGGATTTGGCCACAAGACACATGCAAAGATCAGCATCATGAGCCATCAGAATTGCAGCTTCGAACCACCAGGATTGCGAAGATTAAAAGCAGCAATAACAACACAGAAAAGCAGCAATAACAACATAGAAAATAACAAACGCTGGTGAAGATGAGTGGAAATTGGAAACTTTACCTACTGCTGGTGGGAATGCAAAATGGCATAGCCATTGTGGAAGACAGGGTGACAGTTCCTAAAAAACAAAAACCGCAAAACACTAAAAGTAGAATTACCTCATGGCCCGGCAATTGCATTCCTAAGGATTGACCCCAAAGACTGGAAGGCAGCGATTCGAACAGTGACTTGTTCCGCCATGTGTATGGCAGCACTCTGCACAAGAGCCCAAAGGTGGAATCAACCTCTGTGTCCCTCAACAGAGGAGTGGATCAGCCCAATGGGGTGCACTCGTGCTCCTCACCAGTCGGAGAAATGAAGTCCTGGGAAAGGATGGGGCTGAGCTGGAAGATACACCGAGTGAAATAAGTTAAGAATAAACGGACAGATATCGCATGACCTCCCTGAGATTATAAAAAGAAGAAACGGTGGCTACTGGGAATGGAAGGGAAAAGCAGGTGAAGGGTGAGGGGCTATAGCACTGACTAATGGTGGGATTGCCCAACCGATGATTGTAATTGCTATCAATAAGTTGGATGCCTGCAACAACTTGAATTAGCAAAAGTTACATGATAGATATAATAACAACGATTTTAAGAATGTAGCTGCTTGGACTGCCAATGGACACCTAAAAAGGCCACACGATTTCAGTTCTTTGGTTGAGAGGGTTGTGGGGGTTAGGTACCAGTGGCACTGAAAGACGAAGCCCAAGGAATGTTATGTTAATTGAAATGTTTCCAAAAACTTTTGATGCAGCACTGGCAACACTGACTAGCTGCGCCCCAAAATTTGAAAGGCAACGACGTGGCCAACCGACTAGGAGAGACCCATATCGTGTCCATTCCAAAGGAAAGCTACCAAAAGAATGCTGAACTTGTTGAGTAATATCATCAATATCACATAAAAGTAAAATTTTGCTGAGGACAATTCCAATAGGTGCAGGAGGACCTTCCCGGGGAGCTGCAAGAAATTCAAGCCAGATTTAGAAACCCACACAGAGTGGGAGGACATCACGCTGATGGCAGGTGGAGCTCAGCTGAAAGCAGACAATACTAGAAAGATGTTTCCTTGTGTTTTAGTGAAATATGTAAAGGCGTTTAACTGTGTGGATCATAGTAAACTAAGGATAACATTGTGAACTATGGTAATTCCAGAACACTTCATTGTTCAAAACCTGTGCATAGACCAAGAGGCAATCATTTGAGTAGAACCAGGGAATACAGTATGGTTTAAAGTCAGGAAAGGCAGATGCTGAAATCCTATCCTTTCACCACACTTATTCTCAAGCTACAGTGTTTTCAGTTGCCTCATCTGCCTGTGAAAGTTGGCCATTGATTTAGAAAGCCTGAAGAGGAATCGATGCATTTGGATTGGGGTGCTGGAGAAGACTATTGAAAGTGCCGTGGTCTGCTAAAAGGACAAACCACTCTGTCTTGGAAGAAATGCAGCCAGAGTGCTCCTTCAAGGCTAGGCTGGCAAGACTTCATCTTACGTACTTTAGCCGTGTTGTCAGGAGAGACCAGTCCCTGGAGAAGACCTTCATGCTTGGTAAGGTGGAGAGCAGTTAAGAAGAGCAAGGCCCTGAATGAGATTGACTGACACAGTGACTGCAACTACGGGTTCAGGCATAGGAA
Organism: Echinops telfairi; assembly: GCF_000313985.2. Classification (NCBI taxonomy): domain Eukaryota; kingdom Metazoa; phylum Chordata; class Mammalia; order Afrosoricida; family Tenrecidae; genus Echinops; species Echinops telfairi. The sequence continues at coordinate 1,139,933 of NW_022107947.1, read as the reverse complement.
CAATTGTGAGCGTGCGCAGTGTTTCATTCATATACATATATGTACACATACATGTACATTATGTATGTATTTGTTGTTGTTAGGTGTCAGGAGTCTCCCCCAACCCACAGAGACCTTATGGACAACAGATCAAGCATTGCCCAGGCCTGACCCAGCCACTGTATCCTCTTTTTCTCTGTTCATGCCCTTTACCAAGCGTGATATCCTTCTCCAGGGACTGGTCTCTCCTGATAACGTGTTTGAAGCATGTAAAATACCATCTTGCCATCCTTACCTCTAAGGCTGCACTTCTGCCAAGACAGATCAGCTTGTCCTTTTAGCAGTCCATGGTACCTTCTCCAGCAATGCAATTCAAATGCACCCATTCTTCTTCCGACCTCCAAGGTTAGCAGGCAAGACAGCAGGCTGCTGACTCACGGGCTACAGAAGCTAATCACTCCCAGATTCAGCAAGCAATATGGAAGGCCACTGGCTCACGTCCAAAGAAATGGAGGTCGCATGATGCTGAGCTAGATGTAGGGTCCAAATCCAGAAAAAAGCTGGTGATCTTCGCCAGAAATCCCATATGCATATTGGGTCTTGCATTGGTTGGCTGCTGACAGCAGATCATGAAGGATGACAGCATGACTGCCACACCATCAAGAATCGTGGTCCTGCTCAGTTGGCACACCAACTTAACCATCATAATTACCTAGTGCTGCTATAAAAAAATACCATGGACCAGGAGCAGATTGTGTCTAGCTTCTATTTAGTTGGTCCTCAACTTATAGCCATTGAGATCTACAGGGTTTTCATTGGTTGATTTTCATAAGTAGATCACCAGGCCTTTATTCTTCATCCTCCTTCATCTGGAAGCACCACTGGGCCTGTTTCACATTATAGCAACATGTTACTTTCCACTGACCGATGTATATTGACTGTGCATGAAGTGCATTGACTGGGAGTCTCCCACAGACAAAGTGAGAGTTCTACTACCACGCCACCAGTGGCCCTAGTGTACAGCCGTAGATCTCAATAATGCAAATGCTACAATTGAGGTCGATGCCAAGATCCTGGGGAAGAGTGAAGACAGCGAGTCATTCTTCTGGAGGACAGCGTTAAGGAGATTGATGGAGAACAAGGGACCAGTCCAAGGGGCCTTCCTCTCTGGTTTTAACAACCTGTTAGATCTTTTCCTTCTGGCTTTTGTGCACAGATTGCCTCAGCCAGTGTGTGAGAATCTCAGAGTCTGGGGCTATTTTACCTTAACCCCTGTGTGCTGGCCTTTAAACCAACCAACCAACCAAATAACTCTGTATCGACATCTCTGAAATTCACTCAGTAACAGTTGGTGGATACAAATTTTTTTTTTTGCGGGGGGTGGTGGTTTTGGTGGTGCAAGTCCAAGGGTTGGCGGTTCAAATCTACCCAGAGGCATCTTGGAAGACAGGCCTGCTTCAGTGGTCCAAAAGATCACCGCCTTAAAAAACGCCAAGGCCTCATCGACCTGCTCATCTGCTTTAAGCACATGGATCTTTTTGGTTCAGAGCAGAAACAATCTGGTTTTTGAAATAATAAACAGCAACTTTACCTCAAATAAGTAAGTAACTAAATAAGCCACGAGATACAGAACAACAATGGAAAAAATGGTCACTAGCGCTTGATTGGTGGCAGGTACCCACCCCCCCCCATCACAGTCACAGGTGGGATTTCAGGAGGTGGTGGGGAGGACCGTGATTGGGACACATACACAATTGCAGATTAAGAAGTGTAGGGGGTTGGTTCTAGGGGTCCAGTTACCCGGTGGTCGGAGTATGACTTGTGACCATGCAGCCCTGAGTCGTGGTCAGCAGCACGTTCACTGGAGCTAGACAACAAAACAGAAAGAAAGACCCTGTGGGCCGTTCTGCACAGGGGTGGTTGCCATAAAGCAGAACCGACTAGAACCACTGTTCTGAGGGGCCTCTGTCCCAGGCACTGGGTGAGGCCCGGTCACGACAGTGAGACAGAGAGCAGAGCTGACCATGGGCCTGAGGAGCCGGGGGCCAACAGGGATGGCGGGTCTTTAACAAATAAGCACCCTCAGGAATGTGTCATTATAAAGGGAGAGCGTGATTCTCATGTGAACGGATATGGTTAATGAATGTTTAAAACAAAGAGATCTGCTTCAGATTGAGGATCTTCCGGGGAGACATCCCTAAGGACGCACCATTTGAAGACATGGAATGGGTGGTTGGAGGAGACAGTGAGGGTGGAGAGAGCTGGCTTATGTGGCTGCAGCAGGAGCAGGGTGGAAGCAAGGCGCCTGAGGGGGCCACAGATGCAGGGGGGCTCGGCCTGGAGGGGTTCAGTTTTATTCCCGGCACAGAAGGGAGTAAGCCAGGGAAAAGCAGTGCCCCCATCCGCTGGATGTGCCACCAGCATTCCTCTGGCTGCAGGGTGGCGGGTAGGGTGGGGGCAGCAGAGGCGCAGAGAAAGCGGCTCAGAGAAATTGAGCCCGGAAGGTGACTTGGTCAAAGTGGTACCAAGAGAACCAGGGGGATGTGCTTCGCTTGTGGAGTAGTCTGGAGGTGGAAATCAACCGGACTCAGTGATGGGCAAGGAAGTGGAAGGTTTCAAAGATGACTGCCGGCTTGGCTCGATGGCCTGTCCGAATGACTACCACCAGGGCTGATGTTTGCATTCAATTGCAACGAACCACGTTGCAAGGATGAAATGGGTACTTTATAGCACAGACCGAATGGGAGCAGCCGGCTTCAGCGGGAGGGGTTGCTTCTCCCCATGGAACTTTGGTGGGGGCATCTGAAAGAAATGTGCAGATGCAAATTCAAGTCTTTGGGTGACCCCCCTTGCCCCATGCATGCTGCTTTGCCACCAGAACCCCCCTACATTCTTTGTAAACCACCGGCAAGAGGGGTCTAGGTTGACCTTGCTCGGAATGAGGACCTTACAATACACTGGAGATTTCTGGGAATCCAACCCCAAGAATGTTGGCCCTTCTCTCCACTTGTGACTGCCTTTTGAACTTTAGGATTTGGCAGTCCGTCAAGCCAAAGCCGATGTAGTCCAGACCACTCTTGGCTTCCCGGCTTCGGATTTTACTGAAAGTTGGAAGGGAATTTTCAGAGCACGTTAGCTTTCCGTTCAACACTGTCTACACATCCTGCTTTCTGACGCTGGGGGCTAGCTCCACAAGGTACAGGCATGCAACCTCCTTGCTCTGTGGGCGCTGCGTCTGTCTGTCTGTCCGTTGTAGTCCCCGCCTGCCTTCTGAGCTTTGCTTTGCAGCAAAAGCTGCCTTTTTGGTCTCGTGTGGGCGATTGTACCGAAGAGTCACGTTCTCCCTTGTGTTGTTGTTCGTGGCCTCGGCTGGATGGCACCACAACAGTAAGCACTGGGCCGCTCGTGGAGAGTTTCGTGGTTGGAATCCACCAGAAGAGAAAGACGGGGCTGGCTGCTCCCATAAAGCCTTGCGGTTTGGAAACCTAACGGAGCCGTTCTATTGGGCCCTTTAGGGTCATTCAGGAGGAGTCGGAATCAACTCAAAGGCAGAGGCTTAGGTTTGGGTTTATTGTTTGACTGTCAGCTGATCGCTGGGGTTGAGAGCCTTGAAGGACAGCCAAAGGCCAGAGTCCCAGGGGTTACACCAGCCTCTACCAGACCTAACAAGGCATCTGGTTGCTTTCTTGGGGAGAATTTCTAATTTCAGTCTCTGCTCCTGAGTACGCTCTCATTCACTGCCATCGAGTCTGTTCTGACTCATAGCGACCCTATAGGACGGGTAGAACTGCCCCTATGGATTTCTAAGACTGTAACTTTTTACGGGAGTAGAAAGCCTCATCTTTCTCCTTTAGAGTAACTGTGGTTTTGAACTGCTGACCTGGTGATTAGCAACCCAGCTTACAACCCATTATGCCACCAGGGTTCTTTAAGTATCCTAGGATATTCAAATCAAACCCCTTGAATATTCAAATTAAACCAAAAACGCCTTGCCGTCGCATTGGTTGCCACTTCTGGCAACCACGTAATGCGGAGTCGGCCAGCACGCCAAGGCTTCTCAAGGCTGCGGCTTCTCAGGGACAGATCTCCAGGATCCTCTCTCCAAGGTGATTAGTTGCGGAGCGCTGAACTGTTTGTGTCACCCAGGGACTCTTAATCTAATTAAAGTCCCTTTAGGACTCTCTCTTCAAGACCATCCAACGCATAGCAACCTTATAAACATCACCCCCTCAGCTACCAGGGCGCCTGGTCCCTTTGGGACATCTAATATATTCTGCTACTCAGGGCCAGGGCCCTGGCCTCAGCTCAGCCAAGGCACAGTGAGGGAGACCAGTGTGTACCCCAGTGTACCCTGGTGACCAATGCTGATGGCTGAGAGAGAGAGAGAGCGCGCCCAGCTAGTGGGCTCAGAGCAGGCCATTGTTGTTGTTTTTGTTGTTTTCTTCAATTATGCCTTATGGGAAGGAGAGGGAGTGAGGAATGCGCCCGTTCTTGCAGCCACTGCGTCAATCCGTCTTGTTGGGGCGCTTTCTCACTGACCCTCCACCTTACCAAGCATGACATCCTTCTCCAGGGGCTGGTCTCTCTTGGTAACACACCCAAGGCACCCGAGAGGAGTCTTGCATCCTGGCCTCCACCTTAGAAGCTCTATGCCTCACAGGGCACCTGTTTTCCTTCACCCGAGGGCCGCTTTGCGCTCAGGTGTAAGGACCATCGAAACCAACCCGAAGTGCAGTCCTGAAGGGCTCGTCCCAGTGGCGGCTACCACCGCTGAAAACACCCTCCACGGGACAGGGCACTTCAAAAAGGTTGTAGGAAAGTGGATTGAAAAGTCCATTAAATTTTCCCATGAACTTTGTGAAGCGGCTTCGTTTATATGGCCAAAGATTTAACTTCTCTCTCTCTGAAGGATCGTAGCTTTCTGTTTTTGTTCCTTATCAAGTTGTTCGAGGCTGGCTCCCTGAGGAAATCCAAAAAGGCCCTTACTGACACGCTTTTAAGAAGCTTAAAACGCAGGTGCTCCAGGAAGAAAAAGTTCGAAGTGCTAACAGCATGGCAGAGACTTGCATTGCAGTTAGGAAAACAATGGGGGGAACTTTCTAGACTCGGGTTGGCACGTCTCAGAGGTCTGCACCCCTTGGATGGAGTGAAGGGGCCAGTAACCTCCCCTTCCTCCTCAGGGTGTTGGCTTCGGGGTACCAGACCCCCCAAGGAGGGTCCCATCTCTGTTGCTTTCCCTGTGCTGCCAAAGTGTCCCCTGTGTGACACGTGGTTTCCTCAGCACAACAGCGTGAGGGAAACGCATTGCCATTGTGTGAATTCTGACTCAGTGACCCTGAAGGATGGAGCAGACCTGCCCCCACAGTTCTTTGAGGGAGCCGATTGTCCCATCTTTCTGCTAGAGAGCTGCTGGTGGGTTGAGCCACCGACCATTCGGTAAGCATCTGAATACTTCCCCACGGCACCACCAGGACTCCTGTGAGAGTGGGGGTCTCCGAAAGTGTGTGCCTAATTCTCTCACTCACCTCACCCCTGGGTGGCAAGGCCCACCTCACAGGGGTTTATCAGGACTAAATTACATGACATCTGAAGACGTGCCTGGCACACAATATGGAGTCAGCCAATGTGAGCCTGGCTTCTTTCCCTCTAAATGTACCATTTTATGTGGGAGGGACCGTACTCTTAGATGAGGAGCCCCCAAGGTTTCAGGGGATCGATGTGCCCCAACTCGCCCCATCCTCCTCCTCCCCCTGAGACATCACTGGCCTTTGGTATGGTGTGGATACCCACATGGAGGATGCAAGAGCACTGATGGTCGAAACTGCTGTCCCTTTGAAACAGTCAGAGCAACGGCACTCAATGGAATTGGTGGCCGTTGCCTTCAGCACCTTGACGCCCTCACAGGACAAAAGAAAAGAGGAGGCGGAAAGGGGCCTGCTTCCCCAAAGAGCACCCTGGATGAGGCTAGAAACACTCTTTTCGGTACAACTCGGCTGTTGAGTGCAAATGGTTAGAATGCCAGGTGTGACAAAATGAGAAAGAGGCAGAAAACACATCTGCTGCAGAGCCAAGAGGAACAGTTCCCTGGAGAAAAGCCCTTGTCGCCGCGTCTAGCGGGGAGCCGCTGCGCTCCATGGCTCCCATCACCACCAGCTCTCGCCCTCTGACACGGGAATTTGGCAGTCATGCTTTTGAAAATGAACCCAGTGAGCTTGTGACGTCACGGAAATCATGTGACCGTGTTTGTTGACAATGATAAACTTTGGGCTTTCAAGTGAACATGCTAGGAACTGTACTGACGACTTTGATCAATTTGTCGTGGAGTGTTTGTGATTGTACTAAGAATTCTGGGGTGCTGGGCTGGAGCACAGCAGGCCTCAGGGGCCTGTGGAGCCCAGAGCTAGTGGGGGACATTGCGACCTGCCATCTTCAGGCACCAAGGTCAATCTCTAGGAGTGGTGGCCAGCAGCATTGGGCGCCCACCATGCGTGCCCTCAGACTACTACCCCACCTCCACAGTATACACAGAATTAGGGGGGGATGGAGGGGGGAGGGAGGGACCACTCCAGGTGAAGATTGGTTGGTGAGATTCTTGTCTTCTTTTTAAATCATTTTATTGGAGGTTCATAGAACTCTTATCACAATCCATCCATCGTGTAAAACACATTTGTACATTCATTACCCTCATCATTCTCAAAACATTTGCTCTCCCTGGCATCAGCTCCAGGACAGTTTGCATGCGTTTGCTGGAGCTCATGCCAATGTCATGAACATCTAAGCCACCAACATAAGTGAAGGATCCAGGAAGGAATATTAGATTTGTAACATGCAGGCTGATCGTCATCCAACTACTGGTACTTGGACTTGGTCAGTAGGCGTTTGCAGGCTGATGGAATCTGGTGTGATGCTTATAGCTGCTTGGAGGAAGCCAGGCTTCTTATTGGCTATTTGCATCAGTTCCTTGGGGAGTTAGAGGGCAAAAAGCCCAGGCTTTCCTCAGCTTCAGGTTGCCCGTTTGCTGGCTGCTTTTCCTGAGAGAATTGATGCCAATCTGCAAGCTTGCATCTTGGAAACACTCTGGACAGTCTCCGATGGAAGGGCCAATTTTAGTTATGAGAAAATACTCTTTTCACTATCTTATCTTCTGGTTCAGATGCTCATAATAAAATGCACAGAAAATGGGGAAGCCTGTATCTTAACAGATTCAGAATGAGAAGCTAATTATAAAAGGAAATACTTTAACAGGAAAAATCACTTTAATCTCGAATATTAGTGATAACGGAGATTAGGCATTCCTTTGAGTCCCCTGGGTGGTGCAAAAGGTCACCACCTTTTGATTCTACCTAGAGACACCCCAGAAGAAAGGCCTGGTGATCTACTTGTGAAAAGTCAGCCCTGAAAACCCTGCAAAGACCACAGCTCTACTCTGACAGAGGAGTCGTCATGGGCCAGCGTCAATTTGAGGACAACTGAGTGCTGGCTAATATTTCCCATCCTGATTTGTCTAACAGAACTTTTTTTTCTGGAAGGAAGGTAGATTGCAGATGGGTGGGGGACGGGGAGTTACCTAAAGCATTCTCATAGCATCATTGTAGATAGGCTCTGGGAAAGACCCCAGTAATGAAGATCCTGAGAGAATCAGACACAAAACACGTGTGCGGAGATCGCTGGAACAGCAGGGGGCAGCAGTGTCCTTGGAGTTTGCGGTTGTCCCCTGTGGTTTCAGGAAGCCCGGTCAGAGAACACAGTAAGCTTGAACCTAACAACACCCAATCTCTGTTTGCAGACCTGCCTGTTAGCCTGCAACTCTCTCCTGCTGAGCCGGGTGAGCTGGGTTTCATCCACTGAAGCGCTTCCCGTTCTCTTAAGCGTATCCCTGCGGAATACACGGGAAAGAAGATTGGAAAAGAAAATGGGAAAAATCAATGAATTCCAGATATCATTTACAGTCAAAAGGCTCCCGTCTAGATAATTATTACCTGAGTGGTGCAAGCAGCGAACACATTCCAAGTCCACCCCCTCAAAAAAACCAACCAACCAACCAAGTCTCACCTTACTCCCTTGGAGTGGCTGGTGGTTTTGAACTGCTTACTTTGTGGTTGACACCCCAACTTGTAACCTACTACGCAATCAGGGTTCCTGAGGGGGAGCCAGAGGAAGTGAAACTTAGCAGACTAGATTTCAGACTCTTCCAAGGCATGGAGACAAGCGCAGGTTGATCTAAAGGTTCAGCTTCCTCACCTGTGAGATGGCGACGCCACCACCTGCCTGATGGGCTTATTGGGAAGATGACACGAAACAGCTGCCATGAAGCCGCGCTGAAACAAACAAAGTACTCGCTGCCATGAAGCCGCGCTGAAACAAAGTACTCGCTGCCATGGATGCTGACTCATAGCGACCGGGACAAAACAGAACTGTCCCTGTGGGTTTCCCAAATTGTAACTCTTTATGGGAGTAGAAAGCCCATCTTTCTCCTGCCCAGCAGTTGGTGGTTTCAAACTGCTGACCTCTGGATAGCAGCCCAGTGCACTCCCACTACGCCACCAGGGCTCCAGTGAAGCCCTCTGGTTCCTCGGATATAGTAAACATTTAACATGAAAGGCTAAGGTAAATAGCTAATAAAATGAAAGGCTGTTTTAAAACAAGAAGTATAAGAGATGCAAAGAAAATGGTGCACAACTCTGGCCCAAGCAAATGGCATCATGATGATGTGTACTTCTCTCCAGCGTTTGCAGGCCTGTGGCTGCGATCACATGACAGATAGTCAGGTAACGTGACCAAGGTGCTGCAGCTAAGAAGATGGCGGGGCTGGCTGTCAGGCAGCCAGGCTGTCATCAAGTGTGGCCCCTGAACCACCCTCTACAGTGGCTCCATCCAGTTAAGGCTCACATGCCTTTGAGAAGCGATGGAAAAAGTGTTCTTAAACATTTCGAGTTTGAGGGTCTACACCAGCATGTAAAGAAACCAGAAACAGCCCAAACAATCCTATCATATAGTCAAGACTCGAGTTTTGCCCAGTATTTCTTCGGGAAAAAAGGTAGGTTTTTTTTGTTGTTGTTGTTGTTTTAAACTTCTACAAATCTGTTTAGCCAACATTTTAAATGTTAAAAGATTACTAATCAAGCTCTAAGAGCTACCATTGGTAACTTTAAGAAAATCAGTGAACTTATTACCATTTGAAGGACAAATTAATCGAATTGAGAAACGGAGTGAGTTGCTTGGTCAGCAGACCGGCTCTTTGGGTGCACTGGTTCTTGGTGGATGGCCGTGTCTGCTGGACATAGAGGGTGCTTCCTCTAAGTGCAGTCGCTGGGGAACAGCTCAGGGGACACAGTGGCTAGGAGTCGGGCTGCTAACTGAAAGGCTGGCAGGTTAACACCACCAGCCACTGCTCAGGAGAAAGATGGGGCTTTCTACGCCGCTAAAGAGTGACCGTCTCAGAAACGTATGGAGGCAGGCTGACCCTGACTTACAGGGTCACTACGAGTTGACGTCGACTTGCTAACAGTGAGTTTGGTTTTGCTTTGCAGTTGTTGAATGAATTAATGCATCGATGAATGAATGAATGAATGACCTGAATCTTGCCACAGATGAAATTATCTTTCCCACTAGAAATCAATAGCTTTCTATCATGACAGCATTTTAAGAACCTTACGAATGTTTCCTAAGGCAGACACTCTTGTTCTTAGATGGCAAGTCCTCATGGTGTGAGCAGGCTCATTCTCACCCTCATGGTGTGAGCAGGCTCTTCCTCACCCTCATGGTGTGAGCAGGCTCTTCCTCGCCCTCATGGTGTGAGCAGACTCATCCTCACCCTCATGGTGTGAGCAGGCTCATCCTCACCCTCATGGTGTGCACAGGCTCTTCCTCACCCCTACCTTTACCACTTTCCTTGGGGGCCACCTTGTCTTGGCTTGGTTGGCTACTTAGTGCGAGCTGGGCTTCCAGAGGGCTCACAAGACCGAGAGCCACACAGTATGAGGCTTGGAGTCAGAAGAAGCAGGCTTGACTCTTGCTCAGCTCCTCCATTCTCCGGCCAAGTCCATTTCCCCCTGAGCTGTTGCCTCAGAAGAGACACTTCCGATGCCTGTTCCACCTGGCTCCTGGCATCATGGTCAAGATCAAATAACATGCGTGAAGCTCCCAGGCTGGAGAAAAGTGCTAGATGAGTCACGGTTCCCACTGTGAAAGTTAGCTCGCCTTAGGGTTGAAAGTGATCATGCTGTGTGTAGAGCAGAGAGGCCCTGGGGGGGGGGGCACATCTTCTGAGGAAGGAGGGTCAGGTCTACACTGGAGAGGGGTCACCCCTCGCCTTTATACTTTGGTCTTTCCATTTCTGGTCACTGACACCCACAAAGAGGGACACAGGGATTTAATAAACTACTTCCCTCCACCACCACCCCCGCCCCACATCACCTGCCAATGATAGCAGAGGCCCTACCCCACCTCCTCGAGGATTGGCCACTTCACAGGCATCCGCCAGGAGGTCATTGGCCTGGAGTCTCTGGGGTTGGGTGAGGCGAGGAAGGAAGGTCTCCCAAGAGCAGAGCCAGCCGGGCCCTGAGCAGCCCGGCGGCTCCGCTGTCCTCCTCAGGAAGCGCTGGGGTGCCGGGAAGGGAGCTGGAGCAAAGACCAAACATGAGTGGCTGAGAAGTGTTTGGAAAGCACTCTTTTCCCCTTTGCTTTGCTCAAGCACACTCAGGAGTGAAATTATGAGACATTTTTTTACATCCTTCAAAGGAAGGATAGTAAACAGTGTTGGTTTTTAGGGTTGAGTGGGCGGCAGATGTTCCGGCTGCTGCCAGGAGACCTACCGCTGAGGAGGCATGTGGTCCAGGCCTGAGACCACCAGACCCTCGGGCCTCACAGCCAGGCCCCCTGCTGCTGGGCAGTGGTTTGCTCCCTACTTGTTTGCCACCCACTCATTCTGGTCCGCTTTCTCCTTCATGACTTCCAGCAGCTAACTGGAGACTTCATGGAACCTTTCTTACACTTGAAAGGTACTTCTTCCTTCCAGTGGCGTCCTGGTAGCATAGTGGGTTATGAATTGGGCTAATACTCACAAGGTCAGCAGTTCAAACCCACTAGTTGCTTTACTGGAGAAAGATGAGGCTTTCTGCTCCAATAAAGGTTTGCAGCCCTGGGAACCCACCGGTGCAGTTCTACCCTGTCCTATAGGGTCACTACACCACTGAATCAACTCATGACAGTGATTTTTTTCCTTTCCTTCCTTCCAGAAGGAGCCTGGTGGTGCTGTGGGTTAGGTGCTAGGTTGGTAACCGAAAGCTTAGTGGTTCAAATGCATCAGCTGCTCCGTGGGAGAAAAATAAGGCTGTCTGCTCCCATAGACATTTGTACTTTTTAGAAACCCTGGAGAGGGTCACTATAAGCCAGAATCGATGCCGTGCCAATGGGTTTGTTGTGTTTTGTTTTCATTCCAGAGAACTTTCTACCCACCATGTGAAGCCCATACATTTGAGGCCTGGGAGCATTTGTGTAGTGTGGACTCTAAATCAGAAGGGTCCCGGGGTTCATGTGAGGAGGCTAGGTCATACAAGAGGCTTGAAATCAGCTGCTACCTAAAGGCTGGCAGTTCTAACCTTCTCCTAAGTTACAGTGGAAGAAAGACCTGGAGATTTGCTTCTATAAATATGACAGCCAAGGAAACCTACAAGCAACACTTGGGTAGGACATAGCACTGGGTTCAATTTTTTCCTTTTTCTAGCTCAATGATCATCTAGGAGCCCCCATATCACTGCTCAGCAATCTGGTTCAACTTGGCCCAAACCCTAATTCAGGGCTGTAACTAGGGCTAGTTTAATCATTTACAAGGTCCAGAACCTTTGGATTATGGAATCTGCATTGCATATCATACCAAACATATTAAAAACCAAACTCACTGCCAACGAGTCCATTCTGACTCATATAAATCCTAAAATATACTATAAACCCAAACCAAACCCATTGCCGCCAAGTCAATTCCGATGAATAGTGACCCTCTGAAGGATATCCAAATGGGCTCTCACTCACTCCCTGCCATCAAGTTGATTCTGACATAACCACCCTATTGCACAACATAGCATAGGGTTTCTGAGACTCTTTACCAGAGCAGAAAGCCTTGTCTCTTGCCTACGGATGGGGCTGGTGGTTTCAAACTGCTGACCTGGCAGGTAAAAACTCTATGTATAACCACTATGCCAAGGCTCCTGCTTTCAATGGGCAGATAGTCTCATCTTTGTCACTTGGAGTGGCTGGTGGGTTTGAACCACCCACCTTGCAGTTAGCAGCCCAATACCTAATTTACCGTGCCACCAGAATTCCTTAAAGTACACCATGATTCATATTAAGTGTGATGTTTTTGCCATGGGTGAATCCGAAGGGTTTTATTAGTCTTGCTTTTGAAATTGTTTGGCTACCAGTGATCCAGTTATTGCAGCGCTGGCTCTGATTTCCGGGCTGTCACCATGCATGCAGGGGAAATTTTATAGAGTGACAAAATCAAACCTCAAAGTTATTTTCAAACGTTAGGACACATAAATTCATAAATGCTCAATTTAAAAACCAACAGAGTCAACATCATTCTGTGTTTTATAGGCATTTAATGAAAATGCATTACTTGCAGATTTGTGTTTTCCCTTTCTGTTTTGGAACCAATTCTCTCCCCCGCATGCCCCCCTCCCCCACCAGGTCTCTCGTGTCCCCCAGATCTTGGAAACAAGCTTGTTGGTTGGAGGCCCTGTGCCGGGGGTGGCCTGCTGACCAGATGGCCCTGTGGGTGGCTGCTCAGCACCCTCTCCAGGATGGGGCATGTCCCCACCCTTCCAGCACGGTCTGATTCCTTGTTTTGCATATTTGCCTGTGCTCTTTGCAGCTCAGCTGGCATCTAAACTGGTCACAACGCTCAGCTCCTTGGATGTTTTCTACAAATCATCCCACCATGCTGCACGGCTCTGCCGGCTGGGGATTTGACAAATTCCGAGGGCCATGGCCAGTGCTCATCCGGGCACCTTGTTTGGGGTTGAATCGTGTCTCCGCCCCAGAGAAATGCGTTGCATTCCTAACTCCCAGCCTCGTAACAATGACCCTATTTGGAAATAGTGGCTTTTAAAATGATGTTAATGAATCATGCCAGAATAGTGTGGGTTTTAACCCTAATCACAAGAGCCGGATAGACCAGAGACCCACATCTAGGGGGTGTGGCGGGCCGTAGT
>NW_022107947.1:1119441-1122333 GCF_000313985.2 Echinops telfairi | reverse complement strand
GCCCTCAAGACTTGAAGGACTGCCAGTGTCTCACAACTGTCTCACACATCCCTGTTTAGCTTTTGTGTTTATCCAAGCATGTACACATGTTGTTGTTGAGTTGGTACAACAAAATAAAACACTGCCCAGTCCGGTGTCATCCTGCCCACTCTTCGTGCCAGTCCCGAGGCAGTCGGTGCTTTATCTGCTTCTTGGGAGAATCAGCAATGGCCCCACCTACCTAGACTGCCAGCCGGTGCACAGCCGCTGGGGAAGCCCATGGGCTGAATGCTGTGTGAGTCTCTACAATGGGGATTTCTGGAGTGCCCGCTCCTTCCATTCCTGGGCTGGGAGTCAAGAATGTAACTGAAGCTCTAGGACAATAGAGTGTGAAAGGAAAGATGTTCCCTGGTGTCAGGTGCCAGGGCCAACCAGACCCGAAGCTCAGAGCAGATGCTTGGCTCTTGTTGCTGGTGCTGGCTGGGCCCAGAGCCCTGCCTTACACTCTAGGCAAAAGCCAGCACTCACGCAGAAGCAGGAACTCATGTGGTCCTGCCCTGGTTGAAAGCCACCTGCTTGCTCCTGCCTACAGATGCAGAAGTAGGAGCCACCAGCCCAAAAGAGGGAACCTTGTAACAGCACCCAAGATACTAAGGATTTCTACCCTGGGAGGACTGACACAAGGCCCTTGTAGGAATCCAGCTCTTCAAGTGCCCTATAGGCAACCTGCCCCCAGTCTGAGGTCAGCCACCGGGGAGCTAGGCTTTCATGGTATCATCGAGAAGTCCAGGAAACCAGAGCCGCAGAAGCAAACCCCCATCATGCCCCGGGAGAGATACAAGAGCCAGTCAGGCTCTTCTGAAAGGTACCAGTTGGGGAAGGCGGCTCCTGGAGAACTGGTGTGGCTGGTCACCCAGGGTCCCCGCTGCCCCTTCTCTCACCACTGGAGAGAGGCCGTTGTTCGTTTTCGCCAACACTGGGGTGTAGTCCTGCCAGCCCTGTCTACCTGTGATTCGGCGAGAAGCTCTGCCTGGGCGCTCAGGCTCATCGGCCGCCATCCCAGCAAACCCTGCTGAGAAGAGGCGTATGGCGCCTCGGGGTGAGTATGGGAGAGAGGGCGGGCAGCTCGTTGTGTGAAGCCCGGGTCAGTGGCTATGAGGGCTGTTGCGTGAATGCAAAGACTAGCAATGGTGCGTGTAGACAACGACACATCATCGAGAGGGCTCTGTCTGCCTCGAGCTTCGTGACTCGGGCGCCGTTCGTGCACCGCCCACTTGGTCGGCGGGGAGGCCACCGCCGAGCTGCCATGCAATGTAGTCAAAGTCGTACAACCAGTCTGTGGCCAAGGTGGCTTTTCCATGTTTACTCTGGAGCCTGAATCCTTCCTATTCTTGGCAGTCATTTCTGGTTCCTGCATCCTGGCTTTCCCCTCCATCCCTGGCCAGTCCTGGGAATTACTCTCAAAAGATGAGACAGGGTCTGAGCACGTACATCCGCGATTCTTTTTGATTAACGCTGCGTCTCTAGACAAGGGTCGAGGAGAGAGGGCTGCCCGTCCAGATGGAAGCAGGAGTCACTACACAGCAAACACAGCTTAGCACTGGGTTTAGAGCATGCCTGCGCTTTAAAGAAATCATTTTAGGTGTGTGTTTTCATTTCCTAATATCGATATGAAGAGGATTCGTATCAGTCCCAGATAGGAGACTCAGAGTGAGGCACTTCCCAAATGATCAGAAACAGAATGAGGTAGGGAGCAGGGAGCAATGAAGACCAGCCTCGCTGCCATCGAGCGCTGCAGACTCAGTGTGCCCACAGGACAGGGTACACTGCCCGTGCATCTCCAAGACTGCCGCTGTTTCAGCACGCTACAGAGCCCCGTCTTTCTCCCTCACAGCTGCTGGTGGTTTTGAACTGCTGGCCTTGCCGACTAGAATATCCTACCCAGGCATACCTTGTTGCACTGCTTGCTGCTTGTTATTGTGCTCTGCAGGCATTGCCAGTTTTATCAATGGAAGGTGTGTGGCAACCCTGAGCCATGTCCCCAACCACACGTCTCCCGCGTGTGCCTGTCACACTTTGGGAATTCTCACAACATCCCAAACTTTCTCATAATGCACTGCAAACCCTCAGTATCTCTAAGCCATGCCTATAATATCATACAATAGAAATCTATGAAAGTGCTTAAGGAAAAAAATTTGAATAAAACAAAATTTTGAATAAAACCTCCTATATACACAGAGGCAAAATTTATGGTGAAATTTTTTTTTGTTTATTCATTGATTGTGAGGATTATGAGTGACCTTTTTTCCTTTTTCTTCACGGACTCTTTTTCTATTGTTTTTATGCTATTTTGTGACAAATAATTCAAACATAGACATGGTAGCTTTTACCTGATGTTTACATTTTATTTACCTGACAGCCCTGTATCCAAATGTGGTGAACGGCTTGTCATTTTAACTTGCAAATTATTGCCAGAAAAGTACATATTCATTTAAGCACATAATCCGGCATCTCTCGCTGTTGCACAAATTAGAATGCAGTTTTCAGGGTCAAGTCTTCCTCATCCAGATTTAATGATTCCATGCTTATCAGCAATACTTTATCTTCCTTGGCAAGCAGCCAAATGAGCACGGGGGGAGCCCCAGCCCTGATAGATTCCCATCAGTACAGTCATGAAACCCGATTCCCTCTCCCATACTGCCCCATTTTTTCACCTTTTCTGGAAGGCCGGAAAACAGCCTATCTGGAAACCCTGCAAAGCTCCTGGCCCATTAGGGAGGCTGGGATTGGGCTGAAGTTTCCCAAATCAAGTCATTGCCTTCTCTGAGGACGAGAGGCCACTCCGAGGAGTCTTCCCCGAGACTAAGTGCTTTTCCAGAAATCAAAGGCGCCCCCCAAACCTCCCTAGAGGAG
>NW_022107947.1:1113987-1118652 GCF_000313985.2 Echinops telfairi | reverse complement strand
ATAGATTACAGTGTGCAGTTGGCTATGAAGTCAGCCACTCCAATCCATCAGCCACTCCCTCGGAGCAAGAGAAGGTCGTTTGCTCAGAGAAAGAGTTTGGTCCCGGGGTGGGGCCTGTCCACACGGGCCGGGTGCGGCCGGGTCTCGAGCTGTCAGAATCCACTCCCTCGCAGTGGGTTTTGGTTCGGTATTGTGCCCAAGCCTCCAGCCCAGTGTTCCTAGAATATATTGTGAATCACTCTTAAATGGAAATGAAATGTAATTCGCAGTTTCACAGGCTAAATCACTAGCATTTTCACTGTATTCTCTCATTAATGGGAGCTAGGGGAGGGTGGCATGGAAGCGCTTTATACCTTTGTGGCAGATTGACCAGAACAAGGGAACACAGGAACCAAAGATTGCAGAAGGAGAGGAAGAGAAAACATGAGATTTTCCAGACGGGAGTCTTCAAGGACAGGTGTTCCCTGGCTTCTGAACGTCACTTGCTGACATTCAGACCTGCCCTTTGAAGTTCACATCAATCTGCCCTTGTTTTGAAATGACTGGACCCACCCACTGATGCCAGCCCACTTCAACCACAGTGACCCCACAGGGCAGAGTTGCCCCATAGTTTCCAAGGCTGTAGACCTTTTTTTAAAAAAAATCATTTTATTGGGGCTCATACAATTCAGCTGTAGACCTTTATAGAAGCAAACTACCACCTGTTTCTCCTATGGGGTGGCTGCTGGATTCAAACGGCCACCGTTCTAGGCACCAGCGGAGTGCTTAATTACAGTCCAGGCTCCTGAACCAGCCCCCTACTCACAATTAGCTTCCCTTGCTGCACACATGGCTTTTATTTATTTATTTACGTATTTTAATGTGTTAAAAGGTAGAACCTAGCATTTTCTTTAGGTCTTAATTAAACTGTTGGAACTGAGAACCAGACATACGTCATGAACCTCCAATAAGAGATCCCGATAGGCGCTTTCTGCTTAGGGCAAACAGTCAGAGTGAGCGCGTGAACAAGCTGGCTGCTCTGTACCACCCCAGCTAGGTCAGCCTCGCCATGGCCAGCTGCCCCGCCTCTGCCCTCCCTTCTGTTAACACCAGTCAGACCCGCCCACTGCAGGTTGAACCCAAGGCTTTTCTGTAGGACATGGCCTACCTGGGACTGCTGGAAACATGTTAAAGGAATTACGATGTCAAGGGGGAAAAAAAACTTTTAAAAACTGCTATACGAGGTGAGGGCTTCTCTGTACATAGGCCACACCCCAGAATACAATAAATAAGCGATTAGAAAATGTGCAGCTATGAAGGGATGTCCTCCCTCCCTGCCACTCAACCTTCTAACACTCTAATTGCATTGACATGGATCACCTGTGCTCACTAAATGCATGCTCATGGGGGCCAAACACCAGGGACAGAGCAAGCCCGACTTACAGCCAGGCCCCGCAATAGCTAGGATTCACATCACTGATGATAGAGAGACAGCAACGAATCAGGAGCGGAAGGAGGACAGGAAAAACTTAGGGGGCAGGGGGTTCTTTCCATCAGAGCTTGAAGGCTTCTCTGTAGTTGACACCAAAAGTCTGGGGAGAAAGGGCTACCATTTTTAATATTCAAGCTTTGGGGGCACTTCCCAGGGGAAGCTGCCCCTGACAGAGGGGCCATAGGCTGCAGTCCTCTGATAAATTGGCGTCTTCAGAGCCAGATCTCTGACAACGACTCCAGGGCAGAGGTCAACATTCTTACATATGGCTTCTAAATCACTGAAAGGGCTCTGGCCTTTTCTTGCACCCATGCAAGGCTAAATCAGGACCAAATGCACGCCTTCCGACTTCCCTACGGATTCCGCCGACAGATGTACAGACACAGGAACGGATTCTGAGGCACAATCTCTTGACATTTATTATATTCCTAAGCAAATCATTCTGTCTGTGTCTCTTTTTAACTGATCGGGCAGGTGCTGCAGACAGCCCCAGAGTCTTCTGGAAGGGAGTCCTTAGTGTGAACATGGCAGAAAACCAAATCATGGAACTGAGTAAGCCACCCATGAATCACGTCTCAGCGAGTCTCCCGAGACTTGACACTGGTAGCTGCCCCAACGAGGCTGGCACCCTCATTCACAACACCATTCCCCCCACCCCCACCCCCCAGCCTTGTCAGACTGCTGGTTCACTCCTCAAACCCACTGTCTGCCAGACAAGGCTCGTCCTTTGCGGAATAGGGCTCATTTCAGAGGATGGGGTCCTTGACCACAGCCTGAGGCACGTCGCGACTTGGCATCTGTTTTAGTGTGAAAAGTGGTTTTCCCAGAGAAAGTGGGTCTGGGACGGGGGTGGGATGCGGGTGAGGGTGCAGGCCGTGGTCAGTTCATCCCGGCAAGGCCAGGACGGAACTGGTACAGGGCACGGGCCTGAGCGTTTGCCATGTGACTGAGGAGCCTGTAATAGTCTGGGTACTTTGGAGAAACAAATCCACGGCGACTCACGTATAAGAGAGAGTTTTATGTAAAGAAAAGGTGCATCACGAAAACATCCCAACCCAATGCTGCCCAAGCCCACAAGTCCAACATTAACCCATTAACCCAACACCAGTCCACAAAGTCCTCCACCTCACAAAACAGGCAATGATGCCGACTGCAGGAGGAAAGCTGAGTCAGTGAACGGACAAGCATCTCAGCACTAGCAGGGATCTCCACATGGCTGCTCCAGCACCCAGGGCTGCATCGGGATAGGTCCATGTAGCTTCTCCTGGGGGATGTCTTGTAGGAAGTCAATCTTTCAAGCTGAAGCAGGGAACTGCTAAGGTAGCTGCACCCTGGTGCGACCATCACAAAACAAGAGACCTGAGAATTAGAAAGGCGAGGCTCACCACCCATTTATCCCGCCGCCTTTCAATTAGCCCCACATGTGATTATCGGCCAGGCTGGCACAATTAACTAACTCAGAGCCTAAGCAACAAAAGTCTCTCCTGGAAGGGACATGTTTCAAAGCCCTTTCTGAATAGCCATGGAGCTGTTCCACATTGGGCGGCACACTGCAAGTTGAGGAGTTCGAAACCACCAGCTGCCCCTCAGGAGAAAGAGGGGCTATGGTCACCGAAACTCACAGGGCCAGTTCCCCTCGTCCTGTAGAGGTGCTATGAGCCGGCATCGACTCGAGGGTCAGGAGCCTGGTGAACAAATGTGTGAAGTGTAGCCCCCTGCAGCCCCTGGGCAGGAGCCACTCAAAGCGGTTGGGCTTCTGGAAGAGAAAGCAGAGAACTATCCTTCGGCCACACAGAGGACTTCTTCTTTTAATTTTATCCATTCCAGGCTTGAGCTTTCCCCCTTGAGCCCACGGTGGTCCTGCAGAGCAGCCCCCACAGTGAGGGCTGGATTGCCTTCATTCACAGCATTTATACACTTGTGCTCTTGGCTGCTAATCAAAAGCTGGGAGGTTTGAGTCTCCCCAGAAGAAAGGGCTGGCAATCTACTTTTGAAAAGCCGATCACAGAAAACCTTGGCAGCCCGGGTCTACTGACACACACGGGACCCCTAGTCAAAATGCTGCCACAGAAACTTCTGGGCAGGACTTCCGATTTCTGCCTGACGCCAGTCAGCAGCCAATCGAAATGCAGTTTGAGAATGAAGAGTGAGAAACGTAGTTCCAAGGACTGCTCCCCCGGCCCCGAAAACGAGACATCCATCTACTATTTTGAAATGCTCTTCACCTCCTGAATGGATTCCTTCCAGACTTGTGACTTGAACGTGCTTTGTGTCTGGGGCCCCGTGTCTCATCTGCAAGCCCAGGTTGATTGTAACACCACGTCCTTCGGGGCTGGGCAGGGCTGCAATACCGTGCTCTTCAGGGCACGGAGCTGGGGGGTTCTTCCACAAGAAAGAAGTCACTTTTGGCTTCTCTGCAGACCCGCCTTTGTAGTGCGCCACCAGGTCATGCTATGACAGGTCTCTCCACCAGGTCATGCTATGACAGGTCTCTCCGTCTGAGCGGCTCGAGAGTTGGGACTACCAACCTTTCATTAGCAGCCAAGCACGGAGTCATTAGGACCCCCGAAAACCACCACACTCACTGCCACCGGTGCCATTCTGACTCCTTAACGCCCCACTGCGCACCACACTCACGGCCACCCGGCTGATCTCCACTCCCAGGGAAAACTGCCCGTGCTTCCGAAATGATGGCTGCATTAAGGGTCTCAAGAGCCTAATCTTTGTCGCATGGAGCTGAGTACCTGGTGGTCTCAAACTACTGACCGTCCGGCTTAGCAGCCCAGCCCCGACTCGTGACCACTGTGCCACCCTACAGGGAGGCCGAACGATGGGCAGAAAAGGGACCTGAGGGGGTACAAGGGTGGGGGCAGTGTCTACATACCCCCCTCCCCCCAACACACACAGCCCTGTCAGCCCAGTGAGGCTGCGCACACAGCAGGTGGAGAGGCAACCACCCCCTTTTAAAGACAAAGAAACACCAGAACCCACCTCACTGCCACTGAGACAATGCTGACTCTTAGCGACTCTACAGGACAGGGTAGAACTGCCCCGGACAGCCCTGTCCTTCTCCCTCAGAAAGGCTGACCTTGTGGTTAGCGGCCCAGCGTGGAACCACTAAGCCACCAGGGCTCCGAGAAAGACAAAGAAATTGCTGATGCGATGGTCAAACCGCGCCCTGGGTCACTCTAAGC
>NW_022107947.1:1109348-1113240 GCF_000313985.2 Echinops telfairi | reverse complement strand
ACACCGGACTTTGATTCTGCTAGTGATCCATCCTCCAAGAGCAATGAGGGGAGCCGATCTCTTCTTCAGTGCCAGTCTCGGTCAGTTCAGGACATTTCCACAAAGCACTTTCTCTTCCCCACGCCCCAGAACGACCCATTGGAGGACTCTCATCACCAATTTAAACCTCCTAAGATGATTCTTCTTTTTTACCCTGCAGCCCTTTCTCTGTGGATAAAGCACCACTGCATTTCACTCCACACCGGCAACCTTGCCCCCTCTTCGCTATTAAGTATGGGCCTCTGAAGTCTCGGCAGCACAAGTCCTGAATTATCTCTCCCTCCTCAAGGCTTTCTGCAGGGTGACCCCGTTGGCCTGCAGCCTAGATCCTCCCCCGAGAGCCCTAATCTCCTTTCCCTGACCCAAGGCGGCAGTCTGCTCTGAGGTTATCACACTCGACCAGATGCAAGGTGGGTGCACATCCCTCCCTTACACTAATCTCAACTATCCAAAAATAATAATAAAATTCTTTGAACAGGCATGATATTTCAAAATTAATTTCATGTGACCCTGGGGTGGGGACCAGCCTCTCCACATCCTGATGGGTCCTAAGGGGCTGTTGTGTGATTGCAAACTAAAGGGACATGAGACAAGGCAAGCAAGGGCTCACCTCTTCCTTGGTGACCGGGACCAGAGTGAGGCAGGGATGCATTCGCTCATGAGCATACATAATCTCAGGAGCATGCACATACATGACAGGAAAGGGTTGTTAGGGGCATACATGTAATATGAGAATGAGCTAGGGGCACACACGCAATAGGAAGGGGAGGCACTAGAGGCATACATGTGACAGGAAGGTACATATGTAACAAGATGGGTGGGCTTTAGAGTTACGATGGCTGCCTAACCTTAGTCGTCTCTGAGCTGGCTTGACCTTGAGTGCCCCTGAGCTCTTGTCTCAGGCACAACCTATGATCCGTATCAGAAGGGAGCAGGCCCTGCTTAGGGACAGACAGTAGAGTCTTGCACAGTGTTGACAGTTGCTGTCCATGGCAGACAACCTTTAACCAAGGAGACTTCAAGCAGTTGACCTTCAATTGGATAGAGTAGCACCCATGTGCTTGCAAGCACCGTAAGATTGGGGGGACATCGTGGGGAATAACTTTTACTAAGGAGAATATGCATGAGATGCATCTCCAACCCATGAATGTGAAGGTCTCCCTCCATGGGAGCCCCCGCCTCCTTCTTAACCTTTATGTATGAACATAGAGGATTTGTCCACAAACACTCTTCCTGGTTGTTTGCCACACCCTAGAACCCAGGGACAAAGTTGAGGGCTAACCCACATCAGGTAGACTCTCCCTACATCATCTAGCCTTCTCTCTCCCAACCACACCTACTGCTCATCTGTTTCTACCTCCTAGGTCGGCAGTCCTGTTTCTCCTGCTGAAAAAACATCTCAAACGAGAGGAAGCAACCTGAGATTGAAGTCCAGTCCCCCCACAGGGAGCCCGGGAACGAGGAGGACGCAGGCTCGGCCTGCCTGTGTCTGTGTGCAGAGTTAACACAGAGGGCGGATGTGAGGTCTAAGTGAAAGAAGCCAGGTAAGGTGCTCAACGACAGGTTTGGCACATAGCGATGGCCGCTTATTACTCACCACCATCGGCATCATTTAGGTCAGTGATGTCTGTCAAATGGTCTTTGGAGCACACATGGCAAATCTGGTGACAGAAGTACCAGAAACAAACACTAACACCAGAAGGACAAAAGTCCAAACCCACTGACATGGACTCGGTCCTCTGACTGGCCCGATCTTGTTGGGCTGCTGAGACTGTAATTCTTTACAGGAGCAGACAACCTCATCTTGGTCCTTTGAAGTAGTGGGTGGGTTTGAAATGCTGACCTTGTGGTTGGTAGCCCAACCCTCCTCATTGCTCATATTGAGTTACTCAAGTTGCCTGGCACTGTGCATTGAACGATATTACTTTCCCCACAGTAACCATCTTAAGCGGCAGATGCTGTTCTCATCCCCATTTGACTGAAGAAATTCCGATCTGGAAACGTTATAGGACTTTCCAAGGTTATACCAAGCCATCCATCATCATTAAGCTGGTCCCAACACGTGGCAAGACTCAGTGGGCCAGAGAACGGCCCCACAGGGTTTCTCGGCAGACCGTTCCGCCAAGGCACCTGTGGTGAATTAACTTCTTGGCTACCAGCTGCTATACACATCCACTACTTGGCTCCCCCGGGCACTCCTTTCCAGCGTGCTGATGGGTAGGCACCCTCAAGTCCGTTCTCCTATAGCCACCTTTTGCACAACAGAACACTGCCTGGCCCCGCAACACACTCGGAACCATGGCTACAGTTGAGCCCACTATTCAGGTGCCGTCAGTCCATCTGGTTGAAGGTCTTCCCTGTCCAAGGTCTGGCAGCTCCTGATGCGAAGTGAGGCTTAGCATGAAGTGTGAAGACCTGGCTCTGGGAAGGCTCCCAAGACTAGAGTGATGTGGAGGAATTCATCCCCCCAGACGCAGACCAACAGGGTGCGTTCCGGGGTCGGGGTGATGTGAGCAGACGGACTCAGGGTATTCGTGGCTTGGGCAAGGGGGCAGCTCTGCAGGAGTGGGCAGGCCCGCAGCCTTCTTTGGCTGCTTTGCCTCCACTGTGCCTCTCTTCCCATTAAGAATAGCTGGCAACATGGGTGGGGTGGCAACAGCGGGTGTGGAGTAGGAACCCGCAGTCTGTTGATGTCTGCCTATGCGACCACTAAAGGCTTAGCTACATTTTGACGAAAAGCCCAAATGCAGGAAAACCACTGTGGTGGCAGCTCATGTCCTTTTGTGAGTCATCGGGACCCAACACACAGAATAGAATCCCCGGAGGGTTTTCTGGGGAGTCATCTTCCTGGGAGCACACCCCTAGAGTTTCTCCTGGGGAGCCAATGGGTAGGTTTGAACTGCAGACCTATCACTTAGCAGCTAAGAGTTTAACCGTTCTTGGTGCCATTAGGTCTTCAAACGCCACTGTAAAAGGCCTTTATGTACATGCAGATATAAACAACAATGCCTTTGGGAAGGGCCTTTCCTGCTTGGTTGTCTCTTCAATGGCCAGTGTGGTACTGCTGCCTTCAATGCATCCAGAGGGGCTTGCACTCGAAACCCACCGGGGCCCCCTGGGCTTGGGGTGCTTTTCTGGTTTAAGAAACCCTGGAGGTCAACCACACAGTACAAGGTGCGTAAAGTAACCCAAACAAAGGACAGGACCGCCAAGTTTAGAAAATGTCGTACAATGTGCATTTTATTCCATTTCATTATACAATGTTTACAGATTAGTCCGAGCTCTCAGGAAAAAGGAAAAGCCGGTTTCTTCCCCCATCGTGTGTAGTGCCTCGGTCTCTCAATGAGCGTGGGGAGCTGGAGGGGGAAGCCCGTGAGTGCGAGCCTGCATGGCCGTGAGCTGCAGAGCGGGGCCCGGAGGCTAGCCAGAGACTGGCACCTAGAGAGAGCAGCGTGGCTCACACAGCTTTGGCTTTAGGGAATTCAGGCCCGTGGGATCCACAGTCTCCCCTTGTGGTCAGTGCTCACCACCAAAGAAACTAGTGTTGGGCAGAGTCTGAATTGTACAATATGGAAGAAAGGGGCCACAGGGACCCTTCGTTTAAAGTAGCACCAGTTCACACCTGATTTGTTTCCAATCTTAAATCTTCCTGCTGACCGCACACGCTGGCCCACTGATGCCCCTACTGTGACACTGAATTCTCAACCAAGCGTGGCAAGTCAACCTGGGAAATGGCACAGTCCTGTGTGTGTCCCCGCGCGTGTGTGCGTGTGTGTGAGTGTGTTTTCTCCCCACCCCCTGGTCCAGCTGCTATTTTCGGATGATGTTTCTGTGACAGTGGTAAAAGTAAAAA
>NW_022107947.1:1107172-1108874 GCF_000313985.2 Echinops telfairi | reverse complement strand
CCAGCCGTCCGTCCGCTGGGAGAGAAAAGGCTGCTGCTGCCTGGAGCGGCTTCACCGATCAGGGGCCGTGGGGACCGCCAAAAGCAACAACCACACGTGCGTGCAGCCTGCTCTACTGACTGGACACCTAAGAAGAGCAGGTGCCTCGGATTCCCAGGCTCGAGGATAACGGTGAACAGGGCATCTGACAACCTGGCAAATGACTTATTTCTGTTGGTCATTCAACAAGAGTAGATCACAAAAATGTTTCATGCACACTTCAGTAGGACATTCCCGGCAAGGCCTTAGGGGGCTACTTATTATCAGCATGATTCACCACCACCGTTACACTCAACTAAGCATACCTTTCGGACAACCGGGGACTTCTGACGTGAGCTCCCGCTTTCCAAAGCGATTTTGCCCAAGCATGGGTACAATTGGTCATATTTCAACAGGATTCCAGATATTGACAAGGTAGGAAGATGCAATATTATATACCTGTATATGCATACACACACACACACACATATATACACCCTCTGCTTTGGCTTCCTCCGAGGACTCGGCTCTCTGAGAAAACACGTTTAACCCGGTCCTCTCCTGTATTCAGCCAAACAAGTGGACCTACTTCTGCAAACAGCGAGCTGCACTGAATGTTGCCGACGTATACACGTAAGATACACATTTGAACAGAAAGCTGCTTGGGGACTCCCAAGAACTTAGTCTGTCCAGATACAAAGAGCAAAGAGGCGGCCCGGTCAGCCTTTCATGGGCACTGCCATTGTCAGCGCTAGGAGGTGCAAGCACAGGCGGCAGTCTTAGCCGGCCTGCCCCGGGCGCCATGCCTAGCACTCGGCCCAAGTGCGGTCACCCTTATGCTTAGTCCTCATTCAGGGCCAGCTTTAGCTCGGTAGTCAGACGGCGGTTTTGCTCGAGTTGCTGGTAGAGTTGATCTGCACAGGTCAGCAAGCAGGTTAGCAGGAAAGAAGAGGCAGAAGAAAGAGAGGTTAGCCAGGCTGCTGAGAGATGGACCACAGAGAAGACAGAAAGAAATCCCTCAGTCAGGGCGGCAACTGGTCACGGCTGAGCTTCCTCTTACCCCATGGTCATTCCGTGGTGCGTCCAGGAGGGTGGGTGGTAAAAGGCCTAGTAGACATAGGAAGGGTCAGAGTTGTCCTCGTGCTGAGCAGGGGAGGAAAAGGGAGCAAAGGAGATGAGAGAAAGCGAATGTTCTTGTAGCTCACGAGAGAACCACTCCATGGACTGAGCCTCTGTGGACGCCTGGACCCTGAGGCAGGGCTGGTGTCCCACTTGCTGAGACTCGGGAGATCTCACGGGGAAAGTTAGCCGACCCTCCATTTCTGCTCAACTCTTCCCAGAACCCCTTTCAGTGACTCACAGGGGCAAGCTCCCAGTCAGGGCATACCACGGGCGTGGGGGAGCGGTTCCTGCTGCACGGAAGCTTTTGAAATGCTGAAGCCACTTGAATAGAATATGGTACCAAGGAAAGTCCTCAAATGGGTTAGGGAGTGAAATGACCATTCTTTGGTTCTAAATGTCAAGCTAGCCTGCTCCTGACCTGACTGAATCCCCCGTAGGTGACTCCAGAAGGGCATGAAGACACTTCAGGTCCACCTGGAAGCCCCATGCTTCTCTGCTCCCCTGAAAGATGCTGCACTTGGTAAAAGCCATGTCGCGTGATGGGTTCTGAATTGCAGCTTAG
>NW_022107947.1:1104565-1105726 GCF_000313985.2 Echinops telfairi | reverse complement strand
GGTCTCTTAGATCCCTGGGCCTCTAGAGCTCAAACTCAGCAAGGTGTCCAGTCTGGTCCAAGTGCAGCTCTCCCAGCAGCTGTAGCTATGGCCTGCCCTCTGAGCTAGAAGCCTGGGCTCCGATCATTTCCTGGAAACACAGCTTGCTATTCTATCCCCTTGTCACACATTCTTGGGCTACTGCAGACCTGCCTTCCCAATCCATTTGTTTCCCACTTCTCCTTGGAGAGCGGACTTCCGGAACCGGTGAACATCTCTAGAGGGGTTTCCCCAAACCCGATGTGCCGCTAGAATTACATGAACATGTGCTGAGCAGAGCTCTCAGACTTGTCGGTTTGTCGAGAAAGGCACACTTACGTTGCTTTGGACTTAGAAAAGGAGCAAGGCAGGGATCGGGGCCCAAAGCAGGCACAGGAAAAACAGAAGGAAGCACAGGGGTCCTTATGTCCTCTCAAGGACATGCCCGGGACTTGGCCCAGAACCTGGATAACAAAATCGATGGTCACGACTAAAAGATACTTGAATTCAGAGCCCTCTGATGAAAACCTCTCCCTCTCTGCTCTACAGTGATTGACACAACTTTCAGTCTTTCCAAATACACCCGAGTACTGTGGTACTCAGGAACTCTCTTGCACGAATATACGTATCTGTCCAACATACAACCCCACAGCGCACTGCCGGAGGGGCAACACTACCATAGAGTGTGCGTGTTATGTGCATGAAAAAATGCCACACATACTAATCAAATAAAGATGACCCCCATCCAAAATCCAGGAGGAACTATAGCTAGATGGCTGAGGGCAGAGAAATGCTGGGAACTGAGACACAGTTTAGAGTTCTAATTTTGCAATGTGTACTTTGCGGGTGGGGTGGGGCTTGGGGGGAGTTCATGTAATTGCGACTTGTGAAGTAAAAAACGGGGAGTCTACATAAAATAAACTATTTTGAACGGTTTCAACCAGCTCTTTTTCAAGGGTGGGGGGGAAACAAGCGAGCCACACAAAATATAACAAAACCACCAGGATCAACTTTAAAGGCGACACTTTAAGTCTCCCCAAACGAGGAAAGCACGTAGTACCCATTTGTACAACCCCTCCTACAGAAGGCATGATGCTCTTGAGCACGTAGTACCCATTTGTACAACCCCTCCTACAGAAGGCA
>NW_022107947.1:1091689-1103006 GCF_000313985.2 Echinops telfairi | reverse complement strand
AGCCAGCGTGAATCTGTTAGGAGGACTGGCCCTGCGTGGCACATTCCAGATGAAGAATGTATAGCGGCAGGACAAGTTCTACGCATACATTTGGTTAGTACGACGTGCACCAAACCAGGCGTGCATGGAAACCCGCCTACCCCAACCCTTCGTGCCCCACGCAAATGCCCACGCCTCAGCTCTGCTCCAGGGCCCATCTCCCGGTCACGGTTTGTGGTGCGTGTTGACAGCGGGCGTTTATTCCTACTACACACACGCAGAAACGTTAAAAGCTTGGCTACCCAGGAGAGGGGCCATTTCTCCCTGGAATCCTTGGAAGGGAGGGACGGATGCTCTGTATAGCACCAAGCACCAGGCAGAAGCGGGTCATTCTGGTTGCCGTTTGAGCAAATCGTCCGTAGACTGATGCCCTAGGGTTTCTGGCCATTTGCACTTCTTTAATTTTCTTTCTGAAAATGACCATCTTGTAGGTACGGAGTCTCAGGAAACCCATGTTGCTATTTCTTGGGAAGTTCCTGACCCCGTTGGGGAACCTTCTAATTGTATTCGAGTCTAGGGCAATTTCCTAACAAGAGGACGTGGTAAAGGTCATTTGTATTCTAAGCCACTGCCGGGCAGACACAGTGCAGCTCAGAGATGGGAAAATAAAGACTGACTGGAAAATGACCCGTCTGGACTGAAGTCACCTGCCTGGTCTTTGTGTGAGTAGGGTGACCTCCCCACTAGGGGGCTCTGCCAGCTTGGGCAAGAGAAGGAACAGACAGGAGTATAGATGATGGAGGCGATGGGGGCAGAGGAGGAGCAGCGGTGAGGCTCATGTGTTAGTAGCAGGGCACGGGGGTGAGCGAGCGGGTGCATGAGCATTTACATGGAAGTCATGTCGTTGAGAGCGTGGTCCAGCTCCTCGCTGATGGCTTTGTACTTCAGTTTCTGAGCATACAGCTCGTCTATGACCAGGAAGTGGGAGGCAGAGACGCAAGGGCATGGAGAGTGTGACCAAGAGATGAAGGGTGAGGGAGGGTGGCACGATGCCATCCCAACACAGCGGCAAGAAAAGGGCAATGCAGGAAGGAGGTGATGCCGCAGCAGGTGGCCAATGCAGGAGGCGTGCGTTTTGTTTTTAAAACAAATGGAAACAAAACAAAACAGAAAAGAACAAAACCCATTAGAAAATAAAAGGAGAAAGGCTCAACACGAAAATCATGACAAATATGGTAGGCACACGAGAAAGCCACTCAACCCTGAATGGAACCACGTCAGGCAGTCTCCCGACAGGGTGCGTAGGATACCCTGCTTTCACTTAGCTCGGCATTCATTACGGGGCGGCTGTGCACAGTGACAGTTTGGAAGAACAATCTGTGACAGTGGCCTGTCATCCTTACTTGGCTCCACCTCCATGACACAGTCCTGAATGGACAAGTAACTGGGATTCGACTTCCTGGTGTCACTGAAACTAGCCCCCGTGGTCTTCTCAACCAAGCCGCCCTGGACTGGCCCAGGAGCCTGGGAAGCACGGCGAGCCGCACTTTTGTGGCCTGGCTGCAGCAAGTCCGCACTTCCGTTCTGGCACAGGATGCTGACAGTGCCCGATCTTGCTGCATCTGGGCAGACGGCCTTACAAACGTCTGCCACTCTCCCTTCTTTACTCTGTTGGCCATTATCAAGCTTCCCCAACCTCCTGTCCTTTCTACAGCCCCTCCCACCTGTGCTGTGGCTCTCCTAGTTATTTCTCTCTCCTTTTTTTCACGGCTGACCCTTCACAAGCCTCCGAGCTCAACACTAAGGGTCTCTGGGAGAGAGTGGGTGCTCTCACAACAGAGCTGACATGCCTTCAGGGTCACGTGCATGAGCACTATTAGAAAACACAATGGCCTTGGGCCCGCCGCCTGCTTTCAGGATGGAGAGCATTTGGCTGAGGTCATCAGTAACTCTGAATGGACACCCGGGGAACTCTGGGCTGTGTCTAAAAGCAAGTCCATGTCACTCCTGACATTAGGGTCCCTCTCACCTACAACCACCTTGCTCACACAGAAAGGTGAGGCCACCCCGGAGCAAGAAGAGCTAGAGCTAGAGGGGTGGCTGACCAGTCACCAGGGAGCACAGACTCAGGTCTAAGAGCAAGGAAACTCCAGAGGACAGGCAGGAAGAATGTGCAAGAGCAACGCAGTCCACGAGGGGGAGGCATGTGGGGACGTAAAGTCCACGTCGTCAGGCCTGTCAGTATTCAGCCCGATGGGTCGATGCACATCAAACCTAAGCGCTCACCTTCTAAGTCATCAATGCTCTTCTCCAGCTTGGTGACCGACCTCTCGGCGAACTCAGCCCGAGTCTCAGCCTGTAACCATTCAATTGAGTGGAGTCAGAATTAGGATTTTCAGGGTTACAGGGAACCTGGAGGGAGCCCTGGTGCTGTAGTGGTTACTCATGGGCTCTGCAAGGTCAGGCAGTGTGACCAGGAGCAGCTCCGTGGGAGAAAGACTGGGCCTTGGAAACCCACAGGGCTCGATACGAAGCAGCAGGGACTCGATGACAGTGTTGGTTTTTTTTGAGGGGCCCTGGTGGTGTAGTAGTTACATGTTTGGTGGGTAACTGCAAGGTTGGCAGTTCAAAACCACCAGCCAGCTCCTTGGGAGCAAGATGAGGCTTTCTACTCCTGTTAAAGACTCACAGTCTCAGAAACACACAGGGGCAGTTCTAGCCTGTCCCATAGGGTCACTATGAGGCAACACTGACTCCTGAGGGTGAGTTTGTGTTGACAGTACAGGAGTCGTTCCTGGGGTGGTGGTGCAGAGGTGACTGCCAAGTGAAAGGTTGAGAGTCCACGTCTAATCAGACGTGCCTTGGAAGAAAGGCCTGGTGGTCTACTTCTGAAAACCCAGCCATTAAAAACCCTGCGGAACACAGCTCTACGGAGATACACGTGGGCTCAACCCGAGTCAGAACCAACTCCAGAGTAACTGGCTTGGCGGGGGGTGGTGGTGTGTGTTGCTTGTTACAAGTAGAAGGAAAACTCAAGAACCAAAATCAAGCTTAGTGCTTGTAAAGGAAGTCTGCGAGGGCCACCAGCTAGTGTGCAAGCCCTCAACTCTGGGGCAACCTGCGGATGTTCCTGACTTGGATTGTGGAAACTTGAAAAAGCAAAGGCCTGCCCACCTCCACCCAACAAACTCATTTGCGCCTCAGCGGACGCCATCTCCCAAAGGGCTCTTCACGTTACCTCCTTCAGCTTGTCGGAAAGGACCTTGATCTCCTCCTCATACTTGTCTTCCTTCTGCGAGTACTGGAAATAGAAGAGGCACCCCAGACGTCAGGCTGCCGCCCACCGACCCGCCCGTCTGCTCATCTACAGACAGCAGTGCCAGCCCAGCCAGCGCCTGTTAAAGATCTCTCCGGAGGTAACGGAGCCTCTGATATTAAATGGCTCGCTAGAGCACATTCTGTTTCCTTGCCTATTGTTTTACACGGGAGACGGACAAGATAATGTCTCCATTTGGCACTTGGTCTAAATTAAATTGTTGCAGATGACTCACACAGGCAACATAAAATACATTATTGAGAAACTGAAAAAAAGAAGAAGAAGAAAAAAAAAGAACCTCTTTTCTAACAACCATGCGCAAGCTGCCTCCAAGCATTGCCATTGGCCAAAATGCCTACGAGACTGCTGCCTCCACCAGCAAGGCCTTAGGAGAGGACAGCTGGTCACTTCTGAGGCGCGTGTAAAAGACGGCAGCTTTCCTCTTTGGGTGTCTGTCCCCCACGCCATGCTCCTCGCCTACCTTCTCAGCCTGAGCCTCCAGTGACTTCAAGTTGTTCGTCACAGTTTTCAATTCTTCTTCAAGCTCGGCACATTTGCTAATGTTTTCGACCAGAGGCACAGAGGGTGGGAGACAAGCCAGAGGAAGGAGGAGAGAAAAAGGAGAGGGGTGGGAAAAAATGAACATCCAGTCCTAGAGACCAAGGGCTGCCTTAAAGGAGCCAAATCACCAGCAACGGACATGCTCGATTTCGACGGACACTGTCCCCCCACGACCCTGCAACAGCAGAAAGGCAGGGTGATGGAATCCGGCAACTCTGAAGTGTGATCATTTGGCTTCTTTGAAGGACGGAATAAACAAAGCACCAAGAGTGTGAAGGGCCACAGAAAGCGTTAAGCAAGAGATATGAGAGCAGGGAGGTAAGCAGAGTGCAGCCGATGCACCCAACAGACCAGCAGACACTGGAAGCTGAAGGCGCCTGGGTTGCGGTTAAACCTGAGGAACCACACGTGAGCTGTCAGTACCTTATCCTCTGCTGCCATTAATGCTTTCAAGGTCTGATCCATTATTCTTAATTGTTCTTCCAGCTGTCGAACTTGGCTGTTAGTGGACACAGGAAATGCACAAGGCCATTCACAAAATCAGTGTGCAGGTAAGGCATGCGGGGGACACACGCATTCGCACACAGACACCCCACGCAGAAGCCCTCCGGCAGACTCTCGGCTCGCCCCAGTCCCAGGAGCACATTAGGAGCCCGGAGCTGAAACAGGTGAATGTGCAGCTGCCAGAAGGTCATGCTGTTTACTCACTGCTCGAGCCCCCCCAGCCTGCTTACCCCTCCGAGAGCTCGGCCCGCTCCTCCGCACGTTCCAGGTCACTTTCAATGATGACCAGCTTACGGGCCACCTGCAGCACGGCAAACACAAAGCCATGGGGCTGGTAAGCTTTGGGAGTGGTGGTGGTGGTCGGGGGACTGAGGTCCCTTCAACCCCTAGGTTTTTGTCTACCAGGGCAATGCAGCTCCCTTCAACCCGGCCCCACATCAGGAGCTGCCAGTAGAAAGGAAACCAGACGTTTCCTCCCAGAAAGACCCAGAATGGTCAGTCATGACTGGGCAGTCTCGACTTTCAGTCCAACCGACCCCGGTCACGTCTGTATAATTATACAGCAGCCAGACCCAAGTGTGGAAGGACAGGAAGAGGTGGAATCCACACGCTCCAAAATAGCAGTGGGAGCAGACGTGGAACACGCGGAGCCGAAAGGGTGGGGGCAGCGAGAAGCTCCGGAGCATCACCCGCAGATAAACCCCATCGATTCTGCGCTCGGCTCACCAAGCCCCCTTAGTGTGGGCAGGAGGCTCAGACGATGACAGAGCAGAAGGCAGAACGAGCAGGAGAGGAGCTGATGACGAACCAGGGGGCTTGTGTTCTGGGGTGGGGGACCCCCAGGAAAAGAAGGGACCCCTGAGGCAGTTCAAAGTAAGTGGGCCTGTCGTAACCTGGAGGTAATGATGGTGGGATAACAGGGCGCATGATGGGAAAGCCACATTTACATCGGCTCTGATCCCAGAGGAGGCTGTTGGGCGGCGACAGGGCCAGGAGCTCACTTGCCCGTCAATCGGTGCTAACAGGATTCTCGAGCCCCTGAAGGCGAGGGGGACACATGGAGGAGCGCCTCCTGGAATCTACCCAGCAACTGCTGAGTCACCCACCCTCTGCACCTCAGCCAGAGCCTCAGTCTCCCTTCTCCTGGCACAGGCTTCTTGCCCTGCCTTCTTTGGGAAAAACCCAGCTTTGGTCTTTCCCAGTGCTACACGTTAGCTTCATGATCACCGTGAGATCTCCCGCAGGAGGATCACATCAAAACCATTTCCCGGAGGAAGGGGAGCTCCGGTTCTCAAAACCACTCATTCCTGTCATGGAAGCAGACGGCTTCTCACGACTATGGGAGGCGGGCCCCTGCTCTCTGGCTGCCCCCAGGCCACTGCTGGGGTGGCCACCAGGTGCTGGGCCCCAGGCACGGACCTCTTCATACTTGCGGTCGGCATCTTCAGCGATGTGCTTGGCCTCTTTAAGTTGGATCTCCTGAATTTCCATTTTTTCCTCATCCTTTTGGGCTCGGCTCTCAATGACTTTCATGCCCCTGGAAAGGACAAGCAGGAAACGCCCAAGATTCAGAGCTGACCACACTCCCCGAACACACGCACGTGGCACCTGTGGGCTCCGGCAGACCAGACCAGGGCACAGAGCTACTCCGCTTTCCCAAACCTCCTCGGAGCGAGCCTTTCCAGAGCTAAGGGTGGGAAACACATACCCATCTCTCTGTTCGCTGTGAACGGAATCTGCTTGGGGGGTGGTGAAACTGTCCGGGTACCCAGTGTTCAGTAACATAGGAAGCCAACCTGCTCTGCTCAGCTAAGTGAGCACCCTGGGAGTTCCACCCTTTCCTGGTGGCGAGCGTCAGCTGGACACGGGTTAGAACCAAGGCAAATCTCCTTTGCATGCCTCTTGTCCTGCAGCCCAACCCGTTAGCTAGCTCTAGGAAGCAGCGGGCATTCGACCTGTTCAGATCTGTAAAGATGGCAATTTCGTAGGGTTCAACCTAATGCTGCAGACAAGAAACTATGAGCTTTGCCTTCACGGGAACTCTTTTTTAACACAGAAGCTGGAGACAGGCCTGACAGCGGCATCTAAGCTAATGTGTGAACGGCAGCCTTCCTACGTGGGTCGGATGTCTTAGCAATTGCTGTTTGACCTGTGAGGTATATGTGTGCACTACCGAGTCACGTTAAAATGGTTTGTTTTTTTAACCAAAATGTAAGCGGGCAGTAAGATAAGTAAATCACTTAATTTTAGATGAAGCACTAGACCAGGGGTCAGCACACTTGTGACGTTAGAGCCAATCCTGTAGCTCACAATAATTTAAAACTTATTCAAAACCCATGAATATATTTGAGATATATATTTTTCATTTTCAATGTTACTTCAGAGTTCTTTGAGGGTAGGAACAGGGTCATTTTCTTCTGTGTCACCCTGGGGCTTAGAGCAGAGCTTTGCACACAGTAGAGGTGCCTGTCATGACAAGCAGGCAAAACCACCAGGGCTACCGGACTGTGCGCGTCTAAGACCCGCAGGTCAGAGAAGGCCGCCTGACCCACCAGGAGAAAGGCTGCGGCCACCAGATGTGCTGATGCTGCCTCCTCACCTCTCACTCTCATCGGCGGCCTTCTCGGCCTCCTCAAGCTTCTGCAGAGCCGTCGCCAGGCGCTCCTGGGCGCGGTCCAGCTCCTCCTCCACCAGCTGGATGCGTCTGTTCAGAGACGCGACGTCGGCTTCCGCCTAGGCAGAGGGTGAAAGGCGGTTCAGAGCTCGGGAGAAAGGGCGGGAGGCGCCCTTAGGAAGTG
The DNA here is from genome assembly GCF_000313985.2 of Echinops telfairi. Classification (NCBI taxonomy): domain Eukaryota; kingdom Metazoa; phylum Chordata; class Mammalia; order Afrosoricida; family Tenrecidae; genus Echinops; species Echinops telfairi. The sequence goes on along the minus strand of NW_022107947.1, from coordinate 1,095,848 downwards.
GCTGAGACCACAGTGCTGACTTCGGACAGGAAGCCGGGCCTTGGGCTGAACTCGTGCCCTGCTTGCTCTGCAAGCCCTGTCAGCCTTGGCGTTGTGGACACTCACTCACGGATGCATGGGGTGCACATCCCCCCCCTAATTCTCACTGGGCAGATGGACCATGCTAATTAGCCAATGCTCTCCCCCTCGGCCCCTTTGAGGTTTCCACACTGACTTAACCTGTGAGAGGGGCGCTTTGTTACAGTCCCCCCACTCACGGTGGCCTGGGGTGGGGGCAGAGACCACAAGACTTACCGGGGCTCAGCCACTTGGGCAACGGCAGGGGCTGAGCCGTCTCCAACGCCTTTCTCCCGGCCACGCTCTCAAAGACGCCTCATAAAAGAACTAAAATACGGTGACCCATGGCTCTAAAAACAGCCCCCCCCCCCACTCCAGACACACAAAAAAGTTCACTAGAGCTCCCCCATTTGTCTGCCCCAGGAGCTCGGTTAGAATAATGGGTCCCCCAGGAACAGAGCCAAGAGAAATTTCCCAAGTGTTTCTGACATAAGCCCAATGTAATGTCTTACAAGTCAAGGGTGCTACAGGTATCAGACTCTGAAGGAGAAAGCCAGTACAGATACCGTTTTACGATACGATATCTCCCTCTGAAATAAGAGGACCCCTTCCCAGGGAGGCAGTGAATGAATGCCAGGTGGGACAGCCCAGTATATACACTGGGTTGGGGGCCATCTAAACATTCACGGACATGGAGAGACGGAATTTACTAATCAGTTACCATTTCCTCATCCTCATCCATTTTGCATGTATGTTTACCAAGGGGCACTGGAGCTTTACAGACGGACACTTGGGAGTTTCCTAAACATTGTGGTACATCCTCAGGGATGTATGCCCCTTCGTTACACACACTCCTGTCTTTCCGACGAAACTTTAAGTAAGCTTCCTAAGGAAGCACAGTTCCCTGCAATACGGGCTCAGTACACGCCTAGTACATCAAGTGAGGGGCACCAGCTTAATCTAAACAAAAGCAGCTTTCGTGGCCCATGAAGCGAAGGCGCGCAGTTTGGAAATGCGCAGGAAGTGAGGGAGGGAGAGGCGGAGATTGTGTACTTATGTCCGCCAATCAAAGGACCGTGAGCACCTTCAGCTCGGAGCACGGCTTGATTTGTTAACTTTTTCACTGCCTGTTTTATCTAGGGGAACGCAGGAGATTAGGGCATCCCCAACAGCGGGGAGAGACTCTGTAGAGTCAACATTCAAGTACACTTTCATCGTGACAAAAAGGAATTACGGGGGAAAAGTAACTATGTAGGCACTGCTGGCGTGGGGAAGGACATGGGAGGAAGTGTCAAAAGGAAATGCATCTGAGGAGGGTCTCCAGGTCCCCCGTCACCGGGGTCTGCACAGCTGGCGCGGCCTGCGAGGCAGGTAGCACCTCTGTCCGTGTTTCTGAGGAGGGCGGAAGCCATAGACGAACACATTTACACGTAGCTTTCCAACATTAGCGCGGGCTCTCTCTCCTTGTAAAACGGAAAGGACTTAACATAAGGATAGCAAATATGATTTGGGAGTCACATTTCATCACGTTTCTTAAAATTTCTGGTAAAATGATAATCTTTTTATAAACAGAGGGAAAACAAGCCCCCCCCCCCTATAAAACACAACACTCGATAGAGTGTCTAAATCAGGCGCTCCTACTATTTGTCTTTTGATTCCCCCCCCCCTTCCTTCTGAGAAATGATGAAGGCAAATATTCTGGTTACACATGCTGTGGCTCACTGAGAATGTCAATATTTTTGAAACATTTCGGCAGCCACTCGGCTCTCCTTCAGCGATGGGTGCAAACCTGGAGGACTTTGTACCCACGCCGAGAGGCGTTTCCGCCTCAGAGAAAACATTCTTTAGATGCAAGTCTGCTCTACCTCTCCGGGTCACCACACAGCTGGGGCTGACAGCACGCACACCCCTTCTCTTCCTGCCTCTGCACCCATGCCTTCTAGTGCACCCCACCCTCATCAACACTGATTTACAAATGCCACTGACCCCTTTCCATGCCATGTGACCCACCTTGGAGCTTCGCCCTATAGAAGCACCCCGTCAGCTGGGCCTGGAACAGAGCACACAAGCACCGCATCCAAATGGGGAGCTGCTTCTTGGATCTGTGACACAGCGGCCGGATGGACACCCAGAGAGCGGAGGGGTCTCTAAGCATCACTCCCATAGGCTGTGTCGCAATCAGCTAGGAGCTGCTTGTTACAGACACTAATGCTCAGGCCCCTCCCTCGGTGTGGGCCTCCAGGTCTGAGGGCAAGGCAGGAGTCGGCTGCACTATAAATAAGCAGCCTGTTCCCGCATCCCCACAGGGAAGCTGGCAGATCCTGTGGGAACCACTGACTTAGCTCTTCCTTAAAAAAAAAAAAGAATAAAGGCAAGAGGGAGGGACCTCGGATCAGAATACTGAGGCATGCTCAGCCACACAGCCAGTCAGTGGGGGCCAGGATGGAAGTCCCAGTGTGGCCTCAGCGAGCCGGCTCCCTTCAACTTCTGATCCCGGCCTATCACAGAAGCCCAGGAACTACGCAGCTCACTCCTGGTCTTTCTCGACTTCCCTCCCTTTCCCCAGCCTCCAGAGGCTGACCTGCGCCTGGGTCAGGACAATGGCTCTGACAGTCAACACCACCCACGAAGGGGGTCAGCGCCACCATCCTTTTTAAAATAAGGCAGGGCTTAAAAAATTGGAAATGCCATAAAGTAACACCTGCAGTTACTAGACCACTGGCAGAGGGACCCAGAGCATCTGCCAATGATGGCTGCCCTACAGGGATCCCAGCAGGTGGGAGCAGGTGTTTGCTGGTTCAACTGGGTCTTGTGAGTGGGGTCTGGGACACCTATTTCTAAGTGCACGTCCTCTGGGGAATCCGCAGACTCAGACTTCCCAGGCCCCACCCTACTCATCTCCCAACCACTCACCTGGAATTCACGACATGCTTAATTTTATAATTGATAAGTGATTCTTTCTCTCTCTTTTTCCTTTCCCTGATCTATGATGCTTGGGGTTCAGAAGGCTCACACCTCTTTTCCACTAGACTTCAGTTCCCATGGGCTTGCTTTAAGTTGTAAGGCAGTGGTTTTCAACCTGTTTCGACCCCTTTGGGGGTCAAAAGACCCTTTCACAGGGGTCGCCCGATTCATTACAGTAGCAAAATGACAGTGATGAAGTAGCAACGAAAATAATTTTATGGTTGGGGGTCACCGCCACATGAGGAACTGTATGAAAGGGTTGCGGCACCAGGAAGGTTGAGAAGCACTGCTCTAAGGGCTAGTTAGCTGTGTTCTAAGGTCCCCTGAGTTAGAACACACTTGATGGCAGGGGGTTCTGCCATCACAGCACCTGGGCCATCGTCTACCTGCCGCCGCCGCCCTTGGTCACAGCTCACCTATTACTGGAAGCAGATAGAAACAGGGAGGCATTTGGGCAGGGTCAAGACCCTAGATGCAAATGATTTCCAGGCCTGGAAACACCCTTCTTGGCCTGGGTTAGCTTCCCTCTAACAAGGGCTCGTGTGTTGGCCCTGCCAGCTTAGCCTTTCATTCAAAGTGCTATTGTGCCCCGACATGGAATGAGCTACTCAGAAGAGAGGCTGCTCTATCGTAAAGGCAACCTCACAAAGTCCTCCGGTGGAGCGGCTGCGCGCCAGGCCGACAGTCACTCGAGCAGGGTGGGCTGCTCCCCCTGGGGCCGCAATTCAAAGCCACCAGCCGCTCTGCGGCAGGAGGAGGAGGAGGTCTGCTGTGTGACGATGGAGAGTCTCAGACACGCTCCCTCTGGGGCTGCCGGGGGTCAAGTTTGACTGGACATAGCGGGGGTGGCGGTGAAGGGAGTGGGTTTTTACAGCTTGACTGCCCTTCACCTTTTGTGCTCCACAGTTCCTGCAGCTTTGTTTTGAACTTGAAGCTCTGTGCCGCCTGGCTCACGAAGCAAGTCTCAGCGCCGTCTGCTCGGCAGCACATGCTCACCGAGTCTCTGTGCCACATACCGGTCAACTCTCAGAGCACTGCAAGCCTTTGCTCCACAGCGGGGCAGACTCAGGATGGCGGTAGTGTGGACCTAACTTTTACACGCCCTGGGAACCAAGAACGGCCCCCAAGTGGGCCGCTC
>NW_022107947.1:1088191-1090686 GCF_000313985.2 Echinops telfairi | reverse complement strand
TGAACCCACCGGCAGCTCTGCAGGAGGGAGGCCTGAACCCCACTGTTTTACTGACTCAAGGGCACCCAAGAACGACCACCCAGAAACGAGGACTGATTTGTTCTCTCTTCTTACGACCCCTTTTCTTTTTTCAAATGATAACCAAACAAAACCTGAGAGCAGCGGTTCTCAACCTGTGGGTCACGACCCCTTTCACAGGGGTCGCCTGATTCCTAACAGTCGCGAAATGACAGTGATGAAGTAGCAGCGAACCTAAGTTTATGGTTGGGGGCTCACCACATCATGAGGAACTGTACTAACGGGTCACGACATGAGCAAGCTTGAGAACCACTGCCCTAGAGGGTCCTACGACCTAGAATCAACCACTAACTCCACCAGGCGGAGCAGCCTCATTCCTATCTTTTGAAGGACCCACATGTGTTGGCAAAACAAACCCAGAGGAAATAAGGGTTAGCGATTTTCTTGAAGGTAAGTGCTGGTTGAATAGGCCTGTTAGCAACAGCCCATCTGAACATCTGACAGTCTGCTGAACATACAGCCAAGTAAAAAAACAATTGTTTTTGCACTGGTTCCCAAGTTTGCCACTGAACCTTTATCTCTGCTGCCAAGAGAAATGGTGACCGCTGGCTTAACTCACAACCCAAGCTAAAGTCTGACAACCTACAAGCAGCAACCTGCAATGAAACCAAGCGCACTGCCAGAGTGGATGCGGCCCACGGTGGCCTGCAGGGTGGACGAGACCGGCGCCTGCGGGTTCTGAGCGCTCAGCCTGGCAAAAGCGCAATGTCAGAATCTGGGGAGAACCTCGAGTGTGAAATGCTCTCTTCCGTGGCTTGACTCAGGTTCTAAAGGGATGCATTATTACAAAATTCTGCATCCAATCATCCAAGTAGACTGCTTCCAGAAGTTATTTTTTAAAAAAAGAAAGCATTTAAACCCCTTTGACTATAAAACTTTGAACAGAATGAAAGTATTGTCTTTAGCCAACTGGCACAGGAAGAGTAAGGTTATTAAAATGATGCACTGAACAGGAGGTGAGTATAAAAGTAACCGTGGGCATATCATAACATTGATCTTCTGTGCCTAACTTCAATCAGTCTGCCGAGAATCAATAACTGTGTCTCAAGGAGCCAGCATCGGGCAGTGGGATAAGTACTGGGCTGTGAACCTCAAGGCCGCTTTCCGCTCCCATAATTCAGAGTCTGAATTAACTCATGGCAGTGAGTTTGGATTTGGGTACAAAGCTACATAGCGCCCACCCTATGGGACTTTCCCTGCTTTCTACCACTAAGGTTTCAATCCACCCCACAGCTCTTTTCAGTCTGCCCACCTCCTCTCGCCAATCAAGTTCTACAAAGAAAACCTGCTGATGTGGAGGGTTTAGGATCAGGCCATTCTTCAAACCCTTCACTAGGCAGTGAGACCAAGCACAGGGCAATTTTAACAGCAGCTGACTCTGCACCCATCAGGTAGCATGTTAGCACTCCCCACATTTTAAAATAACAGGGCAGAGGCACAGAGAGGTTAAGTAACTTGTTCAACACCTCACAGCTTGTGGAGCCAGGAGTTAAATTTTGGCAATTAGGGTCCAAAGTTCTTGTTCTTATCCATCATGTTCTATCAGCTATCATGGTTCAAGGGCAGCCGCTAGCCAGCTAGAGAGGGAGTCAAAATTAATTTATCACCCACCCAAGTTCAGACAGTCTTGAGATCTTAGTTGACGTGTCCTCTAAAGCAAACATGGAGCTACCTTTTGGTATCGATTTCCACATTCTTGTCTGTGCTGTGTCTGAAATGTCCTCTGGTCTAGGAAGATCTTCAAGGAGACCGTTCTTTGCCTCTTTGTATTTCATGCAAAACAGGTCTGAGTTTCTGTGGTCAGCCTTATTGCCATCACAAACATGATTTAAACACAATGATTTATTCAACCCGGGGCAGCCCCATGTGTTAAGCACGGCTGGGCACCATATTACCCTTTGCCATAAAATTCTCAAGGTGTTTGAGTAGCTTGATTTAAACACACATTCGCTCAAATTAAACAAAACACCAAATACTTAGCCTGCCTCTGAAATCCTGCTCCTGATACATTCGCCTTAGGAGAAAGGGAGGAAGCCAGGTAGTACATTCAAGGGGGAGGGAGACGCCCGCAAAGGAATACACCCAGTAACTGTTGACCCTAAGCCAACTTTGCCTCAGGACTCAGTAACAAAGGATTATCTATCTGTATAAAAGAACTGGGGTGGGGTGGGGGTGGTCAAGGTTAAGAAAAGGAAAGGGGTGCCGTACTATATATAGTTCTTCCATCTCGTCCTATCCGTCATGGTCTCAAACACTACAAACAGGCTTCAGGTAACCACAAGGTCACTGCGGGAGGCAGTCTAGCATCCCCAGTCCCCCAACTCCAGTAGTCCTCACGGAAGGCTTGCCAGCGGCCCTTCGCGAAGGCAAGGGAGTAAGTAACTCGTGGCAGCGGCGCCGAGAGCACATCCCGGGCC
>NW_022107947.1:1083891-1087414 GCF_000313985.2 Echinops telfairi | reverse complement strand
CCCGCGCTTTCGTGGGAACGGGCGCGGCGCGCGAATGGCGGTGGCGCCCCCTGCTGGCCACGCGGCGCTCGGCTCCCGGGCCTGGGATTCCGAGCCGGGGAAAGAAAAGCAAGCGAGGGGCTGGAGGCTGAGTGCCTCGAACACAGGGGCAGATCACAAGGCCCCCGACCGCAGCACCCGCTTCCTTCCTAGCTCACGACATGAAAATCCCGAACACATGACAGCGCAGTGGTTAACGCTCACCGCCCCCCCCCCCCCCCCCCCCCCCTCACCCCGTTCTAAATGCAGTCTTCACGGGTCTGGAACAACCCCATGGCTGCGACTTTAGCTTGAGGAGCCCTGGTGGTGTAGTGGTTAAGCATTAGCCTATTAACTGCAAGGTTTGAAACTACTATCCCCCTGTCGGGAGAAAGGCAAGGCTTTTCTATTACTGTAAGGAGTTAAGTCTGGGAAACTCACAGGGGCTGTCTTACCCTGCCCTATAAGGTATATGCATCCACTCGATGGCAGATTTTTTTTTAAAGAAAAATTGGGATAACATGAATATCTTACCCCTATGATGGCTAAAAGGATTATGCAGTACCTAATGTACAGTGTTCAGCCCAAGCCCTGCACATGGTTAATAATGAAGAATTACCTATAATCAATAACCACGTAAGTCCTGCCTTATGAGTCAAGAGCCTGTGGGTGGCGCAAGTGGGAATACGTTTGGCTACTCACTTAAAGGTGGGTGGGTCCTGCCTAAAGGTTTGAAACTACCCAGAGCGCCTCAGAAGGCTTAGCGGTCTACTTCCAAAAGATCCCAACCATTGAAAGCCCTAAGGCACGCAGTTCTACTCTGAGACGCCTGGTGGCACCGTGAGTGCGAATAAAATTAGGGACTGAAATGGGTCAGGCGGGGACTGGTCACCGCTGCGTGATCACAGGCAAGCTGGCCTCTGTGGGGTTCACGTCCATCAGAAAACTGATTAAATGATTTAATCAAGAGTCCCTTCTACTTACAACCTCTTGTTTTAAAAGCCCAGCGTCTGGGACATTTTGGAATCGAGCAGATCCTGGGGCTGACCTGGGAAGCCTTTTAAAGGCAACCTGTGAGAGGCCACTGACATCAGGAGAGAGCGTCTGACCTGGCTGGAACCAGTAGTGGACATCATACTGAAACCATCCTCCGCAGCCTCTTCCCCGGGGCTGCGTTTGAGATGCCTCCTGAGGCTCAGGGCTTTCTCCCCTCAGCTTCCTTACGGGAGGCCCTTATAGGCAGTTCTTAATGGGTTTTTGTGTGTGTGTAGAGATAAGGAAGAAAAAACGTGCTTGACAACCTGGTCCTCCTCTTCTAAAGCCTTAACAACACCCCTTTGCTTTGCTAACTCGCTTTCCATGGCGACGCTCACACGCCCCAGCAGGAGCCCTTGCGGCCTGTAGGTGGCGCCTCTCACCTCGTTTCCACAGTTCACCTGGGCCCACCTGTCCCCTAACCTGCAGAGAATGGGCCTCTAACCTGGAGGATGGGCATCTGGGGTCCTCTGGACGAGCCAGGAAAGCTGATGGACACGTGAACATGTTCTAAACCAGCCAATTAGTGACTTAATGTCCTGCTTTTCAAACCTCTGGGAAGGTCTGTTTCAGGTGAGTTCATTTTCATGCAAGAGTCCAGGACGGTTGTTCTCAGCCTTGGCTGCCCACTGGAATCATCTGGGTGTTTAAAATTACTGAGAGTGGAAAGTCTGATTTAATTGGCTTATAACCGCCTAAGGCGCCCACGTAAGTCTGATTTCATTGGTTTATAACCGCCTAAGGCGCCCAGGTGGTGCTGTGGCTTAAGCATTGGACTGCAAGGTTGGCAGTTCAAACCCCTCAGCCCACCGGCTTGTTCCAGGGGAGGAAGATGAGACTCTCTGTCCCCATGGAGACTTACAGTCTCTGAAACCCCAGGGAGCATCTACTCTGTCTTACAGGGTGACTATGACTCAATGGTAGTGTGTGAGCAATACAACCTAAGGTTTGGGCTTGGAAAATCTCCTGAGTTGATTGAGAATCATTAGTTTAGCAAGTGAAGAGCCACAGGGAGATTTAAATTATTCCTCCTCACCTCATTGCTGTCAAGTTAATTCTGACTTACAGTGATCCTATAGGACAAGGTGGAACTGCCCCTTTGGGGTTCTGAGACTATAATCCCCCCCCCCTTTTTTTTAAATCATTTCATTGGGAGCTCTTACAGATATTATAGTAATCCATAATTCAATTAGATCAAGCATAATTGTACAATTGCTGCCACCACCAGTTTCAAACCTTTCTTTCTTCTTGAGCTCTTTGATATCAGCTCCCCTTTATCCCTTCCTCCCCCACCCCTTATTATTATTATTTGCCTTATCTTACAGCATCAAATGTATCTCTTCACCTACCATTCTGTTACTCCTTCTCCTCAAGTGGGGTTATAAAGTCACCATTGCTCTGGGTTCCCCCTTCTCCCCCTCTCTTCCCATACCTTCAGGAAATCATTATTCCCGTTACTATTTCTGAAGGGTTTATCTATCTTGGATTTCATGCATCAAACAATCTTAATTATACAAGTGAACATACGTAGGTCTAACAAGATTCATGAGGTAAAACTAAATCTATCAAAGGGGAGGGAGTAGAAAAACCTCCTTTTTTCATCTGCAGAACAGCTGGTGGTTTTGAAATGCTGACCTTGAGGTTAGCAGCCCAGCACATAACCCAACACGTCAAAAGGGCTCCAGCCTAAAGACTCAGACACTGCAAACAGCACCTACATTACACTTATTGGGGCAGGACTTGGGAACTGGAGAGGAACTGGAGCCAAGACCCATCAGATTACTTACATGAAACAACAACAATAGCAATACAATGAGAAGTAAACCTTCCAGGAAGGCTACCACCTAGATTATAAGTTTTCAGATAAGAAGAAGAAAGCTGCTGCTTTGTTTCTGAAAACCCAACCGGTGAAAGCCCTATAGATTACCACGAGTTGAGGCAACTCAATGCTGGCTAACACATGTACACCAAGGCTAAGGAAAGAAGCCACTTCGGCAATAACAACACCAACAACCAAAAACTCTGCCATTGAGTCCATGCCAACTCATAGCAACCCTGTAGGGCAGGGTAGGACTGCCCCGCGTGAGTTTCTGAGACTGAAACTGCTCACAGGAGGAGAAAGCACTGTCTTTCCCCTGCAGAGTGGGCTGATGGTTTCGAACTGCGAACCTTGTGGATCGCAGCCCAATGTGTAACCTTCCGCCATAGGATTTGTAAAGTATGCTGTCAAATTAGTAGAAGATAAGACTTACAGGGAAGTATGTCTACATATTTGTGAGGCCTGACAGTGAGCTGTCCTAATCCCAATGGGTAGGGCTCTCTCTCAGGTCACTCACTGACCTCTGTGTAGTACTTCCCCTTTCTCTGGTGACGTCTTTTTCCTACTTCTTGAGTCTGGACTTTTTAACCACTCAGGAACCATTTTTCTACACACTTCTTCAATATCCCTGTAGGTTCCAAATAACCTAGG
>NW_022107947.1:1081431-1083791 GCF_000313985.2 Echinops telfairi | reverse complement strand
CCCCCCCCAAGCTGGCTTTAAATAGCCTCTTTTCCACTCTGCCCCACCCCATTCCAACACTCCCTTAAACTAGACTTCTCAATACGACTGATAGCACTCCATAGTTACTATAATTATTGTCTTTTTTTCCTTAAGAATTAGAGTAGCATTTTTCCTCGTTTGCCTTCAGTCTCACAGGGCTATTTTCAAATTCTCTGCATTCTTTTCCTTATAAGGAATATCTCTCCTTGATCTATCAGCGGCTCTTTTGAAAAAAGAGAAATAGAGGTCCTGCTGAGGAATTTGGGGGAGACAGGCACCCTCCGTTCAGCCATAGCCATCAGACATCTGACTGACATGACATAAAGCAGGCATAGAATCGGGCCTGTTTTGTAGTTCTTACTAAGCCAGGTAGTTTACAACTTAAAAGTTTTTGCTAAAGCAGTGTTCCTGCCCACCCCCACCCCCCGCAATTTCCCAGGAATCTGGATTCCAGGAAACTGAACACACATTTCTTATCAGATTCCCGATGTCTTCTAGCTGCATTTCTTTCTCCTTTACAAAAGGCACACTCCGAAATCACACTTCAAACCTTTCAGGCCATCAACAACCTTTACTGATGAAGAGAACCCAGACCCTCTGGTCATTTACATTTTCCTCTCCTTCATACCAAAAAAGAAGAACTCTGCCCTTGCACTTAGTAGATCGACTTCTGATCATAGCTTTTCTCTGACGCTCATAAATTCTTGGAATTGTTCCCAACTTCCCAAGGAATGCTTTCCTAATTGAGCCTCTGGGCTTAATTGGCTTCTAGCATAGAAGCCAGTAACGGTGTGAAACGAAGTCCAACGTTTGGTTTTTCCAAGGCTTGCCTTGGTTTTAATTGGTGGAAAAGGCAAGCACGGGACAAAGTGCTGGCCAGGACTTGGGCCGGGTGTGCATCACCCCTGAAACTATGTAGTGGCTGTCAGAGGGCTGACAGGTGGGGGTGGGGCCAGCGGGAGGGGCAGGGGGTAGCTAGCTCACTATACCATATAAAGCACTGAGCTATATATAACTCCCTGCTTACTTTCTGGATCTAGTGCCCAGACTGCAGACCCAAGCAAGTATCATCTTCTCAGGCAGATCTTACCAGGGGGATTAAGGCTTCCTTAGTGAGACAGAGGAACCCTGGTGGGGCAGTTGGTTAAGCACTTGACTACTAGCCAAAAGGCCAGAGATTTGAACCCGCCAGCTGCTCTGCGGGGTGCAAGAATTGCTAGTTTGGCTTCCATAAAGGTGACAGCCTTGGAAACCCTATGGGGTAGTTCTACTCGGTCCTACGGGGTCGACATGAGCCAGAATGGACTGAATGGTGACAGATTTGGAGTTGGGGGCTTAGTGAGCTGCGAGGTCTCACGTCTGCGCTCCACCATCAAGCTCAGCCCCTTCAGTAATCGTACTACCAGGTATTGCGTCCAGTTAAAGACCAGGCCGTCTGGACCCTGTTGAGACCCACCACCCCAAACCAGGCCTTCCTACCCCACCAGAGGTGGCAAAAGTGAGGGAAACCAGGCACTCTCTGTTTGCACAAACCTTGGTAATGACACCTCGGGGGTTTTCTGCCCTCAGGGAGGCAAGGTGCACCTCCAGCGTCCAATTTTAGCTCCTCTATTCTCCCAGCTTCTTTGCCCATCCCCCCACCCCCACCCCCCCAACCCCAAGTGGGGAAAGAAGAGGGAGGAAAAGAGACAGGAACGGATGAAATATAAACAGATGTGTGCAGTAGCTAGCATTGGCATCCATGCTCTGGGCCATGGCAGGGATGGGTGCAGGTGTCCAGGCGGAGGAGGTGACCCTCCTCCGTTGCTCAGTGGCCCTGGTGGCCACCAGGGCAGGCGGCGAGGGCAGCAGTGTGCGCGCGCACTTACATCGGTGGCCTTTTTCTCTGCCAGCTCCAGCTTCTCCTGGGCATCTTTGAGAGCCTCGGAGTACTTGTCCAGCTCATCTTCCGTGCCCTTGAGTTTCTTTTGCAGCGACACCAGCTCATCTTCCAGCTGGGAGTTGGCCGTGGGGGAGGTGGAGGGGGGAGGGGGGTGCAGCAGGCAGCGTGATCCCGCGAGGGAGGGGTGTGGGTGCACAGAACCAGAAGGACAGGGACAGCGGAGAGAGAAAGGGAGAGGCAGGGGAGGGGTGGGGGGAGAGAGAGAGAGAGACAGAGTTAGCCACTTGTGCGCCCAGGCGTCGCGCGTCCCAGGTACCTTGGTGGCGGTCTCGTCGGCAGCCAGGAGGCTGTCCTCCGCAGAGTGCAGCTCCTCAAGCACCCGGTCCCGCTCGTCCTCCGACGCCCGCAGCAGCTTCTCCTTCGCTGCGATGTCCTCCTCCAGCTGGGCAGCGGCGGC
>NW_022107947.1:1062730-1080145 GCF_000313985.2 Echinops telfairi | reverse complement strand
TGAGCCGCCTAGGCGGTGGCCGGAGGAGGCCGCCCTCTTTCTAAACCTGCGCCTCCAGGAGAAGGCTCCCGGGCGGGCTGGGGCAAGGCGCTCACCTCTGCCCCCCTGTGCCCTCTCTGCTCGGGGCTGGCGGGCAGCCCTTGGGGTCCCCAGCCCTTGGGGGGCCAGCCCTGAGCCACCATGAGAAGCCAAGGGAGCTAGCCAGCCTGCGGGCGCTCAGAGTAAGGCTCTTGGGGGTGCCCCCAACAGGGGCCGTGCCTCCCGGCAGCTCCTAGCCGGCCAGGTGTCCCCCGGGGCGCTCACGTCTGGAAAGGCCATTGGAACTGAGAATGGCAGCCTGGGAGGAAGGCTATGAAGCTCTCTCTGAGACTCAGCTAGTGTGCGTGGGAAACCTGGGAGGACAACATGACAGCACAGGGGAACTGTCCTGTGGGGGGTGGGGGTGGGGCGGGATAGCAAATACTTAAGGGGCCCTGGGTCCCCGCCCGCACGCCCGCCCATGTGTGAGTTTCCTGTCATGTGAGTGTGGCTGTGAACGTCGTAGTGGGAGTTCAAGGGGGGCATTGAGTTTAGACCCTTGCATTGTGGCCTCTACTGTCACCAGCAGCTGTGACCTTGACAACTAACTCAGTCTCTATGCTGAACTTGACGCATTTTTAAATCCTAGATGGCCCATGACATCCCTCCAGATCCAACTTTTTATCCAATTTTGGCACTCATTTTTCAGGAGCCAGCCTCCGTCCATGCTCAAGAGCCAGGCTGCTCCCAAACGTGGGATGCACATCCTCCACTAAGCCATTGTATCCACAGCTCCAGCTGGCTTCTGCAGGCCGCAGGACCTCCCCCTTTCCCTCATTATTCTAAACTCCTCCCAGCGGGCCCCTCAGAGAGCTTGGGTTGGAGGGAAGGAAGGTTCCAGTGAGGTGAAAGGGGGCTGCACAAGGCCTTGCCTGAGACCTGGCAGAGGAGGGTCTTGTGAACAGTCCTCACGGACTAATTCACAGCCTGCACTACAAGGATACTGAATATTCCCTGGACGGAAGGCATCTGAGCAGATTAGGCAGCCCAAACAACTTGTAAATCCTTCAGAGAAAGATCAAGTTGCCCTCTGGGATTTTATCAGATTTCCCCACTAACCCAACTGCCCAGAAGGAAAAAGTACTGACCTAGCGGTCAGAACCGGAGATCCGTGTCCATAGGGCTGCATGGCACCAAAGGGCCTTCATTCAAGGGCCTTTAGTCACTATGAATCAGTGCAGCCAGGGGATCACTGACCACAGATGAGGCCGGTGGGCAATGCGCAGACCTGTGGACCACTGGGAGCTGCCTCCTCAGTTTGCCTCCTCCGGAGTTGCCGCAGAGAGGGCAAGAGCAGCGAGCTCCAAACGTGGTCCGGCTAACTCCTAGCAACGTACCCTTAGCCGTGTTACAGTCTCTCTCAATTTGTTTTCTCTTCTGTAAAGTGGGGTTATACATGCTTCTTAAGTTATAAGGATGAAAACAAGATGAGATACAAGACACATGGTCTCGCACATAGCAAACACTAAATAAACATGGCTGCTGGAGGGCCAGGGGGCAGTCATTTCCCTTCCCTGGACTTCAATGTTCTCATCTACAAAGCAAGGCAACCAAACCCGAGGCACTTCTTAAAGGACCATCTATGATTGGTTTTTCTCTTCTCCGTGATGGATAACAGACGTGACCAAACCCACTGCCGCCGAGCTGATTCTGACTCGCCATGACCCTTTGCAGGACCCTTATGTTGCAAAGCCTTGCCTTGCTCCTGAGGGGCAGCTAGTGGCGTTGACCTGCAGACCTTGCAGCTACAGTCAAATGCTTACCTGATAGCCGCACAAGGGCTCCTTTAACATAGCAAGGAACTCATTAAATTGTCCTCAAGTGAGCCCCTATTACACTACAGACAACTCATTAAACATGTCATTGAGTACCTGCTGTGTTCTAGGCAGGCACTAGATGCTGAAATCCTCAACGGAGTGAGCCATACACTCGCTTTCCAGCTGGTCAGCATGAGCAGGGCTATAAGAATTCAGAGGAGGTAGAGGTAGAACTCACTAGGTTGGAGAAGACAGAAAAGACTTTTCTGAAAGTGTGGTGTCTTTGACACTAATTTCAGAAGGGGTGGGGCTGGGGGTAACAGATAGAGACCAGGGGGATTGGATGGGCCAAGGAAAGGAAAGAGATCAAGGACATCAAAGGGAATGCTTGATGGTGGTTGGAGGGTAGACTTATTTGAGGGTGAGCTGGGGCATGAGACTAGAAAGGTGTATTGGGGCCATATGACTTTGGATTTCAGGCTCAGGTGCTCAGACGTTATTGTGTGATTTGAAGACAATCTTCTCTTTCTACTCCTCCCTGCCGCATTCATCTAGGGCTCTATTCAGAAGTCAGACCTGTGGTATCGATAGGTGGACATGCAGCTGCACTGAGCGTTTTGACCATCCTCAGAACCACATCAGAGATCACCAGACTGATAGGTTAACATGGGAGGTCCCTGGATGCAATCATTTCTATTTACTCCCCGTTGAGATTCTGCCCCTTAAGTAGCCTGACAGACAGCAGGGCCTGACCCAGCTTTGTGCACCAGTCTACCTATGACCTCCCTACCGTCAGGGACCAACTAACTGTCCAGGAGAAGATCTGTCCTTTTCCAACAGCCATGGCTGAGGACCATGAAGTGGGGATCACACGTCTCCACCCTTCTTAACCTTATTGTGATGCCAAACCTTCCTCCTATGGCACTGTGCCTCCCCTCCCTCCCCTCCATGGCAGCGTTCTAGAGCTCAATGCACTGATCACTGAGGACACACACAGCACTCACAAGTAGGGACTGATCATGGAGGTGACAGATTGCAGTGCAGGTGAGAAATGCTCAGGATACAGTTATAGAATGAGCTGCCTCATTTTATACTCCATCACTTACAGCCGAATAATATACCCTGACCAGTAACTTCCCCTGCTTACGCAGGCCCAGCAGGAAAACGAAAGTGATTTGGTGGGAGTAACAAAGGCTCTGGATAGAAGAGCCACGTTAAATAATTCACTCCATTACATGGGGGGCATTTATGGGAGAAAGGAAAGTGAATAAAAGATATGGGTAGGGGGAACCGATTATAAGGATCTACATCTAACCTCCTGCCTGGGGGACGGACAACAGAAAAGTGGGGGAAGGGAGATGTCGGACAGTGTAAGATATGACAAAATAATAATTTATAAAGTATCAAGGGTTCATGGGGGGTGGAGGGGGAGGGAGGGAGGAAACTGAGGAGCTGATGCCAGGGGCTTACGTTGAGAACAAATGTTTTGAGAATGATGAGGGTAACGAATGTACAAATGTGCTTGACACAATGGATGGATGGATTGTGATAAGAGTTGTATGAGCCCCCAATAAAATGATTAAAAGAAAGATATGGGTCTTTTCTCCAGAAGTGTCTATGTGTGATGCCAGCCAAAGCTCTCTCTCTGGGGGTCATTGATGACCGTTGTTCCGTATGCTGCGTGGGGCCCCCCAGAGCAGTGAGGCTCACGTGTCTCTGGGGGTCCAGGAGAGCTTTCATAGTTAGCATTATCCCCCCATCAAAGTACTTGTCGTATCTCCTGTCCCAATATTTGGTTAGAAAATAAAGTCGACAGGAGCATAGCTTGCCAATGTCACACCTTTGACAGTTATACCTCGGGGTTTGTTTGCGTTAAAAATAAATAAATTAATAAAGCCTCATTACCTGATAGTCACACCTTGTTTAACAACAATAGCTTTACCTGTGCTGTGACTCCCCCAGAGTAACAGTGCTGACTCAAGCAATTAAGAGAAAGTGAAGAATCTATCATTAAGCTGCGAGACAATTGCTTCTTCCACTGGGTTCTGGAATGCAGTGTGTTATGCTCCCGGCTCATGGTCCCACAGAACAAGCTACAGCATGCTCGCCTCATCCACAAGGGAGTTTCTTTTCTGAGGGCTCTGTGATGCTACCACCAAGGACCCATGGAAAATAGGCTCTGTGTGCAGGGAGGGTATGGAGCTGGGCGAAAAGTCTTCAGGACCTCGGGGCTGTCTTTCTCCTCTGCTTGGCTTCATCACACGTAGGTAGTCCTGATAGCGCTCAGAGCCCGAGTCCCTGGGCTCCCTGGAGGGTTTGCTCTAACAAAGTCGTCCTCCCCACACAACAAAGGGCAGATGAGTTGTCCCTACCTTAGGTCCACTCTTCTGTCTTTTCAACAGCAGCAACGAGGCCTAGGTTCAATCAAGTCGGATTTTTCTTGGAACTTAGCTGTCTCAAGGAAGATAATATTCCCACATGCATATAGAATTCAAAAGCACCTTCAAGTTCATCATTTCTCTTGATCCTTACTACCCCTACAACATCAGCGTGTTCCCACTCTAGAGTTAAGAAATCACCACTTGTCTGCCAGTTTGTTGTACTGTGATGGCTTGCCTGTTGCTATGATGCTGAAAGTGATGTCACCGTTTTTTTCAGTGCCAGCAGTCACTCCTGGGAGACAGGTTTCAGTAGAACTTTCAGACTAAGATAGACTGAGGGAAAAAGGCCTAGGGACCTACTTCTGAAAATTAGTCAATGACCATTTTATTGACCAATAATGGACTCAACCTGACGGTCAGTGATCTTGAAGATGGGCAAGAACTAGGCGGTGTTTGTTCTATCACAATAAGGTTCTCAGGGGTCCCAGATGAATCCATAACAACCGATAAGAGCAACGATATACAGAATACTAAGAGCAGTCACTAGTGCAAGATCGCCCAGCTGGAAGTAGACGTTCAGAAGCAGGAACCCAGATAGCCCTACTCCTGGCCGGAGTGCTCTTTTCACTAATCACTCCCAGCCTACACTCGTGTCCATATTTTATTTCACAATGGAAAGCAGTGTGTTATCAGGAGAGGGATAAACAAGAGGCCCTCTCTACATAAAACCAAACCAAACCAAAGCCACTGTCACCAAGTTGATTAGCAACCCTGTAGGTCAGAGTAGAACTGTCCCTTTGGGTTTCTGAGGCTGTCAATCATTCTGGGAGCAGAAAGCCTCACTTTTGTCCCACAGAGTGACTGGTGGCTTCAAACTGCTAACCTTGTGGTTAGCTGCTCAGTGCAACCCACTACAACACCAGAGCTCCCTTTTCTACCAATCAGACATGGTTATATCATACCAATGAGACTG
Source organism: Echinops telfairi (assembly GCF_000313985.2). Classification (NCBI taxonomy): domain Eukaryota; kingdom Metazoa; phylum Chordata; class Mammalia; order Afrosoricida; family Tenrecidae; genus Echinops; species Echinops telfairi. The sequence continues at coordinate 1,074,956 of NW_022107947.1, read as the reverse complement.
AGTCCGAATGGGGGTCTTATCCCACATAGGCCAGCTTTGTGCCCCCCCCACCCATTCTTGGCTGGTGGGAAGACCTGGTGAGAAAGTGTGGTTGGAACAAGGGCATATTTTTTACTCTTTATGGCCCAAAAGAAGGCAAGGCAGATATTTTCATGAAGATAGAAAGGCAGGGACATAAAAAAAAAATTGCCCCAGTGGCTTCCAAGAAGAGTTTGAAATAGTCATTTCCAAATCCCTTGTGTTGACAAGGGATGCAGGCAGCATTAGGGGGAAATCAAAGGAAGACAAAAATAAGTGGTCAGGCAAAGCGGGTGCATAAGCAAATGTGGTGAAGAAAGCTGATGCTGCTCAGATATAGCGTCTGGGGTCTGAAAGGCTTGAAGGTAAACAAGCAGCCATTTAGCTGAGAAGCAACAAAGCCCATGTGGAAGAAGCACACCACCCTGTGTGATCACGAGGTGTCAATGAGATCAGTTACTAGGCATCAAAGAACAAAAAATCCTATCATTGTGAATGAGGGGGAGTGCAGAGTGGAGACCCAAAGCCCATCTGTAGGCAACTGGACACCCCCTTACAGAAGGGTCGCGGGGAGGAGACGAGCCAGTCAGGGTGCAGTGTAGCCATGATGAAACATACAACTTTCCTCTAGTTCTTAAATGCTTCCTCTGCACCCACTATCATGATCCCAATTCTACCTTACAAATCTGGCTAGACCACAGGATGTACACTGGTACAGATAGGAACTGGAAACACAGGGAATCCAGGACAGATGAAGCCCTCAGGACCAGTGGTGAGAGTGGCGATACCGTGAGGGTGGAGGGAAGGTGGAGTCGAAAGGGGGAACTGATTACAAGGATCTACATATAACCCCCTCCCTGGGGGACAGACAACAGAAAAGTGGGTGAAGGAAGATGTCAGACAGTGTAAGACAGAACAAAATAATAATTACAAATTATCAAGGCTTCATGAGGGAGGGGAAAAATGAGGAGCTGATACTCAGGGCTCAAGTAGAAAGCAAATGTTTTGAGAATGATGATGGCAACCAATGTACAAATGTGATTGAACAATGGATGGATGTATGGATTGTGATAAGAGTTGTATGAGCCCCCAATAAAATTATTTAAAATAATAATAAAAATAAGCGGTCAAGAAAGCACCTAGTATCTCCTTAAGCCAAGGACTGTGAGAAATAGAGTCCCCACAGCCTTTGTAGCCCATAAAACTAGAGCCAGTCTCAGGGGCCACAGCCAAGCTTTGGAATGGCTTTGATCATGATTCCCCAGAAAACCCTGTGTTCATACTGAACAACACCTGCTTGTTTTCATACTTTAGACTTGGTTCTCAAGTTTCCACTGATGTCCTTACATCTGTCAAAAAGCAACTTCTGCAATCTCTTCAATAGCAAGGAGAGCTCCACTCTTCACTCTCAGACAGTGCAAAGGCACGCATGGGTCGGAGCAGCTCAGGATCTTCCAGCTCTAACGCATGCGTCTCTACCACCCTCCAGGGTTTTAGGACAGCCGTCACATTGGGGCAATTCAAACCTGGGTTTGTAAAGCACTTGCCTCTTTACAACCACTTGGTGTTCAGTGAAACCTATTGAGGTGGGTGCTCTACGAGTTTTGACTTAGGTTCCTGGAAACGGCAGTGGATTTCCTTTTAATTATCCTTTCTTAGCTGCCTAGAAAATTTTTTCTCTACAGGCACTTCCTACTGGGATGCTGGGTTCTCTTTGAGAGAGCCTGTTTTCTCTGCGTTTAGTGGAAATGACTCTTCCTCAGTAGAAATGTTTCAAGTGTGTTTTCTCCAGAGGGCTATTTCCTCCTGAATCCATGGGGATTCATGGGGCTCCATGGGGACAAGTGGGAGCCCTTCAACAGGATGGACTGACGCGGTGGCTGCAACCATGGGCTCACACACAGCACTGAGATGTATCAAACACAGCACCGAGATGTATCAAACACAGTATGAGATGGCGCAGGACCGGGCAGTGCTTCTGTCTGTCGCTTGAGTGGGAATCACCTTGAAGGCATCTAACAACAACAACAACAACATCAACAACAACATCAATGGAGAAGGCATCCAAACCTTTCTTACTGCTTGCAGCTGAGCAAGCTCTGTTCTTTTCCTGAGGGCCTGCTCCTTGAGGAGGGAGCTCTGGGCTGCAGGCAAAGTTCCAGAAGAGGCTGGGTATTTTTAGTCTGGCCTTCTTCACTCCCCAGCACCTGCCGTGATCTGTAACCCAAGGGGCTACTTAAATGCCAGTGGGATGACTGAGGACAAGGCTGCCTGAGCGAATGTCCCAAAATATCTCCCAGGGGATGCTTTTCTTGTGGGAGCCATTTCATTTCCAGTTCTTCTCCGCGCCTCATTCCTTCATCAACCGTGGGGCGATTTCAGACCCTCGTGGAGATGAATGACATTCACCCTGGGGCAGGGGAGAGAACCAACCTCCAGGTCTGTCTGCTATGGTGCCAACCAGCTCTGGCTATGATGATCCTAGCCTTGGATCCCAGCTTTAATTTCCCCTCTATTGGTCATGCCAGCTGGAGGCAATGAGAGACTATCTTCACATCTTTTCCTGAAGTGGAGTTCTCTCAGGATAGCCATGAAAATATGCAAAGAGAGGAGACCAAATCCAACTAATGTTTTTAGATCAGATGATGATCATGGGAGTGCCAACCCTTTCCCAGGGCAGATATAAGCCATTGGATTCATTATCTCCTAAGAATGGCACAAGCTGGAAATAGAAATATGTGCTCAAGAAGCCCAGATTCATTTGTGGAGGGCAGAGGCATCATGGGTCATGAGGGATATTGAGAATGTCCTAAGACGTCGCTAATCCTGGAGTTTGGCAGCAGCCCATTCCTTCCACAGCATTCCTTGGTACCACGGTCAGGCACACAATCCTGGGCTGATGAATTCTGTGGCTGACTCAGTGTTGGAGTTCTTAGGGGCTTCTGCTAATATCTTTGGCTATTCTAAATTCTCCTGAATACCATGTAAAGGCTGGTTATGGGGTCAGAAATTTATTTTAAAAGAAAGTGAACCAGGGCTTACATTCGGAAATGGGTTGTTTGCCCCCTGTAAAATAGTCCGCATTCTTCTGGTTGAGTGAAATGAACACGTGAGTAAATCATACATGAAAAAACAAAACTTAAGCCAAACTCTTTGCCATCAAGTCGAGTCTGTCTCACGGGGACTCCGTCTTTATAGAAGCAGGTAGCGGCTCTTTCTGTCCAACCACCGGGTGGGTTCTAGCCCTTAACCTTTAGATGAGCAGCTGATTGGAGACTGCTTGCATGCTCCTAAGTCATACATGTGGTAATGTAAATTTAGTAAAAAGTGATATGTATTACATCTGTAATACTATTTGCATATTATGATGATATCACATATATGAGGGGGTACCCCCCCAAAAAACAGAATTGCTCTGGGTGGAGCAAAGTTTTTGTAATACTCCTTTGCCCCACTAGGCAAGCATTGAGCAACTCACTCTGAGTTAGTGCGCTCAATGGCATTGCCTGGGAAGGTTCTCTCTGGACACAGTGAATTTTCTGGTAAAAGCAGTTTTGCTTGAACCTCGTTTTTTTGTGAAAGCCAATTTAAGAGAACAGCATGTGGCTGTGAAATTTTGTTTCCTGCTTGGGAAAAATGCCACAGAAACTGTTGTGATTTTGAACATAGCTTACAAGGACAGTGCTATGGGAAAAACTCAAATGTACAAGTGGTTTTCTTATTTCAAAAAAAGTGAAATGTCGATTGATGACAAACCTCGTTCTGGGTGTCTGTCAACTTCTTCCCTAATGGCCTGAAATGTTGACTCATCGTGCATGTGGAATTCATTTCATCAGGTCAGACTGTTAATCAAGCTCTCTATCTAGAGGTTCTGAAAAGAGTAACAGCGTGTGACAAAAAAGACCTGATTTGTGGCAAATGGGGGACTGGTTTTGCCACCATGACAATGCACCTGCTCATGCAGCCATCTTGGTGCACCAGGTTTTGGCAAAAACCAGCATGCCTCCCTTGCCCCACTCACCTTACTCACCTGACCTCAGTCCGTGCAACTTCTTTTTGTTTCCACAAATACAGAGGCACATGAAAGGACAGTGATTTGAAGAAGAGGTGAAGTAAACACCAGGGAGGTGCTGTTAGCTATCCAAACAGATGAGTTTGAAAAGTGTTTCCAAGAATGAAATCACAGATTTGAGAAATGTATTAAGTGTAATGGAAAGTACTTTGAAGGTGATAGTTGTTTTGTAAAAAAAAAATTTAAGACATAGTTTTGAACAGCAACAAAGAAATCCCCTTATTTTTGAGTACCCCCTGGTGTTTGTGTGTGTGTGTGTGTATGTATGATAAGTCATATGAGGGTAGGTAAAAAATATTGCTCTAAAAATCATAGAAATCCTTATTAAACATAAATCTCAAAAGTGATATCCTCTCTCTGGGTCTGCACATGCCTGCAGGCAGTATGTCCATGTCTCTAACCCTTTCTGGAAGAACTCTGTCCTCTTTGCTTGAGACCATGTCAAAATGGGACCCTGAAAGGATGCAAATCATGCTCCCTTTAAATGTTCTTTGAATTTGAGGATTAAAAAGAAGCCTGAAGGGGTGAGATGAGGGATATAGGGTGGGTGGGGTATGGTTTCCCAACAAAATTCTCCTAGGATGACCTTGCTACCTAAAAAAAACGAGCAATGAGGGCAAAAGAGAGATCGATCAATTCTCGGCACAACTTGTCCAGCCTTTTCTTCACCAATGTCGTTTCTGTTTTTCTTTAAACTTTTTTCATAAGAAGAGCCTGTGACTGTCCAGCAGCCCCTGAGGTTCTCTCTCAAGATCACTCCTTTGGGATCCCTCAAAACCAAAACCAAACGCACAGAAACAGTCTGAGCTGACCCTTCTGCTTTCGGTTTAACCAGCCTCCTAGCCTATCTCTACAGAAGCCACTATTTTAATTGAAAAAAAAATTTTTTGGAGGAGGGTAAGGTTCCCTTTAAGATGAAGACAAATCTATGATTGAGAGAATTTGTCTGCACCCATCAATTGATTGCAGAGAAGTTTAAACACCTTTTGTTTGGAATAAATCCATTATGTATGAACTGGACTGTGTGAAGGAATATATCTTGACTTGCTCTTGTATGTATAAGTGAGTTACAGAGTGATGCATCAGTCTGGCCACACAGTTCCCTTCCTCTGGGGAGGTGAGAGAGAGACTAGGATGGTAGTCAAAGACTAGGGTGGTAGTTAGCTATATGTTTAAGATTTCATTTTTGTAAGGCAGAATACATTTGTGAATTACATAAAGTTCTAACAATCTCTGATTTCCCTCCTGTGTTACAGAAAATTCCAGGGGGCCTATAATTGCTTGTAGCCCTAGTGGAGCAATGGGTTAGGTGCTCGGCTGCTAGCCCTGAGGCCCGCACTTTGAATCCACCAGATGCGTTGTGGAAGAAGTACGGGGCAGTCTGCGCCTGCAAAGATCGGCAGCTTTGCATCCAGAGAAGCAGTTCGCCTCTGGCCTGCAGATAGAGTGGTGATGAGTCAGATGGGATGGGACAGCAGTGCTTTGGTTTGGGTATAATTGCCTATGCCTTTTAAAAGAGGCAGGGAAATCCACTTGGGCATTTCAGTGAGTCAAGGGAGAAGGGCATTTAACAGCAAGGCGATCGCTCTGCTTCAGGGCATCTTAAACATGGGCACCAGAAACCTACAAATCAACAAACAACTTGGTCATTCTGGCCAGCCAGGAGGGACTTCCTGTCTGAGACCTGGCTTGCGGTGAATTCAAGCTTCAGACTGCTCCCGAACTGCTGTTAGTGCTGCTTCACAAGCCACCCAATAAAATTCATTCCATTACTTTCCCATCTTGTGTTTGGACCGAAAGCAACAAGCACTCAACTTGATGGCTTATCCAACCGGCCCCACCTGGTTTCTGATGGTTTACGAATATTTCCCAAACTCCAACCCACCTTCAAAGGAGAAAGATTGACCTTACCAGACAGAGTCTAAAGAATGCTTTATAAAGTCTGAAGAAAGAGAACCTCCACACGTGGATTTCAAATGTACTTTGGGGAAAGTAAATACATAAAAGTGCATACACAGAAATGTTAATGGTGAGACGCCCGTTTGTTTTCTGGTATGTTCTCAAAACTCATGGCCAAAGAGTCGATTCTGGCTCCCAGAGACCCTGAACGACAGATAGAATCACCCTGTGAGTTTCTGAGCCTGTAACTCTTTCAGGGAGCAGAAAGCCTCATCTTTCTCCCACTGAGGGCTGGTAGATTTGAACCACTAACCTTGTGGAAGGTTAGTAGCCCGGTGCATAACCCACTTGTTGGGTTCCTTATGGAATGTTAGTGGTGTCATTTCAAAACTTTCAGGAATATGTTCTGTATTTTCCAAAGTTTCCAAAAACGATCTTGTTTTATTTTTTAAAAAATTAAAAAAAAATCATTTTATTAGGGGCTCATACAACTCTTAACACAGTCCATACACACATCAGTTGTGTGTAGCGCATTTGAAGGAGACCGCCTGGTGTTTGCTCCTCGCTTCCCTCTCCTTTAGCCTGATGGCTGAGTGAGGATGGTGACGCCGTGGTCCCCAGGTGGGTGGTCTGCTGGGTAGCCAGTACCAATGTCCTGCTTTCTCCTGGGGAGTGGCTTGACTTGCAATTCCTCAGTCATCAGCCAGCTTGTCCGAGGCATGAGGGCATGTGCCTGCATTCTGGCTTCCTGGGTTCCTGGGTCCCGGGGTGGTCATTTCTTCTTGGTCTTTGCTGAGCTGCTGCACATGGGAGGCCTGGTATCAACACAGAGAGGTAAAAGCCCTGAGCAGCCACAGCCTGCTCACAAGAACATCCTGCCCTGTGGATGCCCAGGTCACAGCAGCCCTCCCGTACAACCCAGCACAAAGGGGTCCAGGTTAGAGGCCGACAGAAGCTTATCAGTGGCTTTGGGTGGGGCAAATGCATTCCTCGGCTCAGGAGCCTGAATTGGGATGAAAGGCCCTTAATCTTTTCCAGCCTCAGTTTCTCCTTTATGAATAAAGTAAGAGTACCTGCCTCATAAAATTGCTTGTGGTCTGACAACAGGCCAGTGGTGTCTGTCACCTCCTCTGTCAACAGTCATGTATGAGAAAATGATCGGTGAGATAGGTGTTGGGCCGCTAACTGCAAGGTCAGTAGTTCAAACCCATCAGCCTCTCTGGGCAAAAGATGAAGCTGTCTGCTGCCGTAAAGATTGCCCATCTTGGAAATGCTATTCAAACAAATGTGAGTCAGGATTCACATGATGGCGGTGTGGTTGGTTTATGGGTTTATTTCCCTCCTGAAACAAACTCCTGGGTCTTACCATCAGGCCTGTCTTCAGTAGAAGCCAACAATGGCAGAGACTGATTTCCTGTCTCATATTTTACACAGGGAACAGAGTACAAACTACTGTATCCTACTTAGCACCCTTCTATGGAGTTGGAAAACATTATTTTAGACACTGGGCTTTGGAATGAGTCAAACTTGATGTTGCTGGTTCTTAGCTGTGTGGCCTTAGCTGGTTCCCAAACCCCGCTTAGCCTTAGCTTTCTCACCTGAGTCACGAGGACAGCAGTACGCACTGCACTGGGTTGCTGTGGGAGTCGAGTTGTTCGCACAGAAACACACTCACTGCCATCCAGTCAGTTGACACATAGCAACACCTTTGGACGGGACAGAACTGCCGGGACTGTAACGCTTTACCGGAGTAGAGTGGCAGGTAGTTTCAAATGCCCGCCTTGAGGCTGGCGGCCGGTTCAGAACCCTAATGCCACCAGGGATGCGTGTAGTTCACAAGGCCTGCCGTGCAGAAAGGGTTCAATATTCCTTTGACAATTATTTAAAAATCACCCAAAGGTCCAGCCCATCTTGAAGCACACATGTGTGCACGTACAAACACCAGTCCAAGCTCTGTATTGTCACACCACTTGGGCCTGGCTTCTTGCTAATGCAGCTCACACTTGTCTTCGGACACCGGCTGCTCCTTGGTGACTTAGAGCTGGATTCCCTGTCCTTTCTCAGCACTCTGGTGTTGACCGGATATCACGTGAATGGGAGCCCAGGCCAGGAGCTTCATCAGGCAGACACTGGAAGCAAGGCCAAGCTCCATCCCTGCTCTGTTGACACTTAATTTTTTTATCAGTGTACATCGTGCAAACCCAAATCAAATCACTGCCCTTGAGGGGACGCTGACTCATAGCGACCCCATAGGACAGAGTAGAACTGCCCCTGTGGCTTTCCGAGACTGTAATCTCACGCAGTAGAATCACTATGCCGCCAGGGCTCCAGAAACACAGAGATGTGCCTAAAAGCATAGTGACCTCCCTGAATTTTCACAAACTCTGCACCCCCGTGTAACCAGCACCCAGATCAGAATCAGAATATTCCGAGCACCCCAAATCGCCCCCTGCCCTTGTCACAAACTCCGCCACCATCAGGACTTCGGAAACGGAAATTTCACTTCCAATTTTGATTGTTTGGGGCTGCTTTGGAGCAAGTGAAAGACCTGTTTGTTTCTCCCCCAAATCAAAATGGGGCTTCGGTCTCCACTTGCCTTGGTGGTTAATTCAAGCGCTCAGCAGACTTTTATGCAGAAGCAGCGATGCACAAAGTGCCTCCTGAATTAACCAAAGCCAGGCTGTGCTGGAAGTCCAGGATCTTGGTTCCTAAGTCCCCTCTCCCTGCACACGGGCTGCACACGGTCCCCATGTCCCCTTCACCGGCTTCTACTCCACAGGCCAATGCCATTGACTTCCTTGTCTTCCCAAGCCTGCAAATTGTATGTGCGTTGCATGTGTGGTGGGTGCAGATCACACCAGGAGACACTGTCAGAGGGGTGACATCAAGAGGACTATCTATAACATTGGGGGCAGTGTTTCAGTCAAAATGCATTATTTTGAATAAAAATAATGAAATACTAAAAATATTTTGTGTAAGCCCAGCTTACCTGTATCAGTATAGTTACGAGGCTACAATTCCATGTTGTTACTCTTTGAAACTTCTAATGCCCTCAGCCAGGACGGTCATCATTACCCAAGTACAAAGACGCTTTGAATCACCAGGCTCCCTCTGCCACCAGCATGCATTATTGTTTTATAGTCGCTGATTTGGTCAGTGTATCTGATATTTTAGCTACAGCACTGTGGTAATTAGCATTTGTGAACCTATATCAATAACTTAAAAAATTCATGTCACTGGGGGCTCGTCCAACTCTTATGACAATCCATACATCGATTGAATCAGGCATGTTTGCACACATGTTGCCCTCATTCTCTTCTAGACATTTACTTTCTATTGAGCCCTCAGTACCAGCTCTTTTTTTTCTCCCCCTCCCCACCACTCTCATAACCCCCGATAGATTGTACATTGTTATCATTTTCATCTCTCACACTGACCGCTGTCTCCCTTCCCCCATGTTTTCTGTTGTTCTTCCCCCTGTAGAGGGGTGTATGGTTATGTGTCGATCATTGCAATCGGCTCCCCCTTTCTCCCTTCCTCTCCTACTCTTCCCCCTACCCTCCTGGTATCACCTTTCCCACTCCTGGATTCTGTGTGTTGTGAGCTCCCATCCCTTTCTATACCTGTGTACATGTTCCAGTCTAGTCTGAACTGGGAAGCAGCACTGTGGTCATGGTAGTGGGGGGTGAGGAAGCCTCAAGGAACCAGAGGAATAGTGTGTGTTTCTTCTCTTTGGGGGCTATACTGCACCCTGGCTGATTCATCCCTTCCTTGTGACCCTTCTGTGAGGGGCTGTTCCATTATCTACAGATGGGTTTTGGGTCTCTGCTCCAGCCCCCCCTTGTTCTCAACAAAATGTTTTTTATATTTGTTTATTTTGGCTCTTATCCTGTCATCTGATCCCGTCAACACTCATGATTGCACAGGCTGGGGTGCTCCTCCCGTGTGGGCTTGTTGCTTCTCTGCTAAATGGCCGTTTGTTTCCCTTCAAGCCTTTGAGACCTCAGACGCTGTATCTTTTGAGAGCCAGGCACCATCAGCTTTCTTTGCCGCGTTTGCTTGTGCACCTATTTTGTCTTCAGCGATCGTGCTGGAAGAGTGAGCATCATGGAATGCCAGATTGTTAGAAAAAAAGTGTCCTTGTGTTGAAGCAGGACTTGAGCAGAGGCCCAGAGCCCATCCACTGCCTCAATGTATTGCCATATAAATATATGTACATAAGCCAATACCTCTATTTTTATGAATTAATGTATTTATCTATGTACACACCTATGATTATGCCTCTATCCATAACTTTGCTTCTAGATCTTTCCTCTGTTTTCTTTGACCTTCCTCCTGCCCCACCATCACGCTCCATCCTTCGTCTGCCTCTTAGTAATCCTCTAAGCTCCATTGCTGTTGCTCAAACACCCCCAGGATCTCTACAGCCTCCTTGTTGTTGATTTTAATTCCCCCGTTGTTCCCCTTTCTATGGCACTATTTGCTCACCACTGCCTCCTCCTCCCCCAAGTCCCTCTGGAACCGTTGGCCCCATTGCTGTCTCTTTGAGCTTGCTTCCCATGCCTGTCTTATTTAGGTAGGCAACCCAACAATAACAGAGACAAAACAAAAAGAAAACAAAAGATTGAATAAAAAGAGGGGAAAATTAGCAAAAAAAAGCCCCCAAAAAGCATACATAATTCCAGATCTGTCTGCTGACCTTTATAACGACCTCCCCCACTGGTCCTGCGCAGTTCTGGGAACTGCCCCTCCTAGCCTGGAGTCTATTTTGGGGGCTCCTCAGTTTTGTGGCTTGGCTTTGCTCCCATTGCTGATCTGTTATGTTCCCTTCTTGATTCGCCTTGCTGTGAGGGGGGGAGGGTGTTCAGGCTGCACTCACTCCCTGCGGTGTGCCTCAGTATTGTCCTCTGTCTTGGTATGCTCCAGCAAGGGGTCATCTTGTCTTGAGGTATTGTCCGCCCTACAGTCCTCTTTGTGCCTCAGCAGCTCCGTGCAGGGACAGCATCCTTAGGGCTTGGTGTGCTCATGGAGTCTAGAACCTCACTCTCTCTCCTCACTCTCTCTGTTTCGTTCTTGGTTTGCTTCCATGTGTGCATGGCAGGCCGGCCCCTCTCCCCAGCCTGCAGGTTTAGTGTTGTCCTCTGTAGCACTTACTTCTAGGGAGGGCGTCAGTTTGGCTTTGATTGGGGCTGGCCCCATAGCCCACTCTGTTCATGCGTCACTCCATGTGGTTACGTTGCCCTCCAGGTTTGGTAAGGATTTCGTATTGTCTCAAAGGAGGAGGCTCGTGGTGGGACATGAGGTGACACCAACCTCAGTGATGGCACTGAGAGCAGCTGGCCTTGCACATGCCCCGTTGATGGGTTGGGACAGATGGGGTGGTCGGTTGACAATTCACAGGTGGTAGCCATGGTCTCACAATCCCCTGACAGCATTTCATCAGCTTTTCTGGGTGCATGTGGCTAGGGACCAATGGGGGTAGGTTGGAAGACCACCTTATTTATAAGTGCTAGGGAGATCCAGAACCTTTCTAAAGGAAGGAGCAATCAAACCTTTAGAGACCGTTACAGAGTCAGATGCCTCCCCAAAGTAGAATTGCTTATGTGTGTGTCGCACAGGTTCAAGGTCAGGGAGAGTAGGGACCCAACCAAGCAGAGGGCAGCAGCTGAACATAACCCCTTCTTGACTCACATTAAACTCAGGAATCACATTTCGTCCCCTCTGCTATAGTCTATTGGTCACCAGGTCAGCCTCCGTCCCATGTAGGAGCAGATTTACTCTCACAGAAAAGAACCTCAAACCCATAGCTGTTGATTCTGGCTCATAAAGACCATATAGGACAGGATACAACTGTCCCATGGGACCTCATCGGCTGTAATCTTTACAGAACCAGACTGTTTCATCTTTCTCCCTCAGAGTGGCTGGTGGATTCGAACTGCTGACATTTCAGTTAGCAGTGGAACACTTAATCCCTGTACCACTAGGGCTCCTGGGGAAAAGACCACAGCAGGCCATAAAGAGTAGAAGACAAGGATCATTGGGAGTCATAATAACTACCACACCAAAGAACCATTCTGTTTAAAGTCCAGGAAGAAGAAGAAAAATCTATTAATAACCTAATATTTGTTTATTGCTCTAGTTCTGGCGAGAACAGTGCCTTGTACGTAGCAAAACCAATCAACACCCAAACCAAACCCATTGCCAAGAAATGGAATCTGGCTGATAGTAAGCCCACCC
>NW_022107947.1:1057986-1061556 GCF_000313985.2 Echinops telfairi | reverse complement strand
GTCCCCCAGAGAGGAGGTTATATGTAGCTCCCTGTGATCCATTCCCCCTTTCTATACCCGCTTTCCCTCCTGGTATCGCCACTGTCACCCCTGGTCCTGAGAGGTTCATCTGTCCTAGATTCCCTGCGTTGGGAAGACAGCCCTTTTAATGCGGCGTGGATCGACAGTGCAGCCTTCTCCAGGGAAGGGGGCGGCGGGGGGCGGCGGGCCGCGGAAAGACCACCTTCACAGGCGTGAAGCCAGATGGAGGCGACATTATGGATCATCCCTTCCCATTTTAATGTTTAAAGCTTCTTTGATTTGTAGCCATCTTTTTCACTTGGCCTCATCCCTTCTCTTCAAGAAGCGAGTTGCCATTAGTAAATGACTTTTCCGGACATATGGCGATTTGAGGCTGACCTCTGTGAGGTAGACAGACACATCCTTCAGTTTTAGAGAAGAATAAACATAGCCGCAGAGATGGGGAGCAAAGCCCAAAGTCACATCCTGAATCAGAGGCGGTTTCTCCGAACTCTGCTCCCATCACGGATCACGACTGGAGCCCAAGGCGCTGGTCACTGTCCATGCCGATGGCCTTCAGATGGATGTCTTGACAGGTAGGTGAAATGACCTTTGGGAGGCTGGACCAGCCCTCTTTCATGCTTTCAAATATCTATTGAAACAAACACAGGCTGGGCATTTGCTTGTGCCTATACTAAATAAGGTTGCTGGGTCAGTTTTGACTCATGCTGACCCTCCCTCCCACCCCCATATGTGTCAGTGTAAACAGTGCTGATTTTTTTTCAGCAGTAGATTGCCAGGTTTTATCTCCAAGGCACCTTTGGGTGCTCTCAAACTGCCAACCTTTTGGTTAGCAGCTGAGCATATGAGCTATTTGTACCACACAGGGCCTCATGCTAGGAGCCTCTGATGGGCTTGTGGAGAGAAGCTGGGTTGCATCAGTTATGGGGAGGGTGCGGGGTGCTGGTGCAGGCAGCGACGTGGAATGAACTTAAGTCAATCACAGAAGGAAAAATACTCTCTGGTCCCACCTCCCTGAGCTATCTAGACAAAGCACAGCATGGTGTATTGAGGCAGCAGTGTCCTGGCTACTAGGGGCGGCAGGAAGGGAAGGGGGTGGGGGGTCATTGTCTAGGAAGCATTCATTATATATAATCGGTGTTGCTGAACGGTATAAGTCAACCATGTTGGACTGACAAATATTGTGTTGCCTACCTATTGACGACATTTGAAAAAATGGTCACAAAACCACATTTCAGATCCTACTGAAAGCAGTAATTCATTAAAGAAAGAGGCCATCCTAAAGCCTGTTGATCATGCTGACTCTACAGAGGGGCTCAGCTGGGTGGGTGGAAGCCTCTCTCTGAAAACACTGCCCTCTTAGCCTTCTCAGCTGGGCCTGTGGGGCCTAGCTCTTCACAGGCTTGCTCAGCCAGGGGACCCCAGTGAGGGGGCGGGGGGCTTTCTCCTGCAGGCTCTAGACCACCCAGCTGCTCCGATGACCCACATGGCCCAGCCTCTCCCTAACAGGCCAGTTCGAAGTTCGGAGGCATGCGCAAATAAAAGAAACCCAGAGGCGAACTCTGCGTTTATTTTAATAGACATGTGCTCTCGCTGACTCTTGGATCCTCCCCCCATGTCAGAAGACCCTTTGTCCTCGTCCTGCTGAAGTGATTGTTCTTACCCTCTGTCAGGAGAAGTTTCCTTTTTGTTTCTTTTTCTTCTCCAACAAGAAACTAACTCTGGGCCAAAGTAACTGTGAAAATGTGTAGTCTTCAGAAAGGCATGCAGACTCCCAGGGTCCTGGGACCCCTGAGAGTTATTAGATTATTGATGAAAAAGCCTGGCTTCCTCCCGCGCCCCCACCCTGAGAACACCCTGCATCCCGTCTTCTGCCCCTTCCCCCCAATTTACAGTAACTGTCCTCTGGAGGCAGGGGATGGGGGTGGGGTCTTGGGAGATTCGTAGGAAGCTGGGGGTGCTGCTGGAATACTGCACAGTGAGCAGAATAGGTGTGGGGCAGGTGAGCGGGGTAGGGGAGCTGGAGCTGGAGCTGGAGGCCTGGATCTCTCACTGCTTAGTCTGCTGGGTGGTCATGGTTATCGGGCTAGAAAGCCCATCTTTCTCCGTAGGAGTCTCTGGTGGTTTTGAACTGCCAACCTTGCAGAGCCCAGCCCCATGCATAACCACTATGCCACCAGGCCTCCTAGGCAGGAGCCTCTTCAATACTCCCTGTTCGACCAAGTGGTACTAATGAGGCCAGCTTACCATTTGCAGGGCCCAGGAGGGTGTTGAGGGAGCCAAGTTAGTGTAGCTGAAGTGGGGAGTGTGGGCTCAAACCTCGTCCTGTAGGCTGCACAGTGGGTCATCGCAGGAGTATCAACCTCAGTGTAGAGGGATGGACAGGAGGGAGAGTTACAATAAGAATTCAGCCAATTTCTAAATACATCTGTCACATGTCCTAATTGGAAATGGGGAGAGCTGCACTGTGGCCTCTGGATTGAGTTATGGCTCTTGTGGTTAATTATTCTCCTAACGAGCCCACTGCTGGCACTGAAAGGGCCTGGAGCCGGACTTCCCAGGTCAACCCATTCGACTTCCTTCTCTCCCAAGTGTTGTAAGAACCATTGTTCTTCACCTGGAACCTGGGACTGCGAATTGGCTCAATGACTTTAGCAGACAGCGTCCAATGAGAGACTCAGATTTCATTACAGCCCCTATTTTAGCCTTGATGGTTAGAAGTGATTAGAAGTGTGGCAGAGGTGGGGGTGGGGTGCTGATGGCTTTTGTCTGTTGTTCTCTCCTGGGGAGACCTTGTAGAATGAGAGCCACAGGAAGCTCAGGGGAGCAGTGAAAGGGATCGATGGCTAATGACACCACTGTGCATTGACACCTACTATTAACGACACCTAATGCATTGCATTAGGCAAGTTCGCTATAAAAGACCTGTTTCAAATGTTTTAAAAGCAGAGATGTCCCTGGGAGCACTGCGGTGTGTCTGACTATGCTGTGGTATTTTCAGTTGCCTCCTGTGCACACGACAGCTGGACCATGCATAAGGAAGACTGAGGAAGAATTGATGTACTTGAATTACGTTGCAGGCGAAGAACATCGGATATTCTATGGATGGCCAGAAAAACAAACAAATCTAAATGGGAGGAATTACAACTAAATTGCTCCTTAGAAGATGGCAAGACTTCGTCTCACACCCCTTGGACATGTTGTCAGGAGAGACCAGTCCCTGGAGAAGGCCATCATGGTCGTTAGACAGCGAAAAAGAAGAAGCTCTCCAACAAGATGGCTTGACACAGTGGCTTCAACAAAGGGCTCACCTATAACAGCAGTGATCAGGATGGCACAGGACCAGATGGTGTTTGGGTCTGTAGCACATAAGGTTGCTCTGAGTCGGAACTGACTTGACAGCAAATAACAACAACAGATTAGATTGCCAGGCCCTGGTAGGTGGACTCTATGCTCCAGCCTTCCAGCGAGCAGCTGAGGGCACTAACCATGTGTGCCGCTCAGACTCCGGTGAAACCATGAAATGGAAAAGTACAACTGCTCCATAAG
>NW_022107947.1:1053843-1057572 GCF_000313985.2 Echinops telfairi | reverse complement strand
AGAAGCCTTTTAGAACAAACAGGATCATCTTGCTCTTGAACCGCCAATCCTGCCTTTAGCAATCTGACGTCTGACCCACAGTGTCGCAGGAAAGCGAGAGCTACCAAACGCATTGCCATGGATCCTTTCAAAACTCCAGCAGACGGGTTTGCCTGTTACCTCCCCGTGTTCACCTATTCCGTGGTGGTTTTGTGTGTCTCGTGCGTGGGTTTAAATAGAAGTAAAATTCATACAACACAAAATTAACAGTTAATCATTTTAAAGCGGACCCTCTGCGGCCTTTAATCCATGCAGGCTGTCACCACCTGCCTTCTCCCCGGCCCTCACCCCTTGGGTGTCATTAGTCTACTTTATGGATTTACCTCTTCTGGGTAGTTCATATAAATGGATGTGTTACATAAGTGGGCATTTTATGTAAATGGAATCAGACAATATATAATCCTTTGTGCTTTTCTTCTTTCACTTCACATAGTGCGTTTGACACCGACCATGTTATGGCATGTGTCAGGCCATCATTACATGAGTTTAACTGTACATTTTGATTACCTATCATTTATTTTATGCCAAGTATGCCTCAACAATGGAGGTCTGGTATAGGTTACCCACTGAACTGCCAACCTCAAAGTTAGCAGTTCAAACCAACCAGCTGCTCTGCAGTAGAGAGATGAGGTTTTCTGCTCCTGTAAATATTTACCGCCACAGAAATCCAAAGAGGCAGTTCTACTTTGCCCTATTGACTCGATGGCATGGATTTTATACATCCATAAAGCTGTGAAAAAAGGTAACGATAAGCTTTATATTACTAAATATTCATTATTCTCTAATGTAACATTTATGAATAATTATAATGATCACAATATACCAAATAATCAAGAGATACAGTAGAATGAAATTGATTGATATTCCCAAAGCATCAAAGTTATTTAATAAAAATAATTATTTACTCTTGAAAATATAATTAAAGCTTTTAATTAACTTATAAGAAATATTTTTCTTTTTGTTATTATTTTTTTATTAAAAGATCATTTTATTGGAGGCTCTTATAACGCATAACAGTCCATACATCAATTGTATCAAGCATACTTGTACATATGTCGCCATCATTCTTTTCTACACGTTTGCTTGCTCTTGAGCCCTTGTTATCAGCTCTTCCCTCTCCCCCCCAATCCTTATGACCCCTTGATAAATTATTAATGATTATTATTTTCATATCTTACACCGACCACGGTCTCTCTTCCCCCATGGTTTGTGTTGTTCCTCTCCCTGGAGACGGGGAGTGTAATTATGTGTCAATCATTGTGATTGGTTCCCTCTTCCTCTCCTTCTCTCCCTACATCCCCCTACCTTTCTGGTATCTCCAGTCCCACTCCTGTTCCTAGATTCAGTGTGTCGTGAACTCTTATCTCTTATCTGTATCTGTGCACATGCTCTGGTCTAGCCCACAGTGAAAGGCAGGACTGGGGTCATGATAGTGGAGGGTGAGGAAGCCTCAAGGAACCAGAAAAATATGATGTGTTTCATCGGTGCTGTATTGTGCCCTGGTTGACTCATCCCTTCCCTGTGACCCCTCTGTGAGGGGGTGTCCCATTGTCTACAGATGGGTTTGAGGTCTAGGCTCCAATCCCCCTTCTTAACAATATGTTTTTTTGTTTGTTATGAGTTTTCTGATAAGAAATTTTTTTACAAAAGTAAAATTACTTACAATTCTAGTTTCCGATGTTTGCCTGTGACCAACATAAAGAATTAGTATCATGCTTCCTGTATATTGTGAATATTTTTCTTAGGTGCTGTTAACTCTGTTTTTGACTCATAGCGATCCCATATGACAAAATAAAACTGTCTTGTAGCATTTTCTAGGCTGTAAATCGTATTTTTATTTTGTAGGCTGTAATTTTTACAGGGGCAGATCTCTAGGTCTTTCTCCCACAGAGCCACTGGGTAGGTTCAAGTTAATAATCTTTCAGCTAGCAGCTGAGCACATAACTGTTGTGTCACCAGGGATCCTTACATTTCAGATAGGCCCATCTATATACAAATTAAAAGTATTCCTCTCTGTTTAATACTACAAAATATTGCCTAGCTATTATGTGAAACTTGTGTGAAGATTGCATCAATTTTTGAGTAGTTCTAAGTGAGATGTCAGCTAAGTCCACAAAGAAGAAGCATGCCATCAACTGTGATCCAAGGATTGTTAACAATAAAAATCCAAGATCAGAGGGGGAGACTGTATCAAACCTTAGATTCTGAGCACCTGGCTTGTAGAAGGCGATGGATATGAATACTCTTTCCCCCAGCAGAGTGCATCAGAATGTGGATTACTGCAGATGTACTCAGGGTAAAATTTAACTTCTTACCTTTTTCTTCCCCCTTTTACACATTTTCAACGTGTTCTAGTTTAACTCCCTGTATACTCGAGTATAAACCAACCTGAATATCAGGCTGAAGCACCTAATTTTAACCACAAAAACTGCATAAAAAATGGGCTGAAAATTTTGGCTTATACACGAGTATACATGGTACATTCTGCTTTCTTTGCTTTATTCTGTTGCAATTGTTGGTGTTTTTTTAAATAACTTTATAAGGAATTCAAGATAGCTAAATCTATAGAGTCAGCAACTATATATAATAGGTTTGGGGGGTATGCAAAGGGAGGATGGGGAACAATGAGGAGCTTATGATCGTGGACACGTGAATGAAGAAAATATTCTAAACTTGATTGGGGTGATGAACGCACAACTCTTTAATATACTTAAATATTGACTTGCATGATACATGGGCTACATGTTAACAAAACTGTTTAATAATAAAAGGGATGCCTTAGCATGTGCACACACACAACCCTCAAATATTCAGAAGTGCAAAATCAAAAGGATTAACAGCAAGTGTTGAGTTGGGTGGAAAAATTGGGAACCTTATACATTGCTGGTGGAAATGTAAAATGATCCAACTGCTGTGGGAAACCCTTGGACCATTTCTCAAAAGTTAAACATAGCATTACCCTACGATACAGCAATGCCATTCCATGGTATATACTAACGGAATTGGAGGCATATTTTCATATAAATCCTCAAAGCATTCATAATAGCAGTGATATGGAAACAATGCAAATGTCATGACTAGATAAACAAAAGGAGGTATTATTAAGCCATAAAGTAGCTTAATATTAAGCAATAAATGGATTAATATTAAGACATAAAAAAGGATATGAAGTACTAGGAGGTGCTACAATATGGATGAGCTTTAAGAACATCACACTAAGAAGTCATATACAAATGGTCACATCAATTGGATTCTATTTATGTCAAATGTCAAGACTAGACACACCCACTGAGAAAGAAAGTATATTAATGGCTAATTGGGTTTCTGCGAATGTGTATGGTGCTTCCTTAAGGGGCGGGAAAGAGACTCTGGTATCAGATAGGGCGATGCTCCACCACTCTGGTAAATATACCAGAAAACAAAATTGTGCACATTTTAAAAGTCAGTATTATGGCAGGTGAACCATAACTCAGTAAAAATATTTATGACATATTAAAAAAATGCTCTTGAGTAGATCCGCCAGGGCCACAAATTGGAATATAGAAGCCAGAAACAGATCTTCAACACTACGAGGCAAGGATATTTAATTTTGCGTGCATCTGTTATAGTCATACTATCTGAGAGGAAGAATTTGATCAGTTAATTGATTTGCTTTTATTCGTATCTATGTGCATCCGCTGTTCAAGTCTT
>NW_022107947.1:1051231-1053723 GCF_000313985.2 Echinops telfairi | reverse complement strand
GAATTTGATCAGTTAATTGATTTGCTTTTATTCGTATCTATGTGCATCCGCTGTTCAAGTCTTACCCATCCTCTGAAGAGCGGCATCCATCTCCAATGCTGGCAGCAGCACAACCCTCAAACCTTCCTGGCATTTGGACGTCGCTTCTTTTTGATGTACAGATATAAATCTAGATGAAGATACGGGAGGAGTGTTTCCCTGAGGCCTGAATGGTGAGACTCCGGAGAGTGGATGTTTAGCATTACAAGTTGTGCCAGTGCTGAGCTCTGGAGCCTGAGAACAGAGGGCCGTTCAGATTGTGTAATGCATTCACTTATCTGTGTTTGTGATATGTGAGCGCTATGGGGCTCAGCGGTGGGGCCCCTGGGTCAAAGGGAAGAATGAAAGATGGTGGACAATTCAGTAGGTACCATGGTGGATGAGGGTGGTAAAGACTGTTGTTGTGGCTACATACTGTTGAGTCCATTCCAACTCCTAGTGTACAACATAACATAACACCATTCGGGCCCGCACGGTCCTCTCACAATTGTACATTTGAGCCCCCCATTGTAGCCACTGCGTCAATCCATCTTGTTGAAGGCCTTTTCCCCCTGACCCTCCGCTTCAGTAAGAACGGGTCCCAAGTCTGTGAGATATAGTCTCGTCATCCTATACTTCTAAGGAGCATCCTGGCTGTGCTTCTACAACAGATGTTTGTTCTTCTGGCCGTCCATGGTGTATTTAATATTCTTCACCAGCTCCACAATTCAAATGCATGAATTCTTCTCCAATCATTGTTACACACTGTCCATCTTTCACATGCACATGAGGCAAGTGGAACTACCATGGCATGGGCCAGGTACACCTTAGTGCTCAAAGGGACATTTTGCTTTTTAACACTTTAAACAGGTCTTATGCAGTGGATTTATCCAATACAATAAATTACTTGATTTCTTGACTTCTGCTTCCAAGGCGATTGATTGTGGATTTCCAGTAAAATGAACTCCTTGTCCCTGAGGAATCTCCATGGTAGACTTCTGATGGGGGCAGCGCTGGACACCTCGTCTGAACTGGTTGGGGGATATTCACAAAGGGGCCACACTGAATGTCTAAAGGTGCAATGGGCTGGGGGGTTGGGCACTAGACCGCTCCATCCTTGACTGCAGGAAGAGCAGTGAAGTCTTATAGAATGTGTGCCCCTTGGACAGGAATGCTGAGGACTAACAGGGTAGAAGTGCTGTTAGGCAAGAGGGTCCTGGATTATGGATCCCTGAAAGAAAAGGGGATTGGACTGATGGATTATAACAGGGTCTACTCACTTTCTAATAGAGGGATACTCATCCACTCTGGGTCAGGACAACAGCTAAACTTGGAACTATTTGTATGGTCTCTCTCTCTCTCTTTTTTCTTTTCTTTACTCTTGGCACCTATCTATATAAGATAGGCAGGATAAGCAATCCCAAGGAGACAGCAATGAACCAATGGTTCTAAGTTGGTGGGGAGGGCATGGGAGAGGAGGAGGAAGTAGGGGGAAAGGAGCCATGAGCCAATAACGACAGGGATAGGGGAATAGCAAGGTATCTAAAATTGACGGTAGGAGGGTGTAGCATACCTGGTCGTGTTTGATCAACTGAAATGTATCTAAGAGGAATGACTGAGAGGTGAATGATGAATAAACATGATAGTAGGACAGGAGGCAAGAAAAAGAAAAAGGAAAGAATAAGAAAGTAAAAATTATATATATAGGTATAGATATGTATATATGTAAATACATAAAGATAGGCATATTAGTATATATGTAAATACAACAAGGAAGCAAATGGACTTTGGGCCTCTACTTAAATCTTGCCTCAGTATAGGAACGGTTTGTTTTAATAATGTGGCACTGTATGATACTCACCTTCCTCACACAATCACTGAAGACAAAATGGGTGCATAAGCAAATGTGGTGAAGAAAGCCGATGGTGCCTGGCTATCGAAATAAATAGTGTCTAAAAAAAAAAGAAAGAAAGAAATAGCATCTGGGGTCTTAAAGGTTTGAAGTTAAACAAGTGGCCATCTAGCAGGGAAGCAACAAAGCCCACATGCAAGAAGCACACCAGCCTGTGTGAACATGAGGTGTCGACCAAAAGAGGCACCAGAGATTCAAAAACAAGCAATCAAATTGATGTGAAGGAGTGTAGACAAAGTGGAGACCAAATCCCACCTGTAAGAAAATTGGACAGTCTTTCATGGAAGGGATGAATATCCAGGGTTGCAGTATAGTATGGATGAAGCATATAAATATCCTCTAGTTGTTTAATATTTGTTCACTTTACTATTATGGTCTTAGTTTCACCTCATTAATCTTGTGAGACCTGTGTATGCTCATTTATATAATTAAGATATTCTATGCATGAAATCCAAGATAGATAAACCCTTTAGAAATAGTAATAGGAGTAATGATTCCCTGAGGGTATGGGACAAGACAGGGTGGGGCAGGGGGAGCTGATAGCAATGGTGACTGTATCACC
>NW_022107947.1:1047921-1049830 GCF_000313985.2 Echinops telfairi | reverse complement strand
GGACATATGGGCTAATGGGTTAATGTTGGACTTGTGGGCTTGGGCAGCACTGGGTTGGGATATTTTCTTGATGTGCACTTACATAAAACTCTCTCTTACACACGAGTTTCTGTTGATTTGTTTCTCTAAAGTACCCAGACTAACACAGGGTCTTTCTCCCACAGAGCCACTGCGTGGGTTCGAACTGAACAACCTTTTAGTGAGCAGCCAAGTGTTTGCCCATTGTGCCCCTTTCCCGTAAAAATGTCCATTTAGCACAGTGTTTTCGTTATTAAAAAACCACTTACACACATATCCCACGCCAAGCACGTCTTTGCACTGCTCACAGCCCCAGTAACGCACATAAGCCAGGCGCTCGGGTAAAGTGTGTTCAGATGGGTCCCTGTGCCGCGCGTTATTATTAGGCCAATTTCTAAACTGCATAGGGACAGTGGCTCTGTAGATGGCCCGAAGGTCTTGGAGTCCACTGGCAGGGGGAGGCGTAGGGAATCCGGCTAAGCTAAAAGAGTCTTGGAACAAGGGAAGCGCAGATCTTCAGTTGCCGCTCTGCTCCTGGAGGGTGACGCGCGCCGGGAAATATTTCCTGCCACTAATGGGGTGGCAGGTGATGGCCTGGTCTTGACCAGCTCCCATCAGCGGTGGGGGAGCCGGAGCTGGCCGGGCAACCGGACACCCTCTCCAGGGGCTCGCCAGCATTCCAGAGCTGGGGACTCTGTGAGTGGAGGCGTCCTGCCTTTCAGGTCCCCTGTGCCCCATCAGGGCCCCTTAGGCAGGCTGGCGTGTAGCTGGCGTTTCTTAATCATCTGCCCTGCCCTGAGTGGTGCCTGAGCATTATGCTGGCTGGCATGTGGCATTCTGGGTCCTGGCAGGCAAGGGTTTAGGCGCCCGGTTGGTGTAAATGGTTGGAACTAGTCACCCAGCAGCTGGCGCCGCAGCAGACAGACCTGGGGATCCCCTCCACTCAGATCCAGTCACAGCCATTGAGTTGATTGCAACCCACAGAGACCCTCCAGGACAGGGCAGAACGGGCCCCGTGGGTTTCCAACTTGGCTTCACGTGGGCGCTGGGAGGGAGAATCAGGGCGTCCACAGCTCTGGGCAATGGCGCAGCACTCGGCAAGCACTGAGCACCCTCTGACTCAAGTGCAGGCCGGGGACACAGGTGACAAAGTGTAAGAAGGAGCTGTGCTCGGGAGCAGCTCTCTCGAACTCCTAAAAGCTCTCCGAGAATGCTCACCTCTAATCCATGCGCGCGTGCGGTACCAGAGGTGAGCCCAGAGGTCTCCAGGGCTTCAGTGAGGGCGGTCCAGAACAAATGAGCCTTCTCTCCGTGTTAAGCTGTTGCCTTTAAGGGATTCTGACTCAGAGCGACCCTAAGGGCAGGGTAGAACTGCCCCGTGGGGTGTCCAGGACTGCGATCTTTCCAGAAGCAGAGCGCCCCAACTTTCTCTACTGACCCTTTGGTTAGCGTCTGAGCACTGTAAATGCCGTGGCTCTGAGCCTCCGAGGCAGGCATAGGGTTAGTACCGGTGGTAGTCCCCTAATCTGGTGTCAATTTAAGGATGAAGAGTGCAGGGGTGGAGTCTAGGCTGTCCATCTGGAGATAGCCAATGAGACTTCTGTGTGGGCGTGGCTTTCTCCTGAGAATTCTGGAAAATCGGGTACTTCCTCCTTGGAGGCGGAAGACATCTCTCTCTCTCTGCTACTCCCTGGGAGACATTGCAGAAGACAAGCCACATGGACCCAATCAGACCCCGGAAGCCGGAGAAACCACAGGGAGACCCCTGCCAGTGCTGAGATGCTTACAACGCCACTGGATCCCAAGACTTTCTACCCACTGGCTTGTGATTGTCCTGCATTTGGCTTCATTGCATGTGTTTCGTGAGTCTGAAGAGGACTTTATAGATTGG
>NW_022107947.1:1046286-1047350 GCF_000313985.2 Echinops telfairi | reverse complement strand
GGAGTAAATTGCCGGGCCTTTCTTCTGCAGAGCTCCTGCATAGGTTGGCATCACAGACCTTTTAGTGAGCAGCTTCGTACTTAACAGTTTGCATCCCCGGGATACTAAGGTTCAAAGAAGTTCAGAAGATATTTCAGGTTTGCCCAGAGCTGAGCCTCAAATCCATGTCTCCTGGCCCCAAATTTGCCTCACCTCTCAGGTTGGGATTTGCATATCTGGTGATGGGAATGTAACTGGGGGCCGAGTGCTTAACCATCTTCGAGCCAGGGCCACTGAGGGGGTCTGGAGATCACAGAGCTCCTCACAGACCCTCTAGAGGTGAGGACCCCTCTCCCGGAGGCCAGGCTGCAGAGGTGTGCTGGCGCAGAGATGCAAAACCAGATGGCGACGCACCGCGTCTGAAATGGAATGCCTCCAGCTTCCCAACCTTCTGCAAATACCATTTTCTCTCCTGGCTGCGGCTCAGGGAGTGGAGGGCCCGAATCACTCTATACATCAAAGGCTCCACCGCGCTTCCCAGCGTGACTCTCCAAGGCTTTTAACCAGCCTCTGACAATAAAATCACTTTTAAATAAAAATCAAGACTCAATATTCGGCAGGAAAGGGATTAACAGGATCAGTTGGGGGATGACATCATGCTATTTTTGTTGGCACGCCCCCAGCTCAAGTGTGAGAGGTCTGGGTGTGGAAGAAGGATAACTTTTTTTCCCCCAACTGACTTGGCTGCTCTAAATCTGAGTCTGGAAAATCCGAGGAGCTGGAGGAAGCCAAGTCTGGGGGTGGCCCTTGGGTGGGGCCAGGGCATCAGGTCAAGGCATTGGTACTGAGAGGGGTGGAGATGGGCCTTCTGCCTACTCATTCTTCCAGTAGGAAGGGAAAGGCCCTGTTTGGTGATCAGGCCCAGAGTTTGCAACAAGGTGCCATTCAAATTGGGCAAGCGTCAAATTAAGTACCCCTCTGGTTTAGCCAGTGGAGACAGATTAACCAGATGGCAACCCACAGCCCTCTGGGAATTCCCAGAGGACGGAATAGGGAGGGTTGCCGGGGAAGTGCTTGCCAGATGC
>NW_022107947.1:1043294-1044884 GCF_000313985.2 Echinops telfairi | reverse complement strand
AACAGGAGTTTCCCAGGCTTGGAAACGCACAGAGGCAGTTCTACCCTGTCTACAGGGCTGTTGTAAGTCGGAATTGGCTCAATGGCCGTGAGGGACCTGGGCTACTCGGTTTCCTAACTCCTCGGAGGGGTGGACTCAGGGAAGCATCTTTGGGGAGCTGGTGCCTGAGCTCAGTTCGTCTGCACATTCCTATTCGATGGGGTAGGTGAAGCCAGGGGGGACCTGGTGCCTCTTCTTAGAGCATCGGTTTGCTCTGCAGCACGTAATTAAAAACACTATTTTAAAAGGAAAGCCAACTTGAAAATATGCATCACCCTGGATTCATTTTAAAATTAAAACAAGAAACAGCAAAGAAATTTCTCCCACATGGCGGGCTCCTCCAGGTGATGACCCTGCGGGGCCTAGAGGCCCTTGTTCACGCTCCTCTGACCGTCAAAGCCCCTTCACAGAAAATTGTGAGCAGCCCAGAGCTCAGAAGCTTTGAGAGATCAATAAGAAGGCACGGGCACAGGAGTGGGGAGGAAGTGCTGAGGGCTTTCCAGAAAGGATAATTCAGTGGTAAATTGCAAGGCGTGGCTCAGCTTCCTGGAGTACAAAGTCCTGCTCGGCCTCGAATTAGCTGTGTGAGCTTGAGTCTTACTCTCCACCGTTGAGTTGATTCCAACTCAGAGCGAGGCTGCAAGACAGAGCAGAACTACCCTGGTGGGTGCCCGAACTCGCAACTGTACATCGGAACAAGAGCAGATGGTTTCATCTCCCAACTGCAGAGCAAGTGGTGGGTCTGAACCAGCGACTTTTCAGTTAGCAGTGCAAACACTTAACCCCCTACGCCACTGGGGCTCCTGAGATCTTAGGTAGCTTACTTAAATGCGCTGTGCCTTCATTTCTTCTAGCTTTTAAGCTGAGGGTAGTAATATAAACCCATCTGATAAGTTATTTCAAGGATCCCTGGTAGTGAAGTGGTTTAAGTGGTGGGCTGCTAATCTCAAGGTTGGCAGTTCAAATCCCTCAGCTGCTCATGGTGTGAAATAGCAAAGCTAATATCTATAGTATCACCACCGATAGAGGAGGTGCTGGTAAAAGGAGAGGCTCTGGTTTGATATTTTCCAACAGTTTTGTCAGGATGACACATATAGGGAAGCTGGTTGCCTGGCCCTTCTTACATTGGAAAGTGTGATTAAGGAGAGGGATGGTCTCAGAGCCCCAGAAGCATGCCTCAGGTGCCGCCTAACAGATTTAAAAGCTTCCGCCTCTGCTACAAAGGAGAGCCTTCTCTCCTCTAGTAATAGAGCTGACTGTGCTGAGAACCAGGTCCAGAGTCTCATTATGTGAGTGGCTGAATTGCAGATCTAGAGCAGTGTCTGATACCAAAGTGAGGGCATTGATTGGGAAAAGTTGGGACCCTGAAATATGGGATGGAAAGATATGGGCTGATGATTCAGGAGAGGAGGATATTGAGCCCCTAGAAACAATTGACCCACCCCAGTCAATAGCTCCACCCCTCCCAGCTGAAGGTATGAAACCACTATCAATAAAACAACCTTCACCTGAGCAGATTAGCCAAACTGTTCAAGCTGAAATGCCAGGTGG
>NW_022107947.1:1028860-1037766 GCF_000313985.2 Echinops telfairi | reverse complement strand
TTTCTCTAGAGAACCCTGTCTAGCATTGCTAGCTACTCCTAGGAAGAGGGACGGTTTTGGAAAACTTCATGGAGCAGCTCTGCTTGGCCCTATGGTGTTGCTGTGCATCAGAATGAACCCAACAGCAGTGGTTTGTTACTAGTTTGTTTCAAAGATGGAATTAGCTGTGCATACAATGCTGAGCAGGCGTCCTGGTAGTGGAGTGATTGGGTGCTGAGCTGCTAACTGCAAGATCAGCAGTTTGGAAACTACCAGCTGCTCTTTAGGAGAAAGCTAGGAAGTTTAATGGGCAGTGCATTTATGTTAACAGAGGAGCAACCATTCAGCAAAGAACAGGACTGGCAGATGACCTGAAGGACGTAACCATCGTCACTGAATTGTACATGGAGTCACTTGAATTCATGCATTTTCTTGCTGTGTGTAAGAGCCCTAGTGGCACAGTGGGTAACTTGTTGGGCTGCTCATCACAAGGTCAGCAGCTTGAAACCAGCAACTGCTCCTCGGGAGAAAGATGAGGCTTTCTATTCCCATAAAGCATTACAGTCTGAGGGGCAGCTCCACCGTGTTCCGTAGATTCACCACGAGTCAGTATTGACTCAGTGGCAGGGAGTTTGGTTTATTTTATATTCTCAACAACAACAACAACAACAACAAAATAGAGTGCCTTCTCCTTTGTGATTCCCCCTGATCCTACCCATACCTTTGAAAATAGCCCATTTGCGCAACACTTCTCAAATTATTAAATTTGATTGTTCAATCTGTTTCCTATTAGACCCTGACTGATACTTAGCTCAGTGACTGGCTCACAGTAGGTACTCCATAACAGGAAGTAATTACCATATGGACTCGTGTATAAGCCGAGGTTTTCAGCATACTTTTAATGCAGTTTTTGTGGCAAAATTAGGTGCCTCAGCTGATATTTGGGTTGGCTTATACTCAAGTATATACGGTATTTATCTTTAAATAGAAAACTCCGTGCCCCTGTTAGAGGAATACCAGGGCATAGGTATCCAACCCACTAAATGAGTCGGCCAATGTTTATCATATGCTACTTATTAATTTTAATTCTCCCTAGTGGTGCAGTGGATAAGTGTTTGGCTGGAAACCAAAAGGTTTAGGATTCGAACCTAAATAGTGGCGGTGAAGGAGAAAGACATGGTGAGCTACTCCTATCAAGGGGACAGCCTAGGAAGCCCAAGAAGACAGAGCTACTCTGTCACATGCAGTCACCATGCTTTCCAAGTCAACTACACAGCACACAACCCCCAAAGCCCCACTCCCTGCTGTCAAGTTGATCCTGGCTTCCAGAGCTGAACCATCGGGTCTCCGGCCCCTGGGTAATGCGGAGGGCCGGTGAAAAAGAGGAAAGCCTTCACCAGAGGGCTTGACGGAGTAGCTGCGACAATGACTCAAACAGAAAAAACAATTGGATGGACGGCACAAGACTGGGCAGTGTTTTGTTGTATAATGGGTCCCTGTGAGCTGGAACGGATTCAACAACTGGCGTCAACAACCACAATCTTGACAGGTGTGAACCACCGACCTTATGGTCAGAAGACAGAGGCTTAACCCGTAGTGCCACCAGGGCTTTCACAACAGTGTCAGTGTGGTATTACATAATCTGGTGTCAATTTGAGAGGATCACAAGTGAAGGGGCGGAGTCTAGTCTGTCAATCAGAGAGAGTCAAACAATGTCTGTCAAACAATGAGGCCTCTGTGTGGGCGTGGCTTTTTCCTGAGAATTCTGTGAAGTTCTGTATTCCTTCTTGGAATTACTCTCTGCTCACTCCCTTGGAGATGCTCGACTGACAAGACACTATACTCTTGGAGCTGGAGAAGCCACATGGACCTACCCTGATGCAACCAGACCTCTGGAGCCGGAGAAGCCACATAGAGACCCCTGCCAGCGCTGAGGTGCTTACACCACCACTGGACAAAACTTTCCCCCCACTGGCCTGTGATCTTCCTGCATTCGGTGTCATTGCAGGTGTTTTGTGAGTCTGAAGAGGACCTTATAGATTGGTATCGGACATCTGGGCTAATATTGGACTTATGGACTTGATCTGAGCTGGGCTGAGATGTTTTCTCAATATTCAATTGCTCTTGTATATAAACCTCTCTCTTATACACATATGAGTGTCTACGAATTTGTTTCTCTAGTCAACCCGGACTAACACAGTCAGCATTTATTGATTTTTGTTTGTTTGTTTGACTTTGAAGCACAACTATATGGTGGGCATCAAGGTCTCTGGAGATTAACTTCAGCAGGGAGAGGATGCTCTCTCATGGCCACCAACAAGGAAACCTCCCAGTCTCCAGATGATTGACCTGCCAGGGGCCTTACCTACAATGAAGCAGGAAAGCATTGCTGGGAAACGGGCTTATGCTCATGGGCGCTGTGACGTGGGCTACATCTCTAACATACAGAGAGGGCACATGCGCCTATCCGCAGGCCCCTTTCTCTGGCCCTCACCTACTCATGAGGTTGTATGTCCAAGACTTAGAGGATTCCCCAGATGGAGGACGGAGCCCCAGACGTGTTAGGAGACAGGGTTCTAAGCCCCTTTTGCAGCTGTCTCTCTGGAGGTGGGCAGTGTTTGCTCTCACTGGGACTTGATTCCCTCCTCCGCACACCGATGTGGTTGGATTCTAGGTTCTCAGTAGTTCTTACTGGGGGAGGCCTGGTGGCATGGTGTGTTACGCAACTGCAAGGTCAGTGGTTTGAAACCACCAGCTACTCGTTTGGAAAAAGATGAGCCTTTCTAGTCTCATAAAGAGTTCCAGCCTCAGAAACCCACGGGGGAAGTTCCACTCTGTCCTCTAGGGTCACTCTGAGATGGCCTGGCCTGCATGGCAGGTTGGTAATTCGTTCTGACCAGTCACAGCCCTCTGGAGATGGGTGAGTAGATGGAGTGGCCTAGTCAGGTACTTCCCCTTTGCTATGAGAGGCAGACTATCCTCTGGGCTTTGTAGGAAGACTCAAGAAACATAGTGTATGTGTGTCAGAGGGGTGTGTGTGGGGGGAGGGGGTGGGGCGTGATGTAATGAGCACCAGCAGCCCCAGGACTCCTCAACCTTAGATCAGGTTTCCTCTCCTTCCTCCTCCTCACCACTCACCTCCTCCACACTTCTGGACACCCTGGTAGCCTCTCTCCCTTCTCTGTTAACGACTATATCCACACTACCCACACCATCAGTCCCCGTTCTCCTCACCTCTGTTGGAGCCCATCTGTGTACTGAACCACCCAGGCCAGACCCACTGCAGTCTGTCTACTCGATTCCGGCTCCATGACCCTATAGGACAGAGTAGAACTGCCCCACAAGGTTCCCAAGGCTGCAAATGTTTATGGACGGCTGCAGACAGCTACATCTTCCTCCTGTGGAGCAGCTGGGGGTTCAAACCATTGATCTTTCAGTTAGCAGCGCAAAGCTGAAACACTGTGACAGCAGGTCATTCTTCTATCCTGTCATTTCTCTTCCTCCTGGTGCTACTGAGGACGGAAAACCCAACTCACCGCTCATGAGTCGGATGTGACTCGCAGTGACCCTAGACACCTGCTCCTTGCAGTTTCCAAGACGGTACATCTTTCGGGGAACACACAGTTTCAGCTTTCTTCCTGGGAGCAGTGAGTGGGTTTGAACTGCCGACCTTGTGATGCGCAGGCCAATACTTAACCCACTATGCCACCAGGGATCTTTTCAGTGGTGTTACGGGAATAATATAGTTACTATTTTCACTTAAAGGCAGACGACCGAGGCTTCACACAGCTACAGAGCTGCAGAACCAGGACCTGTGCAGGTCTGGCTAGCCCCAACCTCCCAGCAGGAAGCAGGCCCCCGCCGTGGCTTTTCTTTGAAGGCGCTGATTTTTCAAGAGAGAATTGTGCAATAGGCCCAGTGAGTGTTTACAGAGCTTCCCTCTGAGCTGCCTGTTCTTGTCTTTTCCTTCCTCCCACCCACTAAACCCCCACGGGTGGGGTCTGGTACCCCAGGTCTGCCCCAGCCACTTTGCTTCCTTAGATGGCTCATTCCCACTTAGGTAGCAATGTCTGATCACAGCCTAAGATGCTCCTCCCCTCTCCTCCAAGTCTCCAGGGGGCTCTGCGTTTTCACGCCCCTCTGACCTCACACGTATGGAGAATGGTTTTCTTTGTGTCGTTTCCCTTCTCCATCCTGTTCATCTCCGGGGCTGGACAGGCTCCCCTGGATGCCCAGGGCATTTTCCTGCACCACCGCTACTGTTCGACTTATATTGGGGTACAGTCTGAACTCTTTATTTACACATTGCTTTTTGCTTAATTTGGCACACGTTTTCTTTCTTTTGTACTTGAAGATATCTTTAGTCTGATCCTAAACAGTTTTTAAATAAGCGGGGATGTTGTGAGCATCTTACTTTGTGCATAGCACATTGGCTTATGCATAGCCTTACTACCGTCTCCTGTACTTATGGGACCTTCCTTTAGGGAAGCTACTACTCAGCGGTGGAGTCCATCCCCTGCTGCGGCTGTGAAGTGCTGGGATTTGGGGGAGCCAGAGCAGTGAGAAGGAGCCCTGGTTTGTAACGGGGTTATTAGTAACCATTACTAGTAAACTGTTACTAAGAGCAGTTTGAAACCACTAGTGGCTCCGTGGGAGAAAGATGAGGCTTCCTACTCTTCTAAAGACATGCAGTCTCGGAAACCCACAGGAGCAGTTCTACCCTGTCCTATAGGGTCATGACGAGCATCTACTTGATGGCCATGAGAGGAACCCTTTTGGGGCAGTTTTACAGGGTTGTCACCATGAGTCAGAATTGACTAGGTGACGGTGAAGCTTTGTTTTTTTCCTTTCAAGTGAATTGGAATTAACTCGATGGTAGTGGGTTTGGTTTGGTTTGAGCTAACAACCCTCAATGCAGAAAAGGCTTGATTGATTTCATACCACCAATTACAGTAGCAAACCTTTGGACAGCAAACCAAGATTCCAGCGATCAGGAGAGAGTTGCACAAACCACGGCATAGCCTTTGCGATGGGATATTATGCAACAATTAAAATTATGTCGCCCTTTGAAATTAAGCGAAAGATATAAAAACAAGACCCATCCACAATGACGTCAGCGACATAGACTGATCTTTGCTAGAAAAGGGAAACAAGAGGGGCAGCAAGGGACACTTGGAAGGAGCTAGAGCTAAATGTGGACAGAGCTTTCTGGAAAGTAGCACTATGGATACTTTTTTCCGTTTACTTGCTATGTCTACGTACAGTTCAGGTGTTAGGGGCAAGTATGCCTAGAGGAGGAAGGGATTAAACCATCCACGAGACAGGGCCACCGACATTTCGGTGACGGACTCAATTCATTCCCCTGAATGCGAGTCTCCCTCCACCAGAAGCTTGCGGTATAATCAGCTTCTTGGTGGGCGAGGGAGCCCTGGGGCGCAGTGATTGTGTGTTCAACTGCCAACCCCAGGGTCCACAGGAGAAAAGTGGGGCTTTCTGCTCTCAGAAGTCCCGAGGGCAGTTCTCCTCTGTCCCACAGGGGCCCTATAAGAATGCACTCAGTGGCAGTGGGTTTTGAATTGGGGGGGGTGTATGTGCGCGCGCACGTGCGTAGGGAGCGCCAAATCCTGGAGGGTGACGGGCCCAGCCTGCACATCACCACCTTGTCAGTGCTTGAAGACACATTGTCCTCTAAGAGAAACGGCAAGCCTGGCATCTTAGATTCCATCCAGGGCAAGGGGGAGAGAGCAGAGAGATTCCCCAGGGGTGGGGTGCCTCCTCCTGGATATCTCAGGGCAGTTAGTCCCTTCGGCCACCCGGTTCTGAAATCGCCTCATCAGCAAGTAGCGTTGGATCCCTGAGCTAGGCACTGAGCTAGGCTCTGCGGCTGGGAAGCAAGCCGTGGGAGGATATAAACTAATGGTAACTGTGGCCCATTGTGAGGCCAGGTTACACTTTAGGAAACCATCATGCCATTGCTCATTGTCGTAGAGTTGGCGCCAACTCCCAGTGGCTTGTGTCTGTCAGAAGGAAAGGGAGGCCTGAGTCCATGCTGTGGCTTTGATGTCAGCCCATCTCACTGAGGAGTCTCTTGTTTTGCTGAGCCTCTGCCTTACCAACATGATGCTCCTTCCTGGCAATTGGTCATCCCGATGGCCTATGAGAAGTGAGCCAGACAAAGCCTTGCCATGCTCCCCTTGCAACAACATTTTAGGTGTGTTTCTTTTAAGTCTGATTTTAAGTCTTTTGGCTGTCCCTGCAAAGATCACCTTCATATTAATAGGAAATGATATTATTAAGCTTCCTTCTTTTCCCTTGGTGCCTTTCACTCATTAATTTCAGCCCAGAGCACATACTTGTGATTAATTTATTAACCCCCCAAACAGGATAGAAATCATGACAACTGCAAGCATACACACACACACACCCCACTTTTTCACATCATAACAATTTGCTGAAAATGCTGACTTCATCATAGTGACCTAACTAGGTTGAAATAATGATAGTCACACTAAAATGAATGTTCTCAAATTATTCTGAGAGACGTTGCAACATTAGCTATCATCCAGAATCCCCCAGAAGGAATTTGCTTTTTAATATAAATTCACCTTAGGCAAAGGGCTCCCCGGGAAGATCATCGGCAGCATTTAATGAGCTTTTTCCTTGCCCAGACTGAAATTTTACTCCTCTTTAGAAAAAGCAGGTGAACTCCACTTTCCAGGCAGGGATCTGGCCACATCTCCAGACTTCCAGAAGGCTGAGGGGGAGCATGTCCACGCCCACACAGCCAGTATCTAGCAGATTGGGGATTAGAACCTGTTCTGTGTAACCTGTTTCGGTAAAGCTCTGCCCACTGCATGGTGGGCTCCTGACTCGAACGAAGGCCAACTGCAGGTGACTGAAGCACAGTTATCCGGGTCTTTCTTGGTCCTGTGGCTAGGTTCAGACCAGCAGTTCTTGTTATCGCTGTGTCCCTGCGATAAGCCAGAAAGAGAAAGGAATGAACACAGGTTCCAGTACTAGTTCTGAGCAGGAGAGGCTCTCATCTGGAAAGTAAACAGAGCTTTTTAACGGACACGCCCCCATACACACATGCCCCGGTGAAACTTCACCACAAATTGAACTGACTCTGGTCCCCCATGTTCAGTGACTTCTCAGAACGGATCACTGACTGCATGTCAGCCAGAGCCTGTGAATAAGCAGACACAAAGGCACGCAGTGCTCGCCACTCTTTCTACAAACTGCTCTTTACATAGTTGTTCTAACTTCAAACAGGCTCCACTCTGCTTTGGTTTCTTTCCCCTGCCAGGGACCCAGACTAGTGAGAGCCAGAACCACGCGGCGTGCAGTGTTTGCAGGAAAGCACAGAAAGTCTGAGGTGGTGTGAACACTCAATGAAGGTCGAAAGAGGAGTGGAGGGTGGAAGAGCTTCAAGAGCCTTTGATGAAGATGCCCACAGAGAAGGCATAAGAGTACCCACCATTCCACGCGTGCCCCACAAATTCCTGTTGTTGTGAACAGTGCCTAGTGGAATGATAATCCTGGTGCTGGGTGTCCTACTGATCTAGCAGGAGTACAGGTGTGCCTTTGTCTGGAAGTCTGGCATTCCTTTTCGGGATGAGAGTCTGAAAGAATGTGGTCAAATTCCCGAAATATTGCTCAGGGCCTGCAGCCATGTGTAGTCACTGGACGGCCATCCGTGTTTCTGGAGCGTAGACCTCCAGGTTGACCAGAGGGCTCTTCAGGGCTCTGCTCACAAGTTCATCTCCAGTGGAGGAACATGAGATGGGCTATTCCTTGACAGGCAATTTTTTCTTTTCAGAGTGAAGTCCCCCTGAATCAAAATCACTTGATGGTTATGATGTGGAGACAGGGAAAAGACCAACCATTTCCTGCCACGTGACATGACTCTACGGTCACCCCCAAATGAACAGACACTCCTACAAGAGTGATTCGTGAGCTTACTGGAAAGCCAAGTCCAGAAGCGGCAGGGTAGAGGGCATGTCTGTCTTGGAGAAGGAGACACATTGGTCACGGTGTCAAGCAGGCAGCACAGCATGCCGATGAGAAGACTCAGCATTGAGTCTATACACCACCAGTGGGAGAGTAAGCTTGATATGATCTACCTAACTGGACACTGTTGACCTAGTCTGTATTCAACCCTTGGTGTCCAGGCCATCAGAACTTTAGTCTCTGTCCTTTTGAGGCACTCAGCATCCGTCATAGACCACACCAAAAGTTTGGCGCTCCCATTAAGTGAACTGGACTGTATCTAAATACATTGGGAGCAGATTAAAGAAATTGAAATACTCCCACGTGCCCAAGGCTGAAATGACTCTCTTTGCCTGTGTGAAGAGCGTTCATGGAAGTTTTGCCCTATCTGCAAGCCTCATTGTCAGTGTAACTGGTGTCCAGTCATTTAAAATGTTAATCTGTATAAATCAACCATCTATATATTTTAGTCTAAAAATGGTCCAATACTTGTATACTTTCTTGACAGTGTTTTAAATTCTATACCAGTGGCTAAATTAATGGTAATACCACTAGGACTACCCATGGGGAATTTATAATATCCTTCAATAAAATAATGATGTCATTAAAGTGACCCAGGGACATATATTAACCATCGATATATGAATGAATTTTGAACTTGCACTTAATCATAACCCCGATGTAAGAACAATGAATCTTATTTTGAGTTGGCCATGCTCAATACCTAGCCCCATCAAGTGATCATTGAAGATATAGGTGCTGCAGCAAAGTGAAGAAAGCAGATGGTGCCCAACTATCAGAAAGAATGCCTGGGGTCTAAAAGGCCTGTCTTATACCAAGCAGTCATTTACCTGAGGTGTTGGCTAAGTGCACCTGGAAGAAGCATACTAGCATGTGTGATCCAAGGATTGTAAATACTAAAATCCAAACCTGTAGGA
>NW_022107947.1:1017191-1028086 GCF_000313985.2 Echinops telfairi | reverse complement strand
GTAGCCTAGGTACTGTGAGGAGATGCAGGTGAAGTAGTGATGTTATAGGCCTCTTGTGTTACATGCTTTTCCATTTTTTGCTGTATGAAACCCAGGATTGATGAATCTATAGGGATGGAGTCCATGTAGGAAAAGATTGTTTGGAAACTGATTGTGGACCAGAACTAAGGACTTGGTGGCTCTCCACGTTGGCTGTATGCATTTGAGGTGAGAGTGGGTCATCTGAGAGACACGAATGATGAATGGTTTTTAGAGGGCTCCCTGTGTGAAAGGCACTGTTTGAGAGATTTATGTCTGTGAGCTCGTTCATTTTCTCTTCACTGGAGCCCCATAAAGCAGACTTTTCACATTTTTATTTTACAGGTAAAGGAATTGAGGTGAGGAAAGGTTACAGCCACTGTTATGGATCGAATTTGCTCATCCCCTCTCCCCGCCCACGCACACAATATGCATCCTAAACACATGCATCCTAACCCTGCCTGTGCTTATAATTCCCAAGGGAATGGATTCTTTTGTTATGCTGATGAGGCAGGCTTAGCAGAGGAAATATCTGGAAAGGGTCTCTTTGGGGGAAGAAAGGACCTGAAGCACAAGCTAGCAAGTAGAGGTGCCAACCTGCGTGAAGATCACCCAGGAGCTGAAGCTCAGAGACACAGGGTCTTTCCTCCAGGACAAGCGGAGAGCGAAGGTCTTCCTTCAGACCCGGCATCCTGAGCCCAGATGTCTAGCCGTCTAAATTGTGAGCAAATAAGTGTCTGTCTGTTGCAGTCACCCACGCTGGTATTGCTGTTACGGCAGCACAAGAGGAGCCTCGGTGGCATAGTGGTTACGAGCTGGGCTGCTAACTGTCAGGTCAGCAGCTCAAAACCACCAGCAGCTCCATGGGAGAAAGATGGGACTTTCTACTGTAAAGTTACAGTCTTGGAAACCCACAGGGGCAGTTAGTTTTTCCCTGCCACGGCAACCCCATAGGACCCCTTAGTGAGTGAGATCACTAAGTTAAGTACATAGCTAGTAAGAGGTGGAGCTGAATTTCCAACTGAGACAGGCTGACTCCAGAGCCCGGTTCTTAATAACAAAGATACACTATCTCTCAGCCATAAATGCCCTGCTAGCACCTGGAAACATTGGCAACAGCTGAGAGTTTTTATCACCTGGTTCATGTGGCAGTCATTGCAATAGAAGTGACAGATGCGAGGGGTGGGGGGCGGGGGTGGGGAGCTGTAGGTGAAAAGCATTGAGCTGGAGCACCAATAAATATTTGTTGACTTACCAACCCAAGGTAACACAGCCTCACCCACAGCTATATGGTTGTAAAACTATGACTCACACGTGGAAATGTACAGCCGTGTGACCAGGGGTGGGAGGCAGGGAACAATTCAGAGGACCCCACCCTGGCCCCCAGCATCCTCTATGGAGAATGGCTCCAACTATAACCTTTCTTTCAGAGGGATCTGAAGATGAATTAGATTAGTCCTGTCCCCAAAGCTTCAAAGACACACGCAGGGAGTTGCAAAACCACCACAAAGCCAGAACACCAGGGTCTCTCCTTGGGCCTCAGGCAGAGATGAAGTCAGAATTTCCTAGCAGGTGAAGTAGGTTCCTGCAGAAAACGAAGTGGATCTTGCTCTTGCGGGGTTGACTTTTCTGTGGAAGTAGAGAGCCTCATTAGTGCTGAATGACAGCCTATGTATGACCTTATCTGTGGGTCTGCATACTCTCCTGAGAGTGAGCATATTCTCCTGAGAGCGAGCACACTCTCCTGAGAGCGAGCATACTCTCCTGAGAGCAAGCATACTCTCCTGAGAGCGAGCATACTCTCCTGAGAGCGAGCCACAATCTCTTTCCTGCCCGGCATCAGCTCTCCCTCTCATAAGAACTCCCCAGTTTCCACCTGCAGGGAGAGTCTTGCTATGTTCAGCGGCTGTGCTCTATCTTGGGCATCTCCACGCCAGGCCCTACTGGTCTCTCAAACTCAACTTATGCCAAACTGAATTGAGTCTACTTAGCCCTCCCTCTAGTGGCACCAATGGTTAAGTGCTTGGCTGCTCAACAAAAGGTGGAGGTTTGAACTCTTTTAGTGACGGGGAGAGCAGCCTCCGTAACAACGATAGACCAGGAAGCCCCAGGGAGCAGCTCTGCGGTGCCAGTGGGGCTGTGGGTGTTGGCCGGGACTCGATGGGATGGCCCAACTGCACCCTGCCTTTGTCTTCCCGGGTCCTTCCCCCTGGTGAATGGAGTCACTCTTCTCCAAGGCCTCCCCCTGCTTCCATCGCCAGGCTTTACGCAGGGGTGCCAGGGATGTCGGGCTCCAGCCCCACCTACCGTTCACCCCTAAGCCCAGCCCTTGGCACTCCAGTCCCACTGTGACCTTTATATTTCTCTTCCAATTTCTGCTGCTTCGAAGGCCCTTTCTTGCTCTGGCAATCTGATGCTTCTCGCCTGCCCTTCAAGACCTGACTCGTTTTCTTTTTTTAAAAAAAAAATCATTTTATTAGGGGCTCATACAACTCTTATCACAATCCATACATACATCAGTTGTGCAAAGCACATTTGTACATTCATTTCTTCATCATTCTCAAAACATTTGCTCTCCACCTAAGCGCCTGGCATCAGCTTCTCATTTTTCCCTCCCTCCCTGCTCCCCCCTCCCTCACGAACCCTTGATAATTTATAAATTATTATTTTGTCATATCTTGTACTGTCCGACATCTCCCTTCACCTACTTTTCTGTTGTCCATCCCTGTAATCGGTTCCCCCTTTCCACTCCACCCTCCCAGTATCACCCTCACACCACTGGTCCTGAAGGGATCATCTGCCCCGGATTCCCTGTGTTTTCAGTTCCTATCTGTACCAGTGTACATCCTCTGGTCTAGCCAGATTTTTAAGGTAGAATTGGGATCATGATAGTGGTGGTGTGGGGGAGGAAGCATTTAGGAACTAGAGGAAAGTTGTATGTTTCATCATTGCTACATCGCACCCTGACTGGCTGTCTCCTCCCCGAGACCCTTGTGTAAGGGGATGTCCAGTGGCCTACAAATGGGCTTTGGGTCTCCACTCCGCAATCCCCACCCCCACCCCCATTCACAATGATATGATTTTTTGTTCTTTGATGCCTGATCCCTGATCCCTTTGACACCTCGCGATCACACAGGCTGGTGTGCTTCTTCCATGTGGGCTTTGCTGCTTCTCAGCTAGATGGCGGCTTGTTTACCTTCAAGCCTTTAAGACCCCAGACGCTATGTATATATATTTTTTGATGCTATATCATTTGATAGCCGGGCAACATCATCTTTCTTCACCACATTTGCTTACTCACCCGCTTTGTCTTCAGTGATTGTGTTGGGAAGGTGAGCATCAAGGAATGCCAGGTTATTAGAATAAAGTCTTCTTGTGTTCAGGGAGTACTTGAGTGGAGGCCCAATGTCCATCTGCTACCTTAATACAAAACCTATACACATATGCACATAGATCTATTTCCCTTCATTATATTTAAATATATTTACATATGTACATGCCTGTAGTTAGACCTCTATAAATGTCCTTTGTCTCCTAGTTATTTCCTCTATTTCCTTTTACTTTCCTCTTGTCCCACCTCATGTTCAGCCTTCATTCGGGTTTCAGTAATTCCTCTTGGCTAAATTGCCCTTGATCAAGCCCCACAGGCATCCTATGCCCTCCTCGACATCAAGTTAGATCACTTGTCCCCTTGTCCCTGGGTTTATTGACACCCCATTCCTTTCCCCTGCCTCCTTCGCTCCTGTGTCCCCCCTGGAACCTTTGATCTCCTTGTTTTCTCCTCCAGATTGTTTATCTGGCCTATCTTATCTAGATAGACCTGCAGAGACAATAATAAGCACAAAAACAAGACAGAGAAAAACAAAACAAAAGAAAGCAAAACAAACAAACAAATTCCAAAACAAAACAACAATAAAACCAAGGACGAAAAAAGAAAAGCCTATAAATAGTTTGTTGAACTTTAGGGATGTTTTCTGGTCAGATCTGATGGGGAGCCATGCTGTGGACCCAATGTCTATTTTTGGTATTCCCCTGGCACTTCACTGCTTTGCTCCCCTGGCTGCTCTGTTACACGCCCTTAATGTTTCACCCCGGTGTGGTGGGGTCAGATTGGGCACAATTCCTGCACTGTGCCTCACTCGTTGTCCCTCTTAGTGCTATGGGTCAGTGAGGGACATCCATCTCGTCGTGGGGTCGGTCCTATGGTCCTCTCTACATTGGCTGCTCTGAGCAGGAATATCATCCTCGGGGCTTGGTGGGCCAGGATGTGCTCCACACTCTCTCCTTCCCTCTTTGCTCCTGTGTGTTCTACTCAGACGTGCCCCTCTCCCTGAACTGTAGCTTCAGTGCTATCCTCTGAATTGCATTCTTCGGAGGGCAGGGGTGTGTGTGTGTGTGTGTGTGTCGGGGGTGGGGGTGTTTGTCCATGTAGTTGGGATTGGGGCCAGCCCCAAAGACTTCTCTATTGGTTCCCTGCTTCATGCTGGTATGTCGCATTCCATCTTGGCGCATCGGGGTTCCAGTCCTTCTTGAAAGCTTCCCACACCGATCTCTTCCAAGACACCTCGCCAGTGAAATAGGGCAGATGAGGTGAGCTTTTCGCAAATGCCCAAGTCCATTAGCTCTCTCCTCTCTGATGTCTCAGGTCTCGTGACAGAGCAGGAAGCCGATGCTCAAAGGAGGTCAAGGTGTGTCTCACTTCCCTAGGCCTGGGCATTTGTCAAGCCCGCAGAGCCTGGGTTCCAGTCTAGACCTGCTGGATCAGAATTGTCAGAGGAGGGACTGGACGTCCTTGTCACAAGGGCCTCGGGTGTTTTTTTTTTGGCTATTCTTAAAAAAAGGACTTTGGGAAACACTGTGTTTCGGAGTCAAATAAACACACCTAATAAGCTTCTGTGAGCTCATACATGAAAGTACTGTGTGGTGCTCATTGTCCTCATTAAGCAAGCATTTATGGAGCACTTACTATGTGCCACCAGAGCCCTGGTGTGTAGTGGTAATGTGTTGGGCACTGCAAGGTCGGCAGTTTGAAACCACCAGCCTGCTCTGCAGGAGAAAGAAGCGGCTTCCTACTCTCATAAAGAGTTACAATCTCGGAAACATGCAGGGGCAGTTTACCATGTCCTACAGGGTCACCGTGGGTCAGCATTGACTTGACGGCAGTGAGTTTGCTTGATTATGTGCATGGCACGGTTTACAGCCATTGCTCTGTATCCACTCCCTTGATCTTTCTAACTATGCTGCGACACCTGGGCTCTGAGTCAAGCTGTTTACTCTGACACACAAAGGATTCGTGGCACCGGGGCAGGAGCATGCTGCCACATGCTGTAGACGATGAGTCAATCGTTCTTGAAAGAGGAAATTGGAAACAGACATAACGGGGAAGTTTGATAAACGTGTTCGCTTTCACACTGTCCCAGGGGAGCAGCTCCGAGGTCGACCGTGTTCTTTTGGTTTACACCTGGAGAAGTGCGGCCCAGCGTGGGAAGAGGCAGACACGGACCCCCTGGCCTGTGGCATCCACCTCCCTCCAACAGATGGTCGGGGCAGTCTACGGTCTCGTGCTCCATATTCAGGATAGGATTTTCATTTCCTGGTCTTTTTCACACACATTATTGACTTAAGGCTATCGGAATCCAGTGCAGTAAAGAGTGTAGGGAAATATGTAAACATGTAGCAATAACTAACCCAGATGCGCACAACTAAAGCTGGCTTCTTTTTCCCTCCCAACACACTTCTGATGGCTAAATCAGATGACAGCTGCTTGGCTGAGCTATACTGCTCTACCCATGCCCATCACCTCTCATGTGCCCGGGGAATCCAATTGGGTTTCAGAACATGTTCTGGGAAAGCCCACTGCTGCAACCGGCAATCATAAAGTCTACTGCACAGTGTTGTGAAGACCGAGTGGAGTTGTTATGTGAAAGAGCGCTGGAAAGTTTGCTTTAACTGTGAATTGTTGCACTGCCCATTTTGTCTGCTGCCTAAACTCCTATTCATCCTTTAAAACCCAGTTCAAATGTTGGGTTAGTCTGGGTTGACTAGAGAAACAAATTCATTGGCAGGGTGGAGGCTGTAAGGTAAACTAATATATTTCTGATGATGAGAAGAGTTGACATTTGGAAACCTTTTCGGCAACAAAGAGAATGCCAGGTATTGTATTCCTGTTAAAGTGTGATCTTGGGGAGTGGAGCCGCTGGTTACTTGGGCTTCACGAAGGCACCTGAAGGTGGAAAGTCCGGTTACTTTGGGAATCATTTATTGAGGTGAGTGGAACGGAGCCAGGTAGCTCTGTGAACTAGGGTGAAGGCTGAGAAAGACCCACTCAGGTGTGGCGGGGGAATTAAACCAAGGCAACCCCCAAGTTGATCTCCAGATTCAGAGCTTTTCTGCATCCTTGAGATTCCAAAGGATTCAGTGAAGTGAGACAATACCTCGGAATCAGAAACACTGGGAGACATAAGCTTTGAATGCAAGGCAGCTATTAAAAAC
Source organism: Echinops telfairi (assembly GCF_000313985.2). Lineage (NCBI taxonomy): Eukaryota > Metazoa > Chordata > Mammalia > Afrosoricida > Tenrecidae > Echinops > Echinops telfairi. The sequence continues at coordinate 1,021,576 of NW_022107947.1, read as the reverse complement.
TGTGACTTGTTGTGCAGGGGTGTGTGTGTCAGCAATAGCACATAATTGACCGCTGAGTCTTTGACTAGAATTGCGGAGCAAGAAGGGAATTTGTGGTTAAGTCAGACAATTCTGATCACCAAACCGACAAAGACGGTGGCTTCAAGAGCTATGCGCCAGAACCTCATTCCTCAAGATGGTCATACAAAGTATGTCAAATAAGGGGTGTGTGGTCAGTTGTTTTCAGAAACACTCGAATGTACCAGTTTAACCAGAGGCTCCGTGTGCTTGCTCTAACTCTCAAAGATCGCAGGCTCTTTCTTTGGAGACATATGTAAATCTCCAGGAGGAGAATGTAGGGCTCCCAAACTGGGTTCAACACGAAGCGCTTCTTGTCTCTCCTTTTCTGGTAGCACAACTCAGTGTGATAGTGTCCCATGGAACTTGTGTAAATTCTAAGTACAGTATAAATGAATACAATTACTAACACATTAAAAATCATCAGCAGGGCAAAATCGATTTAACTCCACAATAGAAATATATTTCTGTCTTAAAAAATAATGACAGTAACTGCTGATAAGCAGATAAAATAAGAAAAAGTGATCCTTTCAATAAACAATAAAAATTTACTTTATGAGTTTCCATACCCATTCCTAATCCAAAAGCCTAAAAGTGAATCTTAGAAGTCTATGAGGGAGCCTTACAAAGTTTATGGGAAAAATAGAATGAAAAGATAATGGAATTTCCCCACATACTTTTGGAAGCTCTTCTTGCATTTCCCTAATGGAATAAAAATCATCCATCATAGATGATGGCGCAGTGACTGGTGTGACTGCAATTATTGAACATGGCTTTGGGAGTCATGTGAGAATTCATGAAATAAAAAGTATATGATAAAGTGGCCATTGTGCGCAAGAGGGACAATTAGCTTCCCAGGAAAAGGAGGAATCAATTGAAAGAGTATTAAAATTATCCAGAGGGAAGAGAATAGTTGTAGGATGCCTTTTAAAAATATCAATAGACCCCATTAAAAGCATTTAGAGAAAAAAAAAAAGCATTTTTAGATAAGATCTCCTTGCTAGTTACCCCGCAAATATAAACTATTTAGTAATAATGTCAGTAAGAGATTATCGAACCCATTGGAAGGGCCCTGGAGAACATGATAAGATGACAATCAAGAAGGTCTGAACAATGGCAATATGCTGTCCCTTGAAGGGAAAGTTGGATATTGGCAATGATGTCAGTTTTCCTCAAATAGTTTATAAATGTAATAAACCTGCAATCCAAAGAGTAAGAGATTGAAAACTATTTTTCTGAATGTTGGGAAATAGTGATGATGGAAGATTTGATCCATCAGAGATTAAAGCCTCCTATAAAACAACAATAATGTAGGCACTGTGGTGATGGGCGGCGGGTTGGCGGGCACAACAAAGAAACAAAATGGCCTTGAAGCAGAGTATAGAACACACACACACACACACACACACACACACACACACACGGTACGTTATACACTGAGACATAGAACTAAAAGAGCATCAGCTAAAATGTTGTCTGAGTGATGGGACAATGGGTTTCAATCTTCTCCTTTGAATGTTGCACTTTCCAGATTTTCTATGATGGCCTTGTGTCAGTTGAATCAGGAAAACCAGAGATGTGTAAGTGTTTAAAGAACGTGCTCTTTGGACTCTGAGGATTCTGAGCCTGCAACCAGACTGATCCTTGCTCCCCAAGGGTGGGTGGCTGTGAGCGTGGTGGTAGCCTGTTGGGTGAGTTCTGTGAGGAAGGGCCCCGGTGTGGCATGGGGGAGGGGGACGGGCCTCTGAGGACAGAAAAGTGTTCAGTGCAGAGGGATGTCAGGGCTGAGAAAGAGGAATATTGCCAGCCTCGTAAATTGCCCTGAATTGGGGCTTAGGAAGCCAAGGAAACAACAGGAAGTGAAAAGCTATTTTCCTTGGCGGAGGCTTTGTGCTGAGGTTATCACCGCTGCCTTTAGGGTTCAGTAAATGGAGAAAGAAGGAGAGATGATCAGATGTGATCCGCAAAGTTTGCCCCCTGTGCCTTCAATAAAGCCAGAAGTTGTTAAGATTTAAGGAGGTATTTGCAGAAGGTTGGCCCTAAGCAGTAAGTGTGATTGGAGCTGTGGGTAAACGTCTCTGTGGACTGGGAGCTGCAGCCACCTGGCTGAAGTCCTGCTCGCAGAGCAAACGGATTGTGCCTGAAGAGACCCTAGAGGTGTTGCTAGGCAGCGACTCCAGCTCCTCGTCCTCCCATCCGCCCAGGAAGCTGTGTGCTGGGTGGGAGAGGCCCAGCTGTGCAAGCAGATGGACCAAGAGTCGAATCCTGACCTTGGCCACTTGCTGAGTGAACTTGTGCACATCACCTTAACTTTTGCTAACTTCCATGTCTTCCTCCGTGGAACCGGGATAGTAATCCCTATTTTCCTTTGAGCAAGTACCAATCAAGACTTCCTGGGCTGTATACATGGTTAAGCACTCAACTCTCAGCTGAGAGGTTGGTGTTTGAACCAGCCTGCTGGCCTAGCGGGTTACAAGTTGGGCTGCTAATTTCAGGGTCAGCAGTTTGAAATCAGCAGCCTCTGCAAGAGATAGATGAGGCTTTCTGCTCCAGTGAAGAGTTACAGCCTTAGAAGGCCCCAGGGACAGTTCGGCCCTGTCCCGTAGGGTTGCCAGGAGTCCAGATGGGCTAGGTGGCCGTGGCTTTGGAGTGTTTGCAAGGTGCTTTGAAGGCAGGTCTATGGATCTGCTTCTGGAGCAGGCCGATTCTACCCACAGGCTCAGCATGCATGCAGCACGGAGCAGACTCACCAGAAGTCTAGGATGAAATGCCAGTCTGGGAAGCCTGGATCAAGGAGCCGCGGAGGCACAATCGTTAAGTGCTGAGCCGCTAGGGCAAAGGTTGGTGGTTCGAACCCACCAGCTGCTCTGAGGGTGAATGACGCAGCAGTCTGCCTCTGTAGAAATGGCAACCTCAAAAATCCCAGGGGGCCTTTCTTCTCCGTCCCCCAGGGCTGCTGTGAGCAGGAACCCACCAGGCGTCAGTGAACTTGAAGCTTGGGTCAGAAGAAGAGGAAGGAGAAAAAGGAGAAATATCTGCTGAGCCATCATTTCCTGTCACAAGCACACGGGCGTTACGGGCCTACACGTTCTAGGCTGGCAGGAGGACCGGCCCAGGACATGGCTTCGGAGTGCGGGGCACTGGGTCAGCTGTCCCTGGCTGAGAGGGTCACAGATTTTCCGAACTGGGAGAGGTCTCCATTTAACAGGGAGACACACGAAGCTAAGTAATCGGTGCCCCAAGTGGTGCCTGAATCCGTGGAGAATTTCCAGGAGAGTCCGGAGCAAGGATCCTTCCCTCGCCCCCAGCAGACTAGGATGCACGAGGAAACCCTGTGGGTCCTACTGGAAGGTTCCATCTGAAACCTGCCACTCGGCTAGGCTGGGTTGGGCAGCACTCTGCCCAATGTCCCCGGGTCGCTGTGAGTGGGGTCATCTCGCCACAGTTTGTGTGCTGCTCACTCGCCTGCCTGCCTTTGGAGGGCAGGGCCCACTTCCTGAGGACTTGGATGCCCAACTTGACAGTATGGATGTGGCCCTTCAGGCCAGTGGTTCCCGAACCTGACTGTTCGTCAGACTCAGCTGGGAGTGCCATTGAAAACCTAGATTCTCAGGAACCAACCGCTTACCCCACGCAAAAACAACAAAATGAAAGAAAAAAATCCCATCACTAACGAGTCAGTTCTGATGCACAGAGAAACCAAATGCCCAAGGAAAGTGTTCCGCGGGGTTGCTGCATTAGCTACGTTAGCTGGCTGCAGGATTGTCCTCCTGGGGAGCTGCTGGTGGGTTCGAACCGCTGACTTATTGGTTAGCAGTCCAAAGCCCAACTGCCAGCACTCCTCAGATTTCCAGAATATAGCCCTTAAAACTCTGAGTGAGCACATCTGGACTAGGTCCTCCAACAAGACGCCTCAGAGAATGGTTTACACACCAGGCCATGTGTAAGCCGTGCATTATAGACAGTTTTGCTATGTTGGGAGATCTGGAGTTATGGCAGGCCTTTCTGGCAGACTGTCAAGCCAAGGCCAGGTTTGGCCCTCTCCCAGCCAGGAGAGGCGGAAGCCCCTTGCTTTGTTTTTCTTTTCTCCTTTCTAGGGCTTGAGCCTGCAGGAGGCTGAAATTGTGAGACAACTTCTTGAGACCCCCTGTATTAGTCTGGGTACTTTAGAGAAACAAATCCACAGAAACTTATGTATAAGTTCTTATGTATAAGAGAGAGTTTTATATAAAGGGTAAGTGCACATCAAGAAAACATCCCAACCTAGTGCTGCCCAAGGCCACAAGTCCAACATTAACCCATATGTCCGACACCAGTCCACAAAGTCC
>NW_022107947.1:1014882-1017091 GCF_000313985.2 Echinops telfairi | reverse complement strand
ACCCTGGTCCCACCATCACAAAGCAAGAGACCCGAGAACTAGAAAGGCGAGGCTCACCGAGCCATTTATCTCCCTGCTCCTCAATTAAGCCCACATGTGTTTATTGGCCAGGTTGGCCCCGTAAGCTAACTCACCCCCAGAAAATTCTCATCCTCAGGGCCAGTACAGAATTCATCTGCCTCCCCCTGGAGGCCCGGTCCAGGTGCAAGTCTGCATCTCTGCTGAGGAAAGCATCCCCACCCCACCACCTCATCAGAAAGGGCCCTTCATTCAGGCCCGGACTCCCCACCGAAGATTCATCATTGTTGGAGCACCATCTGGCAAATAGTGCGTGGGCACTGTGCTCCCACCGGAGCCCTGTGAGGCAGCATGGAGACCCCAGCTTTTGGAGGTCCATCATCCTCAGAAGCATCTGGCCTCAAGCTGATTTCTTAACGATTTGGAGATTGCAGGACAACAAACAACGTACTTCAGCCCGAACATCCGTGAACATTTCCTTACATTAGCTGAGAAAAAACAAACCCCAAACCCAAAATTCATGTTCCCACCTCCCTTTTCCTCCAAACTGAAACCTAGTCCACAGATGTGGGGAGAGGAGGGTCCCCAACAAATCATCACAGGTCTGGTAGGCACAATTGGACAGCGATAATAAGTAAGGATTACAGTAAAGTCATAGAGAGCATGAGAGGTAGAGGGGAGACTGGAATAATGGAGTCAGACACAATTCATGGTAGCATGCTCACCTCAGCCCCTCTTGGTGGTCCTCGTGGGGGGAACCCGGCCACGAGAGCAGGAGAGAGCTCTAACTTTATTGCTAACTAAGGGTTATATCTCATTAGGGTTATATCTCACATGTCACAGGAAGGGGCAGTACAATGGGCATACACATCATAGGAAGGGGATGTATGATAGGCATAAGTGTGACAGGAAGGGGATGAGCTAGGGGTGTGCCCATAGGAATGGGAAGGTCTAGGGGTATACATGTGACAAGATGGGCAGACCCTAGATTCATGATGGCAGCCTAACCTTGGTCATCCTAGGGCGGTTTGACCTCTCTGGGGTCTCCTACAAGGAAATCAGAAGGGAGTGGGCCCTATTTGTTGTGGGATAAACAGTGGTGTCTGCTTGGTCTAGATGGCTGATAACCCTTAGGGAGAATAACCCTGACCTACTCCTGATGACCTCCAAGTGTATAGTCATTCACAAGCAGCTAGGTTTGGCATATATTTGGGGGAGACAACTTGGGAGAAATCCTTCTGTTTCCCTCCCACAGAATCAAAACAGAAGCATTGAAATCAGACATTGCTGTGAAGCAGAGAGAGTTGTTTTATTAATAGGACTTATGTAACTTTGAATGATTTCTTCTCTCATCACCCATCAGCGGGTTGTTTAGGGAACCAGTGCTCTGCTAAGAGACAGCTGGGGAACACTGCCTAAGTGGGGAGAGGGTGAATTGGAGGCCGAGCGATCTGGGACACCACCATCACTTTGTCACCAATGGCTTAGTCACCTCTGATGAAGCTGGTCCCTCTGTGTCCAGGCTCTTTCTCTGTATTAGATGGTCAGGGGTGGCTTGGTGTGTGTACATTAGCTTAGAGCTTCCATATCCAATACAGTATCCATACATTGTTATTTAAATGGAAATTCATTAAAGTTCAATAGAATTTAAAATTCACAATTTTAGTTGCACTACTCACTTTTCAAGTGCTCAATAGCCATATGTAGTGTGGCTGCCATATTGCATGGACACATGAAATGTTTTCATTGTTTCAAAAGGTTCTATTGATAGCACTGACCTGATTTAAGGTGGGCATCTTACAAGGTCATGCTTCTCTGCATATTGTGCCCACGGCAGACATTGCTAATCAATCAATAGAAAATACTATTGCTTTTCCTGCTGTGTCCTAGTGTCTCTTTTACCTCTTCTTCAGAGATGCAGCGATATCCAATTGACCCAGAAGATGTCTGTGAAACCAGCCCTGTGCTTGCTAAGGGCCACATCTGAGTTTTTCACCTTTCGGTGATATGGCCACTTTGGCAATCTGGTTAAACATATGAACTCCCTCCCAACCCCCCGGGTAAGTTTGTTTTTTGACACAGTTGTGAAGCACTATTTCTTTCTTTAAAAAAAAAATCATTTTATTGGGGGCTTGTGTAACTCTTATCACAATCCATACATACCTCCATTGTGTCGAGCACATTTGTACAT
>NW_022107947.1:1008004-1014782 GCF_000313985.2 Echinops telfairi | reverse complement strand
CTTCTTCTAGGGTGAATTCTTCAGATTCCTGGACAATTCCAGGCCACAACTTCTTCCAGCTGGCCTTTGTCGTCTCTACCTTCATGTCTTTTAAAGTGGCCTGGATGTTCTTCAGACAGGTCGCGATGGTACAGTATATTTGTGCTCATTCCAAAGAAAGATCACCCAACAAAATTATATGGAAATTACTGGGCACTATTATTAAATGGAAAATACTGACGTTATCAAGGATTTAATTTTAATTGGATCCACAATCAATGCTCATGGAAGCATCAGCCAATAGAAACCAAATGCTGTGTATTGCAGTTGGAAAATATGCTGCAAAAGTAGTATCTTTTAAAGTATTAAAATGCAAAGATATCACTTTGAAGACTAAGGCGTGGCTAGTTCACTGCTATAGTATTTTCAGTTACCTTCTAGGCATGTGAAAGTTGAACAACGAGTAAGGAAGGCTGAAGAGGAATTGATGGTGCCCTTGAATGATGGTGTTGACAAAGCCTGTTGGGGTACTGGGCACTGGCAGAAGAACCAGCAGATCTGTTGGAAGAAGTACAGCCAGAACGCGCCTTAGAGGTGAGGATGGCAAGACTGCATCTTATGTGCTTTGGGCACCTTATCAGAAGGGACCAGCGCCTGGGGACCCCCAGGAGGACGTCATGTTGAGGATCAGAGGAAAAGTGGAAGACCCTTCCCGGGACGGATTGGCACAGGGACTGGCACAGTGTGGGCTCAAACATAGCCGTGACTGCAAGGATTGTGCCGGACGGGCAGTGTTTCATTCTGCGTACAGAGCTCACTCCATAGCCCCTGACATCAACAACAAAGAGTGGCTGGTGATTTTTTACTTATAAATTTACTATACTTTTTTAATAATGTTCAGAGTAAACGGTGTTTGGAAAAATCTAAAATTATTTTTATTTTTTTAGAATAGAAAATATATTTATTTATTTATTTATTTGTATTAAAAGATAACTATTGGGGGCTCTTATCACTCTTATAACATTCCATACATCAATTGTATCAAGCATATTTGTACATATGTTGCCATCATTTTTTCCTAAACATTTACTTTCTGTTTGAGCCCTTGGTATCAACTCCTCTTTTCCTCCCTCCCCCCTCCCACCCTTGTGACCCTTTGATAAATGATAAATTGTTATTTTCATTTAATCTAAAATGATTTTATTTTAGACGGTTGCGAATATACACAACAGAACATGCGCCAGCTCAACAATTTCTACGTGCACGAAGCCGGGACGGTGATTACACCCTGTGACTTGTTCCATCCCTCTCACTCCCCTTCGTCTGGGTGTTTCTCCCATCAACGGAAACTCACTGGCTCCTAGCTTTCCTAACTCACCTTTCGAGTTGCTTGAAATTGTAGTAATAGTCCCGTGAGTATCAAAAGAACTATGATTTATTTGTGAAAAGGTCGCTGGCGCCGTCAACGCTGCTGTTAGAATAGAAAGGAGTGCTGAGTTTAAAGTCTTGGACTAAGTCTGAAGGAGCCCAGTTGGCATAATGTTGTGAGTTGAGTTGCTAACAGTGAGGTCAATAGTTCTAAACCACCAGCTTGTCGGAGAGAGAAAGACAAGGCTTTCTACTCCCGTAAAGAGTTACCGTTTTGCAAACCCACAGGGCAGTCTTGCCCTATCGGGTTGGTAGGAGTCAGAAAGGACTTGACGCAGTGCGTATGAGGTTTTTCGAAAGTAACTCAAAGTCTGTTTTCACTGGTTAGGGAAAACAAAGACAGCACTTTTTTTTTCTTATCCAAATTCCTGGACTGCTAGAAGTCTATTGATAAAGCCCTTGGAGGCTCTTGGACAACAGGCAGGGATCTTCTGAACTAGGCGATCTACGAAGTCCCTTCCCGATTTTCCACTTTGTGGAAATAAAGAAATGTTTCCAATTTGCACAGGCACTTATGGAGTATCAGTGTGGTCCCTAACTGAGGTCAAGCACAATCCCATGTAGTTTAGGAGATAGGGTGGTGGAGTGATGGGTGGTCTGTTGGGAGGGGAGAGGGGAAGGGAGAGTGGAGAATGAAACCAGGGGTCAGAGGAAGACTAGATAAATCTTTTCACCTGTCACTTCTTGAACTGAAGACAGAGGGGTTCATTGTCACTGCTGATTGAAGCGGATCACAAAGTCATACCCCCCACAGAGCTCTCAAAGCTACTACCAGGAACTCAATGGGAGGAACTAGGAAACCAAATGGCCAGAAGTTGCAAAAGGTACTCCCTCTCCCTCACACCTCCAAGAAAGACTCCTCATGTGCTTTGAGGATACGGCTAGGTCTTTTAAGAAACAAATGGAATGCCTGTTAGTGAAAAGGCGGTTTCTACACACACCAGTGACAGAGCAGGGAATAAATATTTATAGCCTCGGCTTTGTGAGCAGCACAGTCTCATTCTTACGGCGCCCGGAGCCAGACATATGCCAGTGAAAATTGATTTACACAAGAATTTCTTTTCAGTATATAAGAAACACGTGCCTGCCACTCTCTTCTGGGAATCCTGACAGATCACAAACTCAGTCAAACCCACAGAAATGAGTTGGTTGCAGCAGCAAGACCCAAATCAAACCATTTCCCCATCAATCAACATTTCAGGATCTTGGAGCCAAGCAGCAAAAGTCCCTTCTGGATCCTCTCACCTGACAGTGTCCTCCCGTGCCAGCCAAGAAAAGGTGTAGTTGCCGAGAAGGCCACTCTTTATCTTGTACTTTCAGTCCTTCGTCATTCACGGAGTCATTCACTCACTTTGCAAATAGTCATCAGTATGTTTTGGGTTTGGGATTAGACACGCCAGGGATGGGAACTAACATTTACTCGACCCTTTCCACCGTCTACCAGGCACCTTTCTCATCCCTTGTTACACCTAATTCTCAAAGCCACTCTGCGGCCTTGCAATTGATGTCCTACAGACAAAGGGCCCAAGACTCAGAGAAGCAATTACTTAGTTAATTAGCTAGCTAGAGGAACAGGGGGAAACTGTTTGATACAATTCTGAATCTGGAGGAGCTTATAATCTAGATGAGGAAACAGTCCCAGTACAAAGCTGAGGCTTGCGATAGCTGGGCCAGTAAATTCCAGCCCTGTGAGAGAGAATTAAAGAACAGTGCAAGACAGGACGGTTGCATTTTGAACGGAAGGAATAGAGGAGGGAGGTACAGGGAATAAGGATCAAATCAAAGCCTGGCGAAGACGTGGGCTTTGGACAAGAAATGAAAGAGGACATTCCAGGTGGTGAGACCGTGGTGAGTGGAAGCTTAGAATCACACAGGCAAATGTAATTGGAGGATGGAGGGATGTGGGGCGGACACACCACGAAGGTACAGAACTATGGGAAGTGAGGGTATCTTTCAGGATAGCCTCTTGCATGCAGTCCCTGCTAAAAACAGAACAGACGGAGGAGCAATCAGAAGCCTCAGAGACGGAAGCCGTGAGCGAATGATGTCTAGATGGGAATGCAGCTAAGGGCCATAGAGCAGACTGGATTGGGAGCGGGGACAGGGCTTACCTGTTAGGCTAAGGAATGGTATGTCCACTCCTAGAAATACACTAGGTTTCAGCAACTTTGGCAATAGATTTGGTCTCTGTAGCAGGGGGATCAGATGGTTGTTCCTGATTATTTATAAAGTACACCTTTGAATCAAATACACCAATATCATGAACTGAAAATATAAGCTAACAAAGAATGCAAGGAACCAGAAGGATTTCTGTGTGTCTGTTTTGTTTTGTTTTAAATAATCCTTTATATAAAAAGAAACGAAAAATCCTAAGTGCCCCTGACAGGAGATGGGTTAAGTCAATTATGGAGCAAGAGGATGGAGAATGGTATTTGAGAGCTGGCAGGAGGACTGAAGAGTGGATGGGTTCTAGAGATTGGTGGATTCCAGAGATGAAGTAGAAAACCCACTGATTGGATGGCTTATGAGAGCAGAGATTCACTGTGTCATAGGATGGGGATAAGAAGTCCTAATTAACAGTGATATCATTTGGAGCAGTGGTTCTCAACCTTCCTAATGCCGTGACCCTTTAATACAGTTCCTCATGTTGTGGTGATACCCAACTATAAAATTATTTTCATTGCTACTTCATAACTATAATTTTTCTACTGTTATAAATCGGGCGACCCCTGTAAAAGGGTCGTTCGACCCCCAAAGGAGTTGTGACCCACACGTTGAGAACCACTGGTTTGGAGGATACTATGTTAATCTAGTTAAACTAGAGAAAAAGCCACAGAAACTCATGTATCTAAGAGAGAGTTTTATATAAAGGTAAGTGTACATTCAGAAAACATCCCAACCCAGTCCAGTCCAGTCCAAGGCCATAAGTCCGACTTAGCCCACATGTCTGACACCGATCTACAAAGTCCTCCTCAAAACTCACAAAACACACAATGACACTGATTGCAGGAGGATCACAGGCTAGTGGGTAGAAAGTCATTGAATACAGTGGTGGTGTAAGCATCCACACGGCTTCTCCAGCACCTGGAGCTGCATCAGGGTAGGTCTACGTGGTTTCTCCTCAGGGATGTCTTGCAGGAAGTGAGCCTTGCCAGCTGAAGCAGGGAGCTGGCTAAGGCAGCTGCACCCTGGTCCGGCCATCACAAAGCAAGACACCCGAGAACCAGGAAGGTGAGACTCACTGAGCCATTTAGCTCTCTGCCCTTCAATTAACCCCACATGTGTTTATCGGCCAGGTTGGCACAATAAACCTTAACGATCTCAGGTATATGGGGGTGGGAGGTGGGAGGAGCTCTGGTGATGGAATGGGCTACACACTGAGCTGTTAACCGCAAGGGCAAACCCGCCAGGTGCTCTGTGAGAAAAAGATGAGACTGTGTCCCTTAAGTCTAATAAAGATGGAAAGTCTTGGGAACCAACAGGTGTCGTTCCACCTGTGAGTTCATCAACTCGAAGCAGTGGATGTGCATCAGAGGGTGACATTGTCAATGGTGGAGACATCAAAATGACAAAGGTTTTTGTCTAGTGTCTTAGCAAAAAAAAATTATTTTTAATAAAAATATCCCCGTAGTTAACAACAAAAACATTTTTCAGAATCCCAGTTTACATGTAACATACCTAGAAGACAAACACTCTATGTTGACTTACCTTTTGCCCCTTCTAAGGCACTAGTCAAAGTGGTCATTGTTATCCAATTATAACGACTCTTTGAATCCCATGGTCTCATCTGCACCCACTACAAGCCCGTGCTGTTGTCTTTAATTACCGTTAATGTTTTCATACCATGGCTGGGGTCAGGAGCGCCATAGTCCTCAAATAATATCCTTGCTTTTCAACACTTTAAGGAAGTATTGTGCAGCAGATTTACCCAAAACGAAGCATCCTTTGATCTCTTGACTGCTGCTTCCATGAGCACTATTATGGATCCAAACAAGACAAAAATCCTTGACAACTTCAATCTTTTCTGCATGTTACCTATTGGTCCAGTTGTGAGGATTTCGAAGGCTGCAATCCTTGATCTTCATCAGTAAGTGCTTCAAGTCCTCCTCACATTCAACAAGCAAGTTTGTGTCATCTGTGTATCTCAGGTTGTTAGTAAGCCTTCCTCCTGTCCCGATGTTGCACCCTTCTTCATAGAATCCCGCTTCTCCGATGATTTCCAGCAGACAGATTGAATAAGTGTGGTGAGACGATACAACCCTGACACAGACCTTTCCTGATTTGAAACTATGCAGTAGTCCCTTGTGCTGTTCACCCAGTTGCGTCTTGATCCATGCATAGGTTTCTCATGATCCCAATGAAGTGTTCTGAACTTCCCATTCTTCTCAAGTCTATCCATAGCTTGTTACGATCCACACAGTTGAAGGCCTTTGCAGTCACTAAAACATAAGTAAACATGTTCCTGAGTCTCTCCTGACATACCCTTAGATTTCTTTCTTTCTTTTTTGTCTTTCAATGACCGTTTGCTGTTCTTGATGTTCCTGATGTTCTTGATGTCGTCCCACAGCACATCAAGGCTCTGCCATCAGTGTTTAATGCATCGCACCTGTTGTTGAGATGTCCTTGACATTTCGGTGGGAAAGACTCAACGTTGCATTTTGCCTCTCTTACCTTGTTTTCATTTTCTTCAGCCCCAACCTGGACTTCCACACACTTGAGTTACTGATGGGTCTAGTCCATAGTCAGTCCCTGGTCTCACTTCACCTGCTAATATTGAACTTCCCCATTGTCTCTTCCCATAGAAGTAATCAGTTTGAACGTTGTGTATTCCATCTGGAGAATCGCTGTTTGTGTTGTTGAAAAGGGTATTGCAATGAACAAGCTGTTGGTCTTGCCAGAGTCTACACGTGACCTCCAGCATGTGACCTCCAGCACGTGACCTCCAGCATGTGACCTCCAGCATGTGACCTCCAGCATGTGACCTCCAGCATGTGACCTCCAGCATGTGACCTCCAGCATGTGACCTCCAGCTTCGTCTCTACCACCAAGCCCATATTTTCCAACTGCTGTTTCTTCCTCTTTGTTTCCAACTTTTGTATTAAAATCTCCAATAGTTATCAGCGCATCTCGATGGCATGTTTGATCAATTTCAAAGTGAAGATTTTGGTGGAATTCTTCGTTTCTTCACCACTACATTTAGTGGTTGGGACATAAATGTGAATAATATTGTCTGAGAAGATCGATGATGCCAGTCATTTTCTAGACAGCACTCAGCCTGGGCATGTTCTGTGTGACCCAACTGTAAGTCCCACGCTCCCGGAGGCTTTCCGATGGCACAGTTGCAGGATATGATTTTGGGGGAAGTGAACTC
>NW_022107947.1:1006560-1007904 GCF_000313985.2 Echinops telfairi | reverse complement strand
TCCCCTTTCCCTCCTAGTATTGCTACTCTTATTATTGGTCCCAAGGGGTTTATCTGTCCTGGATTCCTGTGTTTCCAGCTCTTCGGATAAGTGTTTTTAATAGAACAACATAAAAAGGATCAACAAAACAAAACAAAAACACTCATTATATTGATATCCAGTTTTCAAAATATTAAAAGAATAATGTTTGACATATTCATAGACTTGTTTCTTAATTTATTAAACAATACTCTTGTGGGAAGCAATCAAGATACATTGATACTTACTAGCTATTGGAAACAAAGAAGGATCAGTAATGGTGAAAATATAGCCTGGTGATAGCAATGAAATTGGAGCTCTGCACACCAGCATTTTGTACGACTGGAGATACATTCGTTGGAAATATCTAGTCTGTAATGATGTCAACAGTAACTATGCACATGCCTTCGCCAATTGGAGCATCAAGCATCAAACTGACTACATCCGTGAAACAAGAGTGTGGAGCAGCGCAACAATATCAGTTGGAACAAGGCCAAGGATTGACTACCTAACAGATTATCAATTGCTTAAATGTAAATTCATGTTGAAGCTGCGGGAAATGAAAACATGACACAAGAGCCACAGAACGACATAGAGTATATCCTACTTGAATTTAGAGACCATCTTAAGAACAGATTTGAAGAACAAAGCACTACTGACTGACTACCGACCATCCTGAAGAAATGAAAGATCATCCAAAAGGGAGGCATGAAAGAAAGGACAACAGAGGTTGTAAGAGGAGACTGTGAACTGTGTTCTTGAATGCAGATTGGCTAAAGTGAAAGGAAGAAAGGATGAAGTAAGAGTTGAAGAAAAAGTTCAGAGGGTGGATTGAGAAGACAAAGCAGCAAAAGGGGAGAGCACGCGGCCCACTTCTCAAACTGAAAGGTTTCAGGAAAGAAAATCCAAACTCAAGCTGTAACTTTGAAGGATTTTATGAGCCAAATATTGAACTGCAGAGAGGACCGAAAGAGGAGGGAAGGAACAAAGAGTCACTGTACCCCCCAAATTGGCAAATGTTCAACCATTCCAGGAGGCATCATAGGATTAAGAACCCATAGTATTAAAGGAAGTTGCACTGACGACTGGTGAAAAACAAAGCTCTAAGAATTGCTAGGATGTCAACTGAGATATTTCAACAAACGGCTGCAATACTGGTAGTGTTCACCCAGGGATGAAATTTGGAAGGACAGCTATGGCAGACAGGAAGACATCTACAGTGAACCCTTGTTTATCGCGGTTAATCGGTTCTAGACCCTACCGTGATAAATGAAATTCCGCGAAGTAGGATTCCTTATTTGTAAATCAAATATTTTCGTAGTTAGA
>NW_022107947.1:995940-997095 GCF_000313985.2 Echinops telfairi | reverse complement strand
GGTCATGCAACTAGAGGTGCTGCTGCGACTGCTGGCAGTTCTTTAATTTCCATGCTGATTCGTAGAGCTCAGCCCAAAAGCTGCGTGGCAGGAGCCTCATGGAAACTCTCTCCTGGATCTGGGTAACCTGGGGACACCAGGCTGCCTGTTGCTGGAATGTGTGCAGCCGGAGCACTTGTTTCTGAAACCAGACGCCTCATCATCACCAGCTTTAAATGACCGCGGCATCTGGTTTGAGGAGAGGACAGCACAAGGGTGGGAACCAGCCCAGCCCAATGGCTACAGGAGACGTGGGTAACGTGTGCTGTCATGGTCTCTCTGTGCCTCTCGGCTACTCCTGTATTTACTCCTCTGTTTGATCAAGATGTTCCCAGAAAGGATCTGCTCTCAGCCGCGTACACCAGACTCACAGCCACGGAGTCAATGCTGCCTCGGAGTGACTCTGCGTAGGGTTTCCATCTGACCACCTCCACGTTCTCCTGGGGAGCAGCGGGTGCGTTTGACTCGCTGAGCCCACAGAATCACGGACACCAGAGTGAGGCTACGAGAGCCCACGGCAAGTCTCTCTGCTGGCAGTGGCTGAATGACTCACCTGCAAGAGGCAATCTAATTTGACATATCAGAGGCCATTACAAAGGGATGTTTTTAGAATTCTGGCTGTGGCACTTTAGAAAAACGAAATGTGTCGGTCTACTTCAAAGTCTGCGCAGAGGGCAGAAATAATCTCAGGTTTGCAAAGTAACCCTGGTGGTTATTTTGATCCCCATGCTGCCGAGGAAACTGAGACAGGGCGTTTAAATAATGTGCACAAGCCCCGTGATGTATTCGTGGGCTGGCCTTGGCATGCAGAGCTCCTGTCTCAGGTACAGCTGTCCTTCCAGATGTTCCCATGTCGGCCACAATCAACCCCATGGCTCGGCCTTTTCTGCCACGTGCCAAGTTCTCCGTGCCTGCCCATCATTTCCTCCACACAACAGGCCTAGGTAGTAGATGCTGCCGCCCCATCTCACCGATGCTGAGATGGGGCTCAGAGGATCAAAGCAACGTGTCCAATTTCTCACTCACGAAGTGGCAGGGCCAAGGTGTTCAGGTCTCCCTAGCCCTGAACTAACGGGTGCTCTCTGCTCCTAACACTTACCAGTGCCATCCAGCTGA
>NW_022107947.1:991076-994628 GCF_000313985.2 Echinops telfairi | reverse complement strand
AGCCAGGGCACGGGCACGTGGTCCCAGGTCGTTGGGATACCTCATCTGGCAAAGCCCAATCACTAGAGTAGGACATCATGCGTGGTAAAGTAGAGGGAGGGCCTGCCGACAGGAGGGAGACCGAGGCTGAGAAGGATGGACACCGTGGCTGCGACAGTGGGCTCGCACAGAGCACTGAGGATGACCCGGAAGCAGTCAGATTTGGGTTGTCGGACGTGGGGTCACTGGGAATTGGACTCAGCTCGATGGCACCCGACAACACTGTCTCCCGGCCCTGTGCCATGCAACGACTCATCTCATCCTTATACTGTCTCTACGAAGTCGATACAACACCCCCCCCACTACACACACACCCCAACACACCGTTTACAGATTAGGAAACCGAGGCTCAGAGAGGTAACGCATCACGCCAAGGCGACATTCAGGTTTGCATGCAGTCTACCTGAGTGCGATGGAGCGCACTGACTTCACGGAACGGAACGCCATCTCCAGGAAGGTGAGAGCGCCGGCAGGGCAGAGGACTGAGGTGTGGACACTCTCCCGGGCGGGGGAGGGACCATCTGCCTGGGAGAGGCTGGCGGTGAAAGAAGTTTGGAAACTTGAGTCCTGAAAGCCCACGTTGGCCTTGAGAAGGATTACGTGTTTGGAGCGTGATCACTGGCTGCTCCCTCTGATCTCCGCAGGAATGGAAACAGCAAGGAGCATCACAGTGGTAGCCCCTGTGACCGTCACAGCCGCGGTGGTGATAACGTGATGGCCCAGCGTTCTGGGAGGGAGTGGGGCTTGGGCTTGGCAATTCCCGGATGCTTGGAGTAGCACGCAGTCAGCCCCACTGCGATGACCTGGTGTGCAAGCGAACACGGTGTTTCCTGGTCCTGCCTGCCATCCCTCGTCACGGAAGCTCAATCTTGGACGGCAACGCCCGTGCAGCCTGTGGCGTGGGTTCTGTTTTTTAAGCAAGCCTCTCGATCCTTCTGTGAGGCCAATCTTGCTCTTCCTGCAGTGCTTCTAAGGCAGCTGAAACCAAGGTGTTAAGGGACTTGCATCTGTCAGTGGACTAGCGAGGAAGGGGCTGGGTTTGAATCTAGGTCTGCATTGCTCCCAAACACATCATCTTCCTCCTTCGCCTGGCTACCATTCCTTCTAAAACACGCCTCCCCTTCCTTAGCACATGCGGCCCGATCCTACTACGGAACCTGTCCCTGCGGACGCAAGACCAGCCGTGGCCTGCACCGTGGCCTGAGCACCAATCCCGGCAGGACCCCGTCATCAGCATGAGCTATCGCTATCTTGGCCCCAACTGCCTGTGCCGTCTTCCTTCCCTGGAGACACTTTTGGGGGGTATTAAATTTTATGGGATGATGGAGTTTTATTGCCTCATAAATAGCTCCATGTTGTTTTTCAGATTCCCATCTTGTGACCTTCCCTGTTTTCGGTCAACAGTTGTTGAGGCCAGTCGCCTGTGTGTCTACACCCATCATGTACTTCTGTGCACTCAAAGCACCCCTACTTCCGTGTGGAATTCAGGGTTGCTCGAGAACACCCGGGCCCATGTTAGCATTGAAGCAGCCCGCAGTCGGAGCATGAGCCCCTCGCAGGCCCTCAGATCGGACTTCCCAGCTGCTTCACTTCCAGACCGCGCCCTCCCAGCCAAGGGCCAATATGGGACAGGTCGGAAAACAAACTCAGAGATAATCAGGGGCTGGCTTAGTAGCAATCAGACTCAGGGACGGGACTCAAAATCAGGTCTCTTCTTGCCCGACTTCCTGGTTCTCACTGGGTCTCTTTGCCACGTTGTGACGTGGTCTGATACCCAGCCATTCACTTTGCCTTCGCAGCACAGCGATCTGCCAGGCGAGGCAAAAATGGGAAAGGCCCTTGGAGTCAGAGCGCATACATCTAAAAGAGATCACCACGTTGTCTCTAAGGCGTCTCTCTTGTGGACCCTACTGCTGCCATCGAAAGTTGTTAGGGTCCATGAGCGACACATTGTTTCTGGGGAGCCGCTGAGACTGACAGACCCTGTGTATGACAGACTGAGACCCTGCCCAGTCCTGTGCCGTCTCAGAATCGTAAGGGTTGAGCCCATTGCTGCAGACTGTCTCAATCCACCCCAAGGAGGGTCTTCCTCTTCCTCAAGGACCCTCTACCAAGGGTCATACTCTTCCAGGGACTCATCGCTTCTGATCACAACACAATTCATTTGATCAGACGTGCATTTTTGCTGTGATGTCAAGTAGCCCGGCTTCTAAGAGTCGAATAGGAACAGTGAGGATCCACGTGGTTCAGCGGAGCGGGCAGCTCCTTCTTTCCCCCGCACTCACCTGAGCCGGGCAGCTCATTCTCTCCCCGCACTCACCTGAGCCGCTGCGGAGGGGTGGAGCTTCCCTCGGCCTCCTGGGGTTCTGAGCACCAACTTCTGCTGGATTCGTTTTCTGGGTCGGCCAAATACTGTCCCTGTCCTCTCTGGCTTCACTCCCAGAGGACCACACGGCTCCATTTTTATGATTGTCCAGAGACAGGGTAACTGGAAGTGCAGCGGATTTCACTGAAGACTGAGAAAGAAGAGCAACAGGGAGAGGTGGTCACAACGCTTCTACAAACCACAGTTTCAGATGTTAAGCTCGCTCGCTCGTTCTTAAAAAGACCTTAGAGGTTGCCAATGGAGGGAGGGCAAGGGAGTGAGTCTAAAGCAACCGGCTAGCCCACTGACGGGTGTCCACTTGGTGAAATGGAAGATAGTCCCTGGCAGGAGAAGAGAAATCAAGGAACAGGTGAAGGGTTAACTAGTAGGGGGGGGTTGAGGGGGGGTTGATTAGTAGCTTTGACTGATGAATACAAACTTGATGTGAAATGTAAGCCCCCATGTAATTTTCAATTAATATTGAAAAACATGCAGAGAGTTAACAGCAAATTTACATTTTCTTTATAGTACAAATGAAAACGTTTTGTGTTTCATTGAAAAAAAAGTCCATTGGCCCTTTTACTCATGCCCCTGTCATGCTGACTGGCTCTCCCCCTTCCTCTCCACTCCAAATCTTCATTTCTCATACTATGCAACAAAGTCTGCTCTCTGGCCCCTACTTCCCCCGATAAGACTTCTCTTCCAATTACACATTTACTGCGGTCGTTAGTTTATTGTGCCAACCTGGCCAATAAACACATGTGGGATTAATTGAAGGGCGGAGACATAAATGGCTCGGCAAGCTTTGCCTTTCTCGTCTCAGCGGTGTGCACTACCTTACTTGTTCTGTGCCTCAATTGGCAAGCTACACTACCTGTGGGACACCTAGCCCGTGGACTGTGTCACTGTAATTTGAAGTCCCTTGAAGACCTGCTTGGCCACACCGTTGGAATTTACGTCTCTTGAGCTGGGGACTGTTGGACCCTGTCATCTGGCTGACTGTTGGGACCTGCCTTGCTGTTTGCTACCTGTGCCCAGATAGTCTGAATTGCTCTACAGAGGACTACCCGGCAGCCCTCAAGACTTGAAGGACTGCCAGTGGCTCACAACTGTCTCACGGGGGTGAGTTGCACTGAGCCATTTGTACT
>NW_022107947.1:975833-989622 GCF_000313985.2 Echinops telfairi | reverse complement strand
TTGTAGGCTTGGGCAGCACTGGGTTGGGATGTTTTCTTGATGTGTACTTAACCTTTATATAAAACTCTCTCTTATACATGAGTTTCTGTGGATTTGGTTCTCTATAAAGTACCCAGACTAATTCACCTCTCAACTCATAACCCACTATATCACATCAGAAACCCGCAGAGGAGTTCTCCTCTGCCCCGAGGGTCCCGTGAGTTGTAAGGGACTCTAGCAGTGAGTACACAGGAGGAAGAACCCGAGGGTCTGGAACACAGGACCCAAGAAAGAGAAGGGCCCAGAAAGTCCTGGGATCAATATTTATCCCTCCCTCCCTGCCAGATCTAGACTCTCTTATCAAACTGGCTGTAGCAGGACTGATAAGGGAAGCAGGTCTCCTTCCTTGGGCAACATGGTTTAGACCTCTTGGACTTTCCGATCAAGGTCAGTCACTCCAACTCTGTATGTAACTAACAGAGGAAACAACCGGCATATAGCAGGCGCTCAGTGTCTATTTGCTGAATGAATGAATGAATGAATGAATGAATGAATGGATAGTGGACAGGACTGGCTGTGGCTCGATGAGTCATTTGGGTTCAGGACAAGTTACAATTTCTCTTGAAAGGATAGAAAAGTAGATGAACTGGGCTTGGGATCATGAGACCTGGGGTTTAGCTCTGGCTCTTTTAACTACTAGCTTGGGCAGGAGGTCATTCATTCATTTCACTGATCAACGAACACTGAAAGTATCCTCTTTGTGTCTGACCCTAGGCAATGAACGTGAACAAGGAGGCCAGGTTCTGCAGGGCAGGCAGAAACATATCGAACAGATGAAAAGGTACTATTTATAAGCGTTAGCACAGAGAGGTAGTGTAGGAGTCCTCACAAGTGTTGTGGGGTCAGAGAGGATGGAGTGACCATCTCACCTGCCCCTTGTTCAGTCTCATTCAAAACAGTACCTTTGGAGTGCATTGAATAACCGCGGAACTAGGGATGTCTGCTCCTTCATTCTGAGAAGCATTCTTGCACCAGTAGGACCTGGTAGGACATATGGATCACATTTAAAGGAGAAACATACCCTAGGTTTTCTTTGATTCTGCCTACTTAATAGCCCCCAGGTGAGCTTAGAGGGTGCACATCGCCCTAAGCAGGAGCCGGGCTCCGGTCCAACTGCCGTGGGTGCTGCGTGTGGAGCAGAGGGTGCCGAGCGCAAGCTCAGCCCCGCCTCCAGGTGCTGGGGCTGCAAGCATAAGAAAGTGCACTATGGACTGGCACGCAGATGCCATTTGTGACAGGTGTATGTGTGTGTCTCCAGCATAGATACTTGCTTTGAAGAAAAGAATGTAAGGACAAGAACCAAAATGTTGCAAGTCACAGATGCTGAGGGAGCCCTTGCTATGTCCCGATGGCACTCTCTTGATTACTATCCGAATAGCAAAGAGGATCGGCTCATGTAACCTTCATAGCAAACCTAGGCAGTTCAGTATTATCTTTGTTTTACAGGTGAGGAAATGCAGGCAAAAAGAGATAGAGCTCTTGTCCGAGGTTAGCAAGCAGCCAATAAGGGAGCTTGGCTGTTGACCCTAAGTCCCAGCTGTCAGAGAAAGTATCTTCACCATCTAGAATGGAGGCAGGATGTTTAATTTCTTGGTGGCTTTAACGTGTTTTTTCCCCCTTGCTTATTCATATTTTATAAGTGTTGCTCAATGAAGAAATATTATTTTTGTAATCAGGAAAGATAAGTTGAGAGGGAGCATGAGAGAAATCGAGAGATCTCTATTCTAGCCCCCATCCTTCGGAACCATTGTCGGGGACAAGATCTAGCTGGGTGGTGGAAATGGTCAAAGCACTCAGCTGCTAACTGAAAGGTTAAAGGTTCGAGGCTTTCCAGAGGTACTGTGGCAGAAAGGTTTGGGGATCTATTTACAGAAAACCAGCTATTGAAAACCCAATGGGGACACAGTTCAACTTTGACACCCATGAATTGGAGTTAACTTATAACAACTAGTCTTTTCCATTTTTTTTTTTTTAGGGAAATAGATCAAAATTTCCTATATCCATCCTCTCAACATTCTTTAAAAAACCCCAAAACCTGTTAGTTGGGATTGAATACATATGACATCATTCCATATTTCAATCATGTCGAGCAGAATTGTACAGTGGCTACCACAATCAGTCTCCAACCATTCCTGTCAACATTCTTGATGGACCAGCAGTGCCCAGCCCTCTGCCCCAGAACCAGAGATGGTCATGGAGGAGCTCACAGTCCAAGGGGGCTTCTCACAGTGGTGCTCTCCCCTCTGAAGATGAGAGAGGTGGGTCAAGATGGGAGAGTGGCCCACATGACTTTGGTCATTAAAAATGCATTGAAGGTTTGAAATAGCCACCTTCCAGTGCTAAAGGTAATTTCCATTTTAGAAAGGTCCAATTAAGGTTAAAAAAGTACTGAAATGAAAATGAAGATGAGAAAGAGGCTTAATGACAGATAGAGGAGAGATGGAAACCATTGTAGACAAACGCAGGTGTAACTCAACACAGCAACACCTTTGAAAGCCCAGAAGAAGCGGAGGGCTTCTTGGTAAAGCCTAAGGGGCATTGATAACAGACGGAAAGTGTGACTCGGTCCATGCCTTGATTTTATATACCAAACCTGATACAATTAGTCCCAAACTAAAAAGAAATGATTTACTTTGTGAATACATGTATTGACCTACCCTCACATCTGGGACAGGGGCTTTGGAGCAAAGTGCATTGTCCTTTTGACATAATGCTAACATTTTACATTTTACATAGACTTTTCCTTCTTTCTTGATCAGCAGAACAAAGGAGAACAGCATGTGATCAGATCAATAGAGGTTGACAATAAAATTCAGTAACCTTGTCTAATAAAAACCTGAAGAAGGCTATGAAGAAATCAGGAACTACTGTTACGGTGACAAGCTAGAAACACTGCCATTTAAGTCAGGGACCGGGGCACGGGTGTCCACTACCCCATTATTATCCAACTTGCTTGGAGACTAGTGGGTGCCATCCATCCAGTGTCAAAAGTGGCACAGAAATTTTGGAGATGGGAGAATGAATTTCCCCCTCTGCCGATGCTATGGAGACATCCCCAAATCCCCAAGCATTTCCAGAGTTAGGGCTTTCTTTTTTTTTTAAGAAAGTAAACAAAAATAACTTAAAAAATAGTACTGGGTACTGAACTAAACCTTTTAAAAACATAGTTTTTCTCTATAATATTGAAAATCTGAAACAAAAATGAAATAAATAGAAAGCTATTCTAAATTTTTGAGGCGATTCCAACACATGAAGACCCTCCTTTTGCTCCTGAGGAGCAACTGGTAGGTTTGAACTGCTGACCTTTCAGGAATCAGCTCAATGCTTATTCCCCAATGCCACCCAAACTCAAAACCAAACCCACTGCCATTGAGTCAGTTGTGACTTGCAGCACCCGTATAGGACAGCATAGAACGACCCCCGTGGACTTCTGAGACTGTAACTCTACGGGAGTAAAGCTCCTTGTCTTTCTCCCACGGAGCGGCTGGGGTTTGAACTGCTGACCTTGTGGCTAGCAGTCTAATGGGTAACCATAATATCACCAGGGCCTCTTTCTTCTTGTAAGGAAAATTAATGTAATACAATTTTAGTACAGTTTCAATTGGACTATCAATGTTCATATCCTTTCTGAAAAACGAGGGTTTGGCCATATAGCAATGGAAAGTTTAAGAAGAGAGACTTGAGCGCTTTATGAGCTATTAAAAGCTACCACAGAGCCTGTGCGATCAAAGGCAGCACAGGACAAGAGGGCTGGGCCCACGGGACACAAGGAAGGCCCCAGAAGAGGCACAGGGTCTATGTGACTGAAGGGTGACATTTTATTGCAGTTGAAGTGACTGTACCTTAAGATGTTGATGCCATAGCTGGTCATTTGTCCTGAAATAAAATGAAGCGGAATCCCTTGCTTCACATTGCAGTTATGAATAAATTCTCCATCAATGAAAGGCCTGAGTATTCAACAAAACAAAACACCCACAAAACCACAGGAGAAGAAAATCCAGGTGAACATATGCATAGCCCCTCAAGAAACTCACTGCCATTGGACCAGTCTGGCTCATAGCAACCCTGGACAACAGAGGACAGCTGCCCCCTGGCTTTCCAAGGCTGTAAATCTTCACACGACCGGAAAGTCTCATCTTTCTCCCCTGGAGTGATGGGTGGGTTTGAACCGCCGGCCTCTTGGGTCAGCCCGATGCATTAATCCAAGGTGACAATAGAGCTCCTTTGTATATAACCCGGAGGGTAGCAATATCTTTTAAACCAAGATAAACCTAGAAGCTATAGACAAAAGATAGACCTATATTTTGACATGAAAGAGAAGAAAGAACAGGACAATGATGAACTGGGGGTTGCATCAGGATTACAATCCACAATGTACAAAATCAGCAATTCCCGACTCGTGGCAGCTCCACGTGACCATGGAGCTGCCCCCGAGGGCTTTCTAGGTTTTTGTCTCTTGAACATAGAAGCCGGGTGGCTCACCCCTGAGACCCCCCAAGGACTCATCTGCCAATGTGCTCCTGGGCCCCAGTACATGGCACCCATCTCCTGCTCTCGGGCCTCCTTTGAGGGATTTTTGGAGTCCGCAGGGAGACCCCAGGAAGCAGTATGGGCCTGCAGGTCTGCTCTCAGGGCAGGAAGCCCTGCTGGGGCTCTGAGCGCCCAGAAGGAAGGGCTGTGGGAGGGAGAATCTCAGTCACTCTGGTGTGATCATTCCGGCAAACCACAGCCCCGCCGGGCATCTGGTTGTCATACTAAGTTTGCAGTTCTGTGGGCTTTCTTTGTTCTGGCCTCTGCCGTTCGTTTCCTTGTGTCCTCCTGACTCTGGCTGTGAGGACCGAAAAAGAGTTCGGGTCAACGGCTGGAACAAGAAGGTCACTACATGTTGACTATGGCCAGGAAGTGTCCCTTCCCAGTTTAACCCTGCTTCTCGGCTTTGGTGGGACATTGGCGAAGTCTCCCAGAGGACCTTGCATGAAGTAGTGGCTCAATAAACACCGGCTAAGCTGAGTCCTAGGACTCCTGGTGGCTTCGTGGTGATGCATGGAGCTGCCAACCTCAAGGTTAGCTGTTTGAAACCAGCAGCCGCTCTGCAGGAGAAAGACAGGGCCTCTAGTGCTGTAAGAGGCCCCGTCTCAGAAACCCGCAGGAGCACCTCTGTGCTGTCCTGCTAGGGCGGCGCTGAGCCGGCAGTGGGTTTGGAGGTGGGGAGATGAGTCCTGGCCGTGCTGTCGGGTAGGTGTTGGGTTGCAAAGCTCAAGGTCAGTGGTTCCGGCCCACCCGCTGCTCCTCCTGGGGGTTGCTCTGAATCAGGATTCACTCCATGGCAGTGGGTTGGCTTGGTGTGGGCTTTGCTTTGACGGCGGCTCCTGTGTCTTTTCCTATGGGGCGTGTGGGAAGCCACACACGACCTCATCAGTCCTCACTCATGTGTCAGCAGGGTGCCATGGATCAGCTCAGCTCCCAGCACTGCCCGTCTGTTAGGGAAGTCCCCCCAGGCCGAGCAGGGGACCTCAGAGATGGGAAAGGGTGGGGAGAGGGAGAAAGAACGCCATTTGAGAGAGCTTTGATGGACTTCAGCAAGAGCGGTGATAATAATCAGAAGTCCACGAAGTGCTTCCTCAGGACGTGGGAGGTGTCCATGTGTGGTGCAATTGGTTAACACCCTTGTTTGCACGCCCGAGCAACTGGTATGGCTACTGATAAAGACTTGTGAAGCTGGTGTCTGTGGGGGTCTTTTAGGTTTGAGTTTTGAATCCCCAGGCTGACAAGTAGTGGGGAGGGGTCGTGGGATGCAGACCACATGCTCCCAGAGCTGTTTGGGATCGGCAGGCCCGGTGCTAACAGCAGCGTCTTCTGGTAGATTATATCCCGGTGAAGTGGGAGACTTAGTCCAGCCAGTACGGCAGAGTCCAAGGAGGGAAGGATTGCAGGGGGCTGGGGGGTGCAGGGGGGCTGGGGTGACAGGGTAGGAGCCTCAGTGGCATCATGGTTCACACATGGGCCGCTACCTGAAGGCCAGTGTTTCAGACCCATCAGCAACTCTGTGGGGTGGGTGCATCTGTTCCCTTACAGCCTCAGAAGCCCCAGAGAGCAGTTTGCTCTGTTCTATAGGGTCACTACAGGTCGGATCAACTCGATGGCATTGTGTCTGTGGTGGCAAAACCTGAGAGGAGAGCTGAGCCCGAGCCCCAAGCCCCAAGCCCCAAGCCCCAAGCCCCAAGTTCCTTCAATGCAACTCAGTGCTGGCCTCAGGGAATGAGTTTATCGCTGGCCCCAGGCCAGGTCTGGTCCACCCTGGACTGCTGGGTTTCCTGTCTGGGCCCCTCTCCAGCAGGGCCTACAGGCCCACAGGCCTGAACTCCCTGGCCGGTGCATGGCTCCCTGTGCATCTGGTCTCGTGTGTCAGTGTAACGGGTGCTAGGTAGGACCTGATACCCTGCTTCTCCAGTTGTCCCAGCACTAAGCAAAGCAAGTGCCTCATAGGTTAGGGAAGTGAGAACTGGGGAATGTGTGCGCACCTGGGCCCAGGTCAGACAGTGGGTGCAAATCTTACCCCTGCCCTCAATCCTATGTGAGTGTGAGCCGAAAGCATCCCCTGAGCCTTAGTCCTCTCACGTGAATTGGTGATCAATAGTCCATCAAGCATTTGTGAGCATTAAATAAAATCAATGCATGTACTGGTAGCTCCCTGCCTGAAGTGTCCAGGGGAACTGCCAAATCTGGGGACAGAGGGCACAATACTTGGTCATGTAACGCAATGCAAGGTCAACAACCCATCCTCAGACTTTCCCTGGGTTTCAGGATTTGGTGGCCACCTGTTGAAAGCTCCCCAGTATATGGCTACTGAATCCCCTGTCCATCCACAGTGACAACCAGGGGCCATAGGTTCCCAAACACTTTTGCTTCCTAGAGCCAAGAGTTCCTTTGGTTGTTTGCCCTCCAGGCCACCTCAAGGGCTGCCTCCCAGGTTTGCGCTTGGTGATCAAGAGGGTGCTCAGAGGCAGCTGGGAATAGGGATTAGCCAGTTCCGAGTGGCAGTTGCAGGCACTGGGCAAAAGCATGTGTTAGAGACCAATGACATACTTTTACTGATGGACTATCAGGGGTACCCCCCCAAAAAAACCGAAATTGTGCTGGGCAGATCTTTGAAAAGTACGCCTTTTCTGCACTTAGACAAGCATTGAGCAACTTGCTCTGCATTACTGCACCCACTGGCATCTCCTGGGAAGGTTCTCTCTGGTCACACTGAATTTTTTTTGTAAAAGCAGTTTTGCTTCAATGTTGTTTTGTGTGTGTGTGTGATGGCTGATTCAAGAGAATAGCTTGTGGCAAGGAAATTTTGTTTCCTGCTCTGTAAAAATGCCACAGAAACTGTTGTGATGTTGAACACAGCATAGAAGGACAGCACTATGGAAAAAAACTCAAGTGCACGAGTGGTTTTCTCATTTCAAAAAAGGTGAACTGTCGATTGATGACAAACCTAGTTCTGGATGTCTACCCACTTCCCAAAAGGCTGAAAATGTCAACTCGTAGTACATTTGGAGTTCATTCCACCAGGTCAGATTGTTAATCAAGCTTTCTATTTAGAGGTTCTGAAAAGATAGCGTAACAGTGTGCGACAAAAACAGGCCTGATTTATGGCAGACGGAGGACTGGTTTTGCCCCCACCACAATGCACCTGCTCATGCAGCCATCTCAGCGCGCCAGTTTTAGGCAAAACATAGCATGCCTCTCTTGCCCCACGCACCTTACTCACCTGACCTTGCTCGGTAGGACTTCTTTTTGCTTCTGTGAATGAAAGGGGACATGAAAGGTCAGCGATTTGGTGATGTCGAAGAGGTGAGGAAAAAAAAAAAGGGAGATGCTATCAGCCATGCAAACAGATGAGCTCGAACAGTGTTTTCAAGAATTGAATCGCAGAGTCGACAGATGTATTACATGTAACAGAGAGTACTTTGAAGGTACTACGTTGTTTTGTAAAATAATTTAAGTACATAGTTTTGAAGGAAAAAAATTTAAAGATAAAAATAAATTATTGGAGTTTTTTGGTACCCCCTCGTATCTTTGAGACTCCAGGAATAAATGTTTCCACCTGACTGCTGTCAGCTTCGTCCACATCGATTTATTCTAACGTGAAGGAGAGTGAGGAGCGGGCAGATCCAGCAGTGTGGCAAACATTTCCTGGGCACCGGCTATGTTCAGGATAACACACTAGCAGAGGACGAACAGAGTGAGAGAGGTCTGAGTGTGTCCACACACAGCTCAATGAATGCTTGGGGCATAGAAGCAGGTGCCCAGTCCCAGGAGGAAGAGACCTCCAAGCCTGGAGGCTCAGGGAGGGTGCCCAGGGGAGCCCAGTCCAACTGGACTCTTCATTCTTCGGTGGAAACATAGCCCTTGGGCTGACTGGGGGGAACGTGGAGGAAGTGACAGCCTGGAAATGAACTTCTCAGTCTGGAGCAGAGGCCAGCCAATGTTGTCCACAGAAGGCCCATCATAAACTCGCTCTCTGTTGATGCTCTGGCGCCTGTTCCTTCTCCCTCTTCCTTTTTAACACCTCAAAAACAGGTGAAAACCACTCTTACCTCATGCGTCATAGTAAAACAGGCCAAGCGCAGTTTGCCAATCCCAGTTCTAGAGAATTACTAGAAGCTAGATATTATTTGCAGTAATAATAACACACACAGGGCCTGGTTTCGTGCCACACTGTGTGTGCTACCTACACTATCTTCCAGAAGGAGCCCTGCTGGGGCAGTGGCTTGAGTGTGGAGTTGTTAAACAAGCCCACCGGCTGCTCCACTGGAAAAAGACGTGGCAGTGTGCTTCTGCAAAAAGCCACAGCCTTGGCAGCCCATCAGGGCAGTGCTGCGCTGTACTAGGGGCACTATGAATTGAATTCACCTCAATGATGGCGGGTTTGATTTTATCTTATAGACTCCTCACAACAGCCCAGTGCACGAGGGCCTATCATGATACCTTGTGTACTCGGGAAACTGAGGCATAGAGAAAATAAACTTTTCTGGGGTGCCCTAGTGGTGTCGAGGATATGTGTTGGCTGCATGGACAGCAGTTCGAAACCAGCAGCAACTCCGTGGGAGAAAGACTGGGCTTTCTGCTCACATAAACAGTTACAGTCTAAGAGACCCACGAGGGTCATGATGAATCAGCATTGGATCAATGGCAGTGAGTGAGGGGTGTTCATTAAATGTGACTCTAGACTTGTTCATTCACTCTATGAAAATGGCTTCATTTTAACAGGGATCTGATATGTATAAAAACTAGGATATGAGTTGGAGGCAATAGAGGTAAATACTGTTATCTATGCACGCCTGTAATAAGGCTGCTCTATGAGTAGATGCAACAATAGACATGCAGGCTGGACAGATATGGGTAGGAGAGTGAGGATGCCTGTGTGTATGTGTGTGCTTGACACAAGATATTTGTACATGGGTATTTATCTCTGCTGCACATCTATCCTTGAGTGATGGTGCAGACAGGGGAAAGGCTAGGAAAACGATTCTGGAATAGCCAAGCACTTTGAGGCACTGAGTTGCTGGACCATAGTCTGAGGGGACTACTAGGTCAAGTGGCATAGCACAGTTCATAAAGACAATGTTCTACATCTAAGTGGCAACTGGAGCCTTAAAAGCTCATCAGTGGCTATGTAAGCTGCAACAATTAGTCGCTCCCTGACAGGAGGAAAGATGAGTGAAGAAGATTGAAGATACATGGAAACAATTAGAGAACTAGTGGACCACATGGTTATCAGTCTCGATCACCTTGAGACCAGAAGAGCTAGCTGGTACCTGGCTATCATTATCAACTGCTCTGAAAGGGATCACGCTAGAAAGTTCTAGATCAGTGGTTCTCAACCTTCCTAATGCCGTGACCCTTTAACACAGCTCCTCATGTTGTGGTGATCCCCCAACCATAAAATTATTTTCGTTGCTACTTCCTAATTGTCATTTTGATACTGTTATGAATCAGGCGACCCCTGTGAAAGGGTCATTCGTCCCCCAAAGGGGTCGCAACCCACAGGCTGAGAATCACTGTCCTAGATAATATGGTAGGAAAAATGTGGAACAGAACTCAAAATTATTTTTAAAAAGACCAGCCTAAGGCCCTTGGTCACCCTGCACATCTGGAAAGAAACTCACCTCCTTGGCCCAATGTCCAGCCAGACATTTGACAGGTCTATAAAAAGAGAACAAGAGCACTAGGGAGCTATGAACACTTCAGAATAATCAACCACTTGAAGTTAAAGAGCAGCATTTAACCAGAAGGGTGAGGAAAGAAACAGGGACTGTAACAGAAAACAGAGGAAGCACGTGCGGTAAGTGATGTTTCATTGTGGGGCTTTGCAATCCATGACATGAACCAGGATGCGTCTAAATTGTGGAATGGAAAACTGATCTGCTCTGTAGATCTCTACCCAGTTCACAATTAAAAAGGTTTTTTGGTGTGTTTTTTTCCTTAAAGATAACCTATAGTGATCCCTTCTTTTAAAATAGGAAAAACAAGGCTTTCTACTCCCTTAAAGAGTTCGTCTCAGAAACCCACTGGAAGTCCTTCCCTGTCCAATAGCATAGAGGTGACTGGATGGCAGTACATTTTTTGAAAGCTGAGAGTTTATTTTTAATAATTTCATTTTATCATGGTCTTTGAGACTTCTGAATATGAAGTGCTCTGTACTTTTTTAAAGCCAGGTAAAGTAAAGCACACAGCTCACACATCTGCATAAGAGAAAGGCGCAAACTCATTTCCCCAGGGTGGCTCTGCTTCAGCAGAGTCTCTGGCAGGCCCTCCCTGGAGAGGAGGCACCCTCTCAGAGTGTCTCCCTGTCTCCCTGGGGGGATGTGTCTGAAGGGGTGGATAGCCAGAGTTACTTGACAGGGAGCCCCTTCGGCAGTGTCCTGACCCCACAAGGGATCTAGGTGCAACTGATGTCTCACCATGCAAGACCCCACTGAGATCATGCCCACACTGGTTTAGGGGTAACAAGGCAGCATGGAGTAGCAATTGACATCCAGAATCAGCTGTTGGGAGGTTGACGGTCCTGACCATTTACATGCCATCTTCTGAGCACCAGTGCTCCAGTTTGTAGAATAGGAATATGGATTTCAAGCTCCATCATGGTCTCTCCGACGGCCATATTCCTGCCATCAGAATCGATTTCACCCACAGGAACAGGAGAGCATGTGAGATGGCTGTCACACGGAATCAGATTAGCACCTGCCTGAGGGGCAGTGCTATCCCCAGGCGCATGGTGAGAAGTGGGCACACTGGCTTGGGGAAAGAGCCAGGAGTGGTTGGGGGAGCAGGTTCCTCCTCCGCCCACCTCTTCTGTCATTACAACCTCAGGAAATTACCCTCTGAAACAACAGCCGTCAAGCAGGGGTTGCAATGCCTACTTTGAAAGATTGCTGTGCAGTTTAAATGAGAAAATGTACTGTTAGCTAATAGGGTACTGTTAGCATATAGGGTATTGTTAGCATATAGGGTACATTAGCATATAGGGTACTGTTAGCATATAGGGTACTGTTAGCACATGGGGCACGTTAGCATATAGGGTACATTAGCATATAGGGTACTGTTAACATAGGGTATGTTAGCATACAGGGTACTGTTAGCATATAGGGTACATTAGCATATAGGGTGCTGTTAGCATATAGGGTACGTTAGCATATAGGGTACGTTAGCATATTGCAGGCACTCAGGAAGACTAGTTATTTTAGGACATAAAATCCTCAGCTTGCTCCTTCCCTCCCCCACATCTGGAGCTCAGTCTCTCTGAGGCTAATCTTCGCATGCAACATGAGCTCTAAGACAAGAGCAGGGAGCTCCATCCCACGTGGGACACAACCGATAATAGCGGCAATGCTATACACCCGGTCCTCTCCACCCTGGGGGGGTTTAATTGTAACTGGAATCAAGGCTGTCATCTTTGACAATCAAGTTCTAATAGAGCATCTCCAAGCTGGTGGTGAGATATTACTTTAGAATCCTTTTGATATGATTATAATATTGTTCAACTGCTTTAGATAATAGTAAATGGGAGAACATCAGAAAGACATTACATGTATTTAATTGACTCTACTATATAAAGGTAGTAGACTGCACGGATCAAAACAAACTGTGGATGACCTTAAGAAAATGGGAGCTACAGGACACTTCTTTGTAGTCACACAGAGCCTGTAATGGATCAAAAGGCAGTTATTCGAATAGAATGTGGATTAAAACCAGGCAAGGCGTGTGTCAGGGTTGTATCCTTCTCTATTCTGAGCAAATAATTAGAGCAGCTGGGCTTATGTGATATCAGGATTAGAGGGAGGCTTATTAACAGCCTGCAATATGCAGATGACACGTCTTGCTTGATAAAGGGAGCAGGCCTTGAAGCACTTGCTGATGAAGATCAGGGATTCCAGCCTTCAGTAGGGATTGCAATTTAATGTAAAGGACACCAAGATCCTCTCCACTGGCCCGATAGACAACATCCTATTAAACAGAGAAAAGACTGAGGCTGTCAAGGGTTTTATGTTGCTTGGCTCTACCACCAGTGCTCACGGTGTTGCAGATTTGAAGAAATGACAGCCACTAGAATGTCTTCATAATTTAGAAGAGTCTTTACTCGGTTATAACCGGACTGCTGGAATCGAAAAGCGATTCTTTGGTGGTTCCAACCCAACTAGTTGCTCCTTGGGAGAGAAATGAAGCTTCGGCTTCTGCAAAGGCTTAGTCTGTGAAGGCCGCCGTGGGATCTCTATGAGTTGAAGTTGGCAATGCGACACGTTCTCTTTCTTTTGGGAGGAGTACGCGCTGCCCTGCTGTTAGCTGCCATCTCAAGGCCATTTGCCTCAGAGCAACACCCTACGACCCCACATGGACTGCTCCACCCGCTTCTCAAGGCCAAGAATGCTCAGAAGCAGATTGCTAGGCCTTTCTTCTCTGATGCCTCTGGGTGGATCTGAACGTCCCACCTTTTGATTAGTAGCCAAGTGTGTAACCATCTGAGCAGTCCAGGGCCCTTACACGAGGAGTTCTAAGGAATGGGAGAGGCAGCATGTGGAGACAAACCCTTCCAACGCTGCAGGGAAATGTTGTGGATATAGGGCCACAAGCAACAGGGAACCACAGCTCTGGGGTGGAGCCAGGGGGGGTTCCCAGAGGAAGAAATACTTAAGCAGGTGGAGAAGGATGTCCCCTCCGGTCAAGGTGAACAAAGGCATTTTCGGCAAAGCCAGGGTGCAAAGCCTTGGGGCAGGATGAGCGCAGGGAACCGTATCTCCAAAACGGGGAATGGATGTGTTGAGGCTGGAGAGCCCGGCAGAGCTGCATGGGAAATAATAGTGTCCTAGCCTAATCGAAGGACAGGCCACTTCTTACCAGTTGTGGCTCTCACCAGGACCAGCAGTGGTCACACCCTTCATCACCACACACTCATGGTTTAAAGGAAAAGAACATTTCCGTTCAGAACGTCCTTGGTCAAACAGTCACACGACCAGTCTTTCTGAACGCGTGACACTGCAGTCGAGGTCTTTTTAGGGTTCTGTGAGCGGAACCAGGAAATGCACGTCCAGCACTTGCCTGCAAAGCACACAAGGCACTTGGGGAGATGCTCTTGGGTGGTTGTTGCTGAAGTTGAACTAGCCTTTGCCTGGCACACCATTATTGCTTCCTGAGTGGCCAATGCTGGTTCTCCAGATGTGGCAGACGGTCCTCGGATGAAAATGGATGGAACGGGCTTTGC
>NW_022107947.1:966976-974321 GCF_000313985.2 Echinops telfairi | reverse complement strand
GCTGGGAGGGCCGGCCGGCTACCAGGCCTCATGAACTCCTCCAAGCAAAGGCTGGGAGATTCGAGAAGCTTGATGGCCTGAGGAGCTAAGAGAGGCTAAGGGGGGAAGGTTGAAGACGAGGTGGGGGCAGGAAGGGGGCCATGCTCAGTAGGAAGCAGTCCCCTAGGTCCTAGCTGTGTGAAGGAATTTGATTTCTCAAGTGTTTCTGTGCAGAAAGACTCAGGGCTGGGACCAGACAGCGTTGGCAGGGTTTCACCCCAAAATCATAGGCTTTATTTTTTTTTCCAATGCTTCTTTGTAATTCTGTTCACATCAAAGTCAAAGTCAAAAAATTGCCTGCATCGGGATGCCCATTCCATCCAGGCCACAGGACAGATGTCGTTCTTGGACTGTCCATCAGCGACTCACCACCCCCCTCCCACAACCGCAATCCCTGGGGCTCGGCCCCAGCGGGTCCTGAAAGTCAGGGCAAGTCAGGGGCCGGGGTGGGAGCTGGTGGAGGGACAGCTACTGAGGTCACCGGAGCTGGGCACACGTCAGAGGGAAGCCATTGGGGTCTGCTCTTGCCAGGAACACTGGAGCCAGAGTAGGCTGGCTGTGGGGGGGTATGCTCCCCACCAGGTCAGAGTGGCCCCTAAGCCAGATTTAGATGTTGTCGGCTGTCCACCAACCCTCCCATCTAGAGGCTTCCAGGGAAATGTCCACTCAAGGAGTTCGGTTCTGTGCCATTCCGTTAGGCTAGATTTCTGTTCCAGGGACCCCACTCAGGAAAGGATGGATGTGGGAGGGGTTGGGAGAGCCCATCATTAACGTGCGTCTGCCCATCTGTGCCAGGCACTGCGGCTGCAAGATGTTTGCAGGAGCATCGTCCCACTGCCTGGGTGGCAGGGCTTAGTGTTCTCGAAGAAACGTGCTCTCTGGTCTGGGCGTTAGCTTTCGTTCACAGGCTTTTATCTTCGAAGTAACATCCGGATATACTTGAACCAAACACCCACTGGTTGCCATGGCTTCAACTCCCACTCACCGGGACCCTGTGGCACAGAGGAGGGCGGCCCATTGGGCGTCCAAGGCTATCAATCCGTGCAGACACAGGTCCTCACAGCTTTCGCCCACGGAGCAGCTGGTAGGTTTGACCCAACTCCCTGGAGGTTGGTAACTGAGCACTTTAATCACTGTCCCTCCAGGATTCCTAAATCTAATTTAAAGGCAATTGAGAACATTTCTGTTGTCTCTAATTTAAAACGTTTTTCTTGTCTCCAAAAGACACCAGAGGAGGATTATAAATTCATGAATCATAGCCAAACGTTTAGCGTTCTGAACCATCAGGT
Source organism: Echinops telfairi (assembly GCF_000313985.2). Lineage (NCBI taxonomy): Eukaryota > Metazoa > Chordata > Mammalia > Afrosoricida > Tenrecidae > Echinops > Echinops telfairi. The sequence goes on along the minus strand of NW_022107947.1, from coordinate 972,993 downwards.
GTCAATCTCCCCTGCTCCACCTCTCGTTAAGCCTTCTCAAAATCCCCCTGAACTCTTACGGACTCTTCTGATTGGCTCTTCCTCTCTCCCTTTCAGAAGGACTTTCTGTTCTCCCTGACGACAATGAAACCAGCTTGCTTCCTCCGCCAATCGAGAAGGACCTGGTTACATTTTTTGTTGTGGAAGCTTTTGAAAAGGAGGCCCCCAAACAACCTAGACAAAAACGAGCCAAACTCAGTACCACTGAGTCCATTCTACTCCTCGCGACCCTGTAGGACAGGGTAGAACTGACCTTATGCTTTCCAGAGACTAACTCTTTACAGGAGTTGAAAGCCCCTCTTTTCCCCTAGGAGTGGCTGGTAGTTTCAAACTGATGACCTCGTGGTTGGCAGGCCAACATGTCAACACTACACCACCAGGAGACTAGAGTCTTGTGAAAGCAAATTCACACCTGGGCTGGCAGGTGCTGTGGCTTCTGGACTGTCCAGCATACCTCGCACCTTGAGTGACCAGGGGAAAGGAGAGGGAAGAGTCTCTGTCCGAGGAAGGAAGGGAGGTGGGGGCTGGTCCCCTTGTCCTTTCCTCTAGATGTTCCAGCTGACTGCTCCTCACAGGAGACAAAGGTCATCCCGCCTTGGTGAGGCCTCTTTGAGGGAGTCAAGTGGCCAGGTCAGAAGCAGCAGGAGACCTTGGGTGGAAAATCCACTGGGGCAGAGAGGAGCCAGTCCACTTGGCTCAGGCAGCCTGCCGCCCAGCTAGGATGGCCATTCCCCCCTATGTCTCCTCCTCCATCTGAGAAGCCATTGGGTGTCAGGGGCTGGGGCTTCCAGAAGCCTGGGCTTGCCAGCGCTCCTTGATCTCAATGCCTGCAGGTCAGACTCACCTGGAGTGCTTTAACAGAAGAACCCACCTTCCTCAGCCCAATTAAATAAACACCTCCAAAGGACGGCTGCGGCCAAGAGTCCTGTTGACAGAGTGGTTAACCGAGAGGCTGGTGGTTCGAACTTTCGCTGCAGAAGGACCTGGCTCTCTGCTCCTTTAAAAGTGACAACCAAGAAAACCCAGTGGGGCAGTTGTGGATGCATGGGCTCACTGAGAATCGAAATCAACTTAGCCACGCCTAACAAGGGCCCCGATGTCAGCATTAAACAAAAATTTCCCTGAATGCGATTCTAAGAGGGAACCAAGGTTGGGAACCATGAAACCCTGACTGCTAACGCCCAAACAGTTGACATTGACTTCTATGCTGCTGGCTCAAGGGTCGCTATGGGTCGCTATGGGTCGCTATGAGGTGCCAAGGCAGAGTTGTGCAACACAGGGATTTCAATGCTGATGCCTCAGGAGGGCATTGCCAGGCCTTCATTCTGCTAACTGCCAGGCATGCTACTGTTTGCATGTCCCGGGAGTCACCTGTTAGGACTAGGGGGGACCCTGTGATCTTCTGGAGGCCAAGCAAGCTTCTGGGAGACAGAGTCCAGAGCGAGGGACAAAGCTCTGAACTTGGGTGCTGTGCCTTGCCTCTTGGACTTGACTGGCCACAGCCTACTCAGAAGCTGCAGTCACACAGCTCATCAGGGAGCCTTGTCTCACTGTCCCCTCCCAGCATCCTGTGTCCTCCGAGGGCCTGAAGCATCTCCTGAGATGTGAGCCGAGAGCCCATCACCTCTTCAGTTTTCCTAAGGAGCATTCTGCTGCTCCAAGCTGCAGCACCAAACCTAGGGGGGGTGTTATTTTTGACAAGTCGTTAATTCCTATGAACCAAGCCATTCATCTCAGCGACCTCGATTACTTAAGCAGGCAGCGCAAAACAACAACAAACAAACAAAACAACAAAACAACCCTTGGAAATGAAAACTGTTTATGGGGCCCAGGTGGGCTGGGTGGTCTTAGTGAAGCCAGCAGGAGCCAGCTCTGGGTTTTACCTTGACCCCTGCCAAGACCTGCCCTTACATTTCACATGGCTAATCCGGGCATCCAAGGATGGCTATTCTCATGACAGGGCATTTGCTATGTAGGTAAGCGATGCTTAAAGGTTGGAAAAAATAAGGTAGATTCAAATTTAAAATCATACTGATGAGTCTATAATTTCTCTTTGTTCCAAATCTGCATCTCAGAACCATGCCCTTGCCAGGAGCAGTGCATTATGAACGTTACTTGGAAGCCCACAGAACTGTGTATGGTCATCCTCGCCATCCATTATTACTTATTATTAAATGAATTCCTTATGGAATGGATATACTGCTCAGACTCTGAGCAGGAGCATCGGCAATTTCTTTGATCATTGCTTTATATTCACGTGTGCCCATCGTAGTAACTCTGGAAAGCTATAGAAAAACAGCAGGCTGTCCGCCTAAATCACGGTGGTGAAGGGTTTTGCAGATATAGTTCTAATTCTCTCCTATTTTTCTATGTTCATGGACACACTGCCATCGAGTCAGTGCTGACTTACAGCAACTCCTCTGTGGGTTTCTGACACTGTAACTGTTTACAGAACTAGAAAGCTGTCTTTCTCCCTTGGAGCTGCTGGTGGTTTTGAACTGCTGACCATGCGGATCACAGTCCAATGTGTAACTACTACACCATCAGGGAGCCTGCCCATGTGTATATACATAACTTTTAAAATGAAATCTTAATATTTATTATCAGGAGCAGGAGGGAAGGGGAGAGAGACTCTTGGCTCAGGGGCACTGAGTTCCTGTTAAGGGCAGTAGAGAAATCTGAAAGTAGAGTGGTGATGGTTGTACAGCATGGTGGCGAGATAGATACACACACACACACACACACACACACACACACACACACACACACTACAACCGTTGGAAAAAATCTCTGATGTGAAAATAAGTAGTGAGGGGCATGTGGTAATTACATAATCTAGTGTCAACTTGAGGGTTTTAAGCGTGAAGGGGTGGAGTTTAGCTTGTCAATCAGGTCATAGCCTGATGATACCTCCGGTGGGCATGACCTTCTCATGAGGATTCTGGGAACTTCCTCTCCTAACCAGGAGGCGGCCCACACTCTCTCTGTTTTACTTTCCTGCTGTTGAGACACTCAGAGCTTGCAGGAGCCATGTGGAAATGCGCCATCGCAGAGATGCTCTCCCCCCCCACTCACTCCCATTGGATCCACAAGACTTCTCACCCACCAGCCTGTGATCTTCCTGCATTTGGCATCATTGCACGCGCTGCACGAGTCTGCACAGAAATGTATAGGCTAGTGTTGGACTTATGGATTAATATTGGACTTGTGGACTTGATCTGGACTAGGCTGGGATGTTTTCTTAATATACAATTACTCTTTGATATAAAGCTCTTATACATATACGCGTGTCTCTGGATTTGTTTCTCTAGTCCACCTGGACTAACACAGGGCAGTTGACTGAGTTTTAAAGAAGCCCTGGTTGCACTGTGGGACAGGCATTAGGCTTCTAATTACAAGGCTTGTGGTTCAAACCCACCAGAGAAAGATGAAGCGGTCTGCTCCCAGAAAGATGTAGCAGCTCAAAACACCTTTATTGGGTCACTATGAATTGAAAAAGACTCAGTGGCAGTGGATTTGGCTTAGTTTAGTAGACTCTGGGGAGTCCCTAGGTAGTGCAAATGGTTAAGGCGCTTGACTGCTAACTGAGAGGTTGGAAGTTCAAGTCTACACAGAGTTGCCTCTGAAGAGAGGCCCAGAGAGCTACTTCTAAAAGATCAGCCACTAAAATCCAGTAGAGCCCAGTTCTGCTCTGACACATTTGGGGTCACCATGAGTCCAAACTGACTTGACAGCAGTGGGTGCACTGATTAGTAGTGGGGGTTCACCCCATCCTCTGTGGGTGTGGAATGCTGATGACCCACAGTTGTATTTTCTGGAGAACTGCCCTTGACCACGTGATCCATGAACACTGAAGAGGCCGAGGAGGTTTTCCGGGGAGGTTGTACCCTTCTCCCAGGGAAGCCCACAGCTAATGACGGAGTGACACAAAAGCCCGGTTCCCTTGCCTCAGAATGGGACAACCTTCTGGGTACATTCATGATCCAGAGCTCCTTGTAGGATCTGGCTGGGGGGAGACCAGCTGAAACCACCCTTTGGCTTCTTCCTCTCCCTCATTCTACTTCCTTCAATCTCACAGGTCTCTCCGACAAAAACACCCAGCTCTGGCTCTCTTTCTGCACAGCCTGACTTCTGACCCCTCCTTTTGGCTCTAACTCGCTAAGACTCGGTTGTGAGTTTGGGGCCCTGCTTTTCGAAGTTTGGCGTGTGGACTGGTAACCTCTATCTCCTGGGAGGTCCTAAGGCTGTTGTAGTTAGGTGCTTCCGCGTAGGTTCCGACCCACGGTGACCCCGGGTCCCACAGCATGACACATTGCCCCGTCCGGTGCCATCCTCACAAGTTGTGTTGGGTTTGAACCCTTCGTTTCAGCCACTGTGTTGAGCCATCTCTTTGAGGGTCTTCCTCTTTATCAGAAGACCCTCTGGGCTTTACCAAGCATCATATTCTTTTCCAGGGCCTGGTCTTTCCGGATGTGTGTAAAGTACGTGAGACGAAGCCTCAGGATCTTGCTTCTAAGAGTCTACTGTAGACCCACAGTAGTGGCCTTTGCATCCTAACAAGATCCACAGGCAGTTTGTATGCAAGTTCAAGTTTGGGAAGGCTGCTCTCCACCATCAGTGTTGCAGGAGAGAAAGAGAGCTCAGGTGAGCACAGAGGGAGAAGCTGACTCTTCTTTGGCTAAATGTCTGCTGCAGCCTGTGAAGGTGAATAAAAGGAAAGACGGTGTTGGGGGGGACTAAGGTTCTGAACTCCTTTTAGAGTGGACAGTGGAAGCATGCGATGAGCTGGCAAACATGGAGGATCCATGCTGGGCAAGGAGAATGCGTCACCCTGGACGGCAAGGGCCTGGGTGTGTAATGTCTGGTTTTCCAATCCCACCCTTTCCTCCAGTTCACGGGATGGCTGGCGAGGACTCTTGGGCTTCTGGTTTTTTCTTCCATACATGAACTAAGAGGTTGGACAAGTTGGTTTTTATGATGCCCCACTGATTATACCCTGGACAAGGGTAAGAGGAAAACAACAATGGCTTTTTAACGAAATCTGAGTCCCCGGAGAGTGCAGACAGTTGAATGCTCAGCTACTAGATGAACGCTGGGTGCTTTCAACCTGGTCAGAGGTGCCTCAGGAGGCAGGCCTGGGCATCTGCTTCCGAAAAGTAGCAGCCTTGAAGCCCCGTGGAGCTGTTCTTTTCTGCACACATGGAACTGCCTGGTGTTGGCATGTGCTAGGCCACAACTAATAACGACAGCCTAACTTTGATTACAAGATAAAGATAATGGATGCATCCACCGAGATCTTGTTGCTACAATAATGGAATCCATAGGGCAAAAGTTGGGGCCAACATCTGGGAATAAATTTCCTTTCATTGCATCAAAACAAAATTTTTTTTTTGAAACAAAAAGAGCAAAAGAGGTTGAAATCTCAAAAGCGAGGGGTCAAAGAGAAGGTGGCCACAGCAGTCCCCCCGGCCCGCAGGACTCAATGGTGTGGGAAGGATGGGTGTGCTACCAAGGCTGTTCCCGTCCAAGTCACAACGCCTCCCACAGTGGGGTGCCCCAGAGCTTGTGTAAAGCTTGGTGATCAGTGACTGGGTGTAATGGGGTCCTCTGGGTGGCCTTTCATCCTAGATCGTTGGAAAAACAGCTTGAGCGATTGGCTTTCCCCCGGAGTTTTCTATCCCAGGGGGTTTGCCTTGCCCTACTTTCCTACCCCAGAAGGTAGAAATTGATGGCCATTGGTAAACGGCAGCCTGCCTTGTGATGAGTAAACACCTTGCACGAATTGGTCAATTGACTCTGCAAAGGAGGTGATTTGTAGTCTAGAGTGTCGATGAAGTTCTTATGCCCTACACAGAAGGGATTGATCCGTAGGTGATCCACCACTGGATGGGCTCTGACCATGAATTTGACCAGGAGTTGTGTGTATTTATGCAACTAGACCCACAGAGGCTTAGACATAGAATGAAGCAGGAAGAGAA
>NW_022107947.1:954089-966855 GCF_000313985.2 Echinops telfairi | reverse complement strand
GAGAGCTGTACCATGGGTGGAGGGCTGTGACACTGCAGATGGCAATAGGTCTGGAAGGGGCCCTGGGTAGAGCTGGAGGCCACAGACGGCGGGGTCAAGAGGGCCGAGAGAGCTCTCTTGGAAAAGGGAGCCTTTGCCTTCATGCTTCCTAATCCTGACGCTGCCTGTGTTGCAGCCTGCTCCTTCCTTGAGGACCCTTCAGTGGAAATGTGGTTGGTCCGTGAATTCTCTGTGGTCACTGCAATGGCTCGTCAAACCCAGAAGAGAAGGAGACAGTGTCCTGCAGGGACAGCTGGTGGCAGAAGTGGTAAAAAGGCAGGAGGATGGAGGTGCATCTGACTGCCACCTCAGGGGGAGCAGCCGTGGCTGATCTTGATTGGCATTCTCTTCCCCGAAGTTAGCTACTGCCAGGACTCCCACCACTAGGAGCCAGCCCCTCTCGATCCCCTAGTCCTGTCTATGGGACTAAAGCCCACAGTGGCATGAATAGAGCTAAGGAAAATTGGTAACAAAGCTGGTGACATTCATTCCCATAGTTCAGCAGCAAGCCCGGGCTCTCCCTGGCCCACTAAATTTCAAGTCACCAGAGATCTTTTACCATCCACCCCAAAAGAAAAACGGTGGATGATTTCTTGCTCCCTCTCTTCCGAAGGCTGGTCATCTGATCCTTGCCTGCTGAGACCTGTAGAGTCCTTACCTGTAGAGAGGAGTTGGGCATCTGCAGTGCTCGCCTCCCAGCCAGCCCTGCTAGTTTCTGCACACACACACACACCCTGCCCGCCCCCTAATCTCCGCCCCCCTCCAGCCCTGACCATACAGCGGAGATTTGTAGTTTACAAGTCACTGCCTCTCCTTCCTACCCAGAGATGCTCTTCTTTCAGGTGCCTTATCAGACCTGCTGAATTCTGACTCTTCGGGGCCAAAGCACTTTGTGTGGGATTTGGAGCAAGCCTGCGGGTTGGCAGAGACGGGCCAGCAGGAGACAGTGCGCTGACGCAACCAGGCTTCTCTGAGGGTGTCAGTGTAACGCACCGAGGTGCCAAGAAAGCACAGCCCTTCCTCCTCCCAGTGGACGAGGCTTGCTGCAGCTCCCCTCACACGGGACCTCGGTAATCAATCAAGGTGTCCATCCAGATGGCCTGTGAAGGAGGTGTGGGGGCCACAGGTGGACGGGTGGGTAATAAAGCTCTGATAGCCCTCTCCCAGCTCATGGTTAATGCATGAGGGGATATTCCATTACCTCTGAGAGCGGCAGGAGGGGAGAGAGCAATTAACTACACCAAACTGCAACTCTCAGACCCCGAGAGCCAGGCTGCAGCTGAGCAGTCGCTCTGGACTTGACTTGTTACCTAGTGGATTGCCTCGGATGGAGGTCATGGAAGATTATTTCCGATGGGCGGGGTTAAATGAGGGAGCATCCTACCCCTGTGCCCCCATCTGCCCAGTGCCCCTGAGAGATGCCGCAGGAGGTGGGATTTTCAACCTTAGACAATTCTGGAAACGCCATCTACCTCTGACCTACATGTTCAAAGGTGAGCTAAGCCCCTGGAAAAGGATGCCATGCTTAGCAGAGCTTCAGCAAAAAAGAGGAAGACTCTCAAGGAGATGCATTAACACGGTGGCTGCAACCATTGTGAGGAGGGGGCAGGCCTGGGCACTGTTCCATTCTGCTGTCCACGGGCTTGCGGTGCATCTGAGTCGGTGTGATGGCACCTAACAAGCAGACTGGGGCAACCAAGCATGAGGGCCTGGGCCAGGGTAGGAATACAATGGACAGGGGCACGGTTTCAGACAAAGGTTGGGGTTCAGAACCCACTGAGACCTTGTCAGGGTGTGGTATTCCACTAAGAAGTGACTGTAAGTATCAAGGTAGCAGATGGACATTGGGCCTCTACTCAAGTCCTCCCTCAATGCAAGAACACTTTGTTCTAATAACTTGGCATTCCATGATGCTCACCTTCCTGATACCATCGCTGAAGACAAATGTGTGCATAGCAAATGTGGTGAAGAAAGCTGATGGTGCCCGGCTATCAAAAGATATAGCATCTGGGGTCTTAAAGGTTTGAAGACAAACAAGCAGCCATCTAGCTCAGAAGCAACAAAGCCCACATGGAAGTAGCACACCAGCCTGTATGATCATGAGATGTTGATGGGATCAGGTATCAGGCATCAAAGACCCAGAACAAAAAATCATATCAATGTGAATGACAGGGAGTACTGAGTGGAGACCCAAAGCCCATCTGTAGACAATTGGACATGCCCTTACCAAAGGGTCACAAGGAGGAGAGAAGCCAGTCAGAGTGCAGTGTAGCACCGACAAAACATACAACTTTCCTCTGGTTCTTTAATGCTTCTACTTCCCACTCCCCCACTACCATGATCTCAATTGTACCTTACAAATCAGACTAGACCAGAGCATGTACATGGGTACAAATAAGAGCTGGAAACACAGGGAATCCAGGACCAGTGGTGAGAGTGGTGATACCAGGAGGGGAAGGGGAAGGTGGGGGAGAAAGGGGAAACCAATCACAATGATCTATGTATAACCCTTCCCTGGGGGGGGGGGGCGGCAACAGAAAAGTGGGTGAAGGGAGAGAGACATCTGTCAGTGCAAGACATGAAAAAATCATGATAATTTACAAATTATCAAGGATTTGTGAGGGAGGGAAGGTGGAGGAGGGAGGGGAAAAAGAGGAGCTCAAGTAGAAAGAAAATGTTTTGAAAATGATGATGGCAACAAATGTACAAATGTGCTTGACACAATGGATGTATGTGTGTATTGTGATAAGAACTGTATGAACCCCCAATAAAATGATTAAAAAAAACACAAAAAAGTAACTGTAAGAACAAGGTTTTTGGTTAAAAATGGTATGTAACCGATTCCCTGGCTGATTTCTCTATTTCAAGCGACATCACCTCTTCCCCTTGTACCCAAGGCAGAAGCCTGGGAATCAGACAGGACTCCTCCTGTCTCACCCCACCCACCTCAACCTTCTAAGTCCTTCTAGAATCGTCCTTTCATCCCTATTTCTTCCATGACCTCTGCCCCCTTATCACCTCTTGCCTGGATAATAGTATCTTCTAATTGGGTTTCCTATCTCCAGTCTGGCCTCTCTTAAATTTATCTTCAGTACTAGTGACTTTTTTGGTTCAACTTTTAAAGTTGTTCAGATAAAGCTTCTGTCACATAAGATTCACCATTTCAAATATACATTTCAGTCATTGTTAACAGTTTCGCCATTTTGTGCAATTAATTAATCATCATGAATTAACTTGCAGATCTGTTGGTGGGTGGTGAAATCAATTCAGTGGCTTGCAACGGCTATTTAAATAATAATAATCACCAAAGGAGCCTTGGTCATTCAGTGGTTAAGGCTCAACTGTTAACAAAAGGTTGGCAGCTCAAAGCCAGGGCTGCTCCAGCGGGGAGAGATGTGACAGGTCCCTTCTGTGGATATAGCAGTCTTGGAAATCTTAAGGGGAAGCTCTACTCTGTCCTACAAGGTTGCTGTGAGTGGCAAGGTAATCCATTACTAGAAGGTAATGGATTTCATAAAACAAAATAGAACACAATACAATAGCTCAGGCCAGAGGGTAAAAGGATAAATAGTGTTTCATGAAATTTTGGATTCAGTTAGGTGTATATGTTTATTTTATGGTGTGTGTGTGTGTGTGTGTGTGTACTGGGTTATAATGTACAATGGATTTCTTACTGTGGGTCATGATGGAAAGAGGAAACCCACAGTGAGTCTACGCCCTGTAGCTAGAATGATTTTTAATTGTCAATCCCTATTGTAAAAACCAAACTCACTGCCATCGAGGTGATACTATGCATAAACTACCCTATAGGACAAGGTAAACTACACCTGTGGGTTTCTGAGACTGTAACTCTTTATGGGAGTAGAAAGCCCTGTTGTTCTTTCTGCTGGTAGTTTCAAACTGCTGTCCTTGTGGTTCACAGCCAAATGAATAGCCACTACACCACCAAGGCTTCCTTGCTTTCCTATCTAGTGCCTGCCAGTGCCACTCACTAACTCAGAAATACTAACCGAGTGCCTACTATGTGCTAGTCACTGCCCTAGGCGCAGAGAGATAGCTGAGAGTAAGGCAGGCAAAGCTCCGTGCTCTGGTCCAGTTTAGAATCTAATGGGGAAGACGTAATTAATAGGAAGTGTGTATAATACATTAGAAGATCATAAGTGCTCTGGGGAAGAAAAGTCCAACAAAGTAGGGGAGTTGAGGAGAGCAGAATGCAAGAAGAAAAAAGATGTAGCAATTTGAAATGCTTAGCCAAGGCTTGGAGGGGTGGTGGTGTGTGTGTAGACCCAAGAAAAAAAGAGTTCAGGTCAGAGGGAATTGCTTGTGCAAAGGTCATGGGCAGGTGTATCCTGGCTAATGTGAGGCACAGGGAGAGACTTATGAGCTGAAACAGTGAATGTGGAAGGGAGGAGGGTGGAGCCTGGAGAAGATGAGGTCAGAGGGGTAATGAAGCTGGTTCATGTAGGGCCTGGGGGCCATTGTAAGGACTTTGGCTTTTACTGTGGGCAGGTGAGAGCCTTGGCAGAACTTTGAGCAGAGGAGTGTCATGTTGTGGGTGCATCTTAAAGGGCCTGTCTAGAGGGCTAAGTTCAAGTGCAGTGCGTTAGACTAAGGTTTGTTGTGATAGGAGTAATTGAGTGGGTTCTGACTCAGAGTGGCGCTATGTGTGATGGAATGAAACCCTGTGGGATTCTGCATTTTTCTCACAATCCTTCCGTTTGAATCCACTATGGCAGCCAAGTGTCAACCCATCTTGTTGAGGGACTTCTAAGGATGATGTCCTTCTCCAGGGACAGCTCCTTCCTGATAATGTGTCCGAAGTATGTGTGATGAAGTCTCACATCCTCACGTCGAAGAAGCCTTCTGGTTGTCCTTCCACAAACACACGTGTCCTTTCTGCTGCCAGTGCTTGGCTTATTAAATATTCTTCAACATCATAATCCAAACATCATAGTTTGGTCTTCTCTTTCACTGTCCAGCTATCTACTGCATACAGAGCGATAGAAAGTGCCCCGGGTAGGTTAGACCCACCTTAGCCTTTACTTTGACCATTCTAAAGCCACCTCGGGCAGCAGATTCTTGCCTGCCGCTTCCTTGAGTGCTCATCGTGGGCCCACCCACGGGAGATGAAACCCTTGACTTCACCCTTGCTCCAGGTATCACGCTGTTGCTTGGTGGTCCGGTTGCGAGGTTTGAAGCCATTGTATTTGGTTCCAGCCTGCAGATCAGGATCCTTCTTGTCACTGCTTCCAGCAGCACCCAAATGGTCTATTTGGAAGTGTCCTACCTCCGAGGCCTCGACTCCACTGTCCCCTCCATTGGAAGGCCATTCCTCCTCACCCTCCTGCTGGCTGACTCAGCTGACTCCTCTCCTCGCATGGCCCTCCCCCGAGGCCGGGTGCTATGTCTCCCGTGCACCCTCTGGCTCCTGGCATTCATCTCCATGAATAAAAACCCACTGTGGTCAATCAAGATTCCAACTCACACCCACGTATCCATAGTAGAACTGCTCCATAGGGTTTCCAAGGCTGCCAGTCACATCTTTGTCCCACAGAGAGGCGAGTGGTCTTGAACTACTGATTGGTTTACCATTCAGTGCTTTAACCTCCGGGTCACCAAGGCTCTCTGGGGCAGACTCAGCAGGGCCTGAAAGCTCGCAGCCTGGAAACAAAGCTGGGCCGGAGCCCAACGCTCCTGACTCCCTGCCACCTGTTCTTTCCAAAGACCCCGGTCCTCTCGCTGGGGTTCCCCAGGCCTTCCTCCTGGATGGGGGCTGTGAGCCCCCACTGACCGGAGGCACTGACCGGAGAAGACATTGCAGGGGAGGAGGCAGCCTGCCTAGGAGGCTCCGAGTCCATTGCAGTGTCTAGCTTCCCACTGAGATAAGGACACCCACGATATGATCACCAACACCCCCCCCCCCCCAACCGCTAGATCTCCTCTTGACAGGGATCCCCTTTCACCAGCACAGTTTCATCAGCATCTCCACCAGCAGCCAGGGAGCCAGGCCCCTCGGCCCAAGGCTAACCCCACCAGCACGGGGAGGTGAAGGGGGAGGCAAACTTGGGGACCCCTCTCAGACCGCCCAAGGCCAGGCTGTAAGAAAGGTAACTGGTCCCCACAACCCCTCTCTAGTCCTCAGCAAGACACAAACACCCAAGGACCAGCCACTCTAACAGCACTGAAAACGAAATTAGCCGTCCCATACAGCCCCTGGCCCCACCCCATGCAGCTTTCTCTTTTCCCCCTGGCTCCTGGGGGTGGGGGTGTGGGCAACCAGGGACCAAACCCCCCCACCCCACCCCGCCCAGTCCCCAAGAATCCTTCCAATTGTCTTTCCAGCCTAGATGCACAGTCCTTCCACCCTGCTCGGTTTCCTTACAAGCATTCCAAGGCGAGGCTGCCAGCCGCTGATTTATTTAGGAAGGGGATCACTTCTTGCAGCTGGGCGCCGGCTCGGCCCCTTATCAATTTTAGATGAGAGCAGACGGCTTGCTCCAGCTCCAGGCTCCACCTCCCGCCGGGAGACAATGGTTTCTGCTCTAAAAAAGTTCAACATCTTCGAGGGAGATAAGCCTTGTTCTGACTCCTCTTGGCTCCTCATGTTTATGTGCTCTTGAGAGGGAGTGACAGCCGAGCTGGAGGTTGACCTTACATGTTGGACTGCTGAGCCTTTGCAAGGACTGCAGCTTAAAACCACCAGCGGGAGAAACAGGAGGTTTCTACTCCATAAAGAGTTCATTTCCAGAATCAGGTATCAGGCATCAAAGAACAAAAAATCATATCATTGTGTGCTCACCTCCCCGATAAGATCGCAGAAGACAAATGGGTGCATAAGCAAATGTGGTGAAGAGATGCCTATCAAAAGATATAGCGTCTGGGGTCTTAAAGGCTTGAAGGTAAACAAGCAGCCATCAAGCTCAGAAGCAACAAAGGCCACATGGAAGAAGCACATCAGCCTGTGTGATCACGAGGTCTTGAAGGGATCAGGTATCAGGCATCAAAGAACAAAAAATCATATCATTGTGAATGAGGGGGGAGTGTGGAGTGGAGGCCCAAAGCCCATCTGTAGGCAACTGGACACCCCCTTATGGGTCGTGGGTAGGAGGCCAGCCAGTCAGGCTGCAGTGTAGCAACGATGAAACATACAACTTTCCTCTAGTTCCTAAATGCTTTCGCCCCCCTTCCCCCCACTATCATGATCCAAATTCTACCTTACAATTCCAGCTAAACCAGAGGATGTACACTGGTACAGATAGGAACTGGAAACACAGGGAATTCAGGGCGGATGATCCCTTCAGGACCAGTGCTGAGAGTGGCCATACCAGGAAGGTATGGATTGGGAGGGTGGGGTAGAGACAGGAAACCAATGATAAGGATCTACATATAACCTCCTCCCTGGGGCAACAGAAAAGTGGGTGAAGGGAGATGTTGGACAGTGTAAGATATGACAAAATAATAATTGATAAATTATCAAGGGTTCATGGGGAGGGAAGGGGGAGGGAGTGTTGGAGAGCACCGAACCCACCAGGCGGGGTGGTCCTTCACAAATGGGCTCCTTCAAAGGTTCCTGTCTACAGAGCGACTGTCCTGGGGTCCTGGTGCAAAGACGGCTGCAGTAGATGAGTGGGGATTTGTCAATAAGAAGGATGCTGCTTTCCCACTTGCCCGCACCCATCCATCCCCCCAGGCTCATTTCCCTCAGTTTCTTCCAGTCAGAGGCCCTGGGTTTGTGATTGTCTGCTAACCCAAGGGTTGGGGATTCGAATGCACTCTGAAGTGCCACATAAGAAAGGCCTGGCTGTCTGCTTCCATAAAGATTCCCAAACCAAAGCTCGCTGTCATTGAGTCCAATCTGACTCACAGTGACTCTGCAGGACCTGTCCACAGGGTGGAACTGCCCCTGTGAGATTCTGAGACGGTAACTCTTTATGGGAGTAGAAAGCTTTGTCTTTCCCCCTCAGAGTCATTGGTGGCTTCTAACTGGTAACTTTGCATAACAGCTATGCCCCCCAGGCCAAGGAAATCCTATGCAATGAGTTCAACTATGTGACACAGGAGTTGGAATCAATTTGACAGCAATGGGTTTGTTTGGGGCTTTTCTTTTAGTTGGGAGCCAGCAAGGGTAATGAAGCTCTGGTGGCACAATGGTTAAGCAGCTGCTAACCAGGGGGCCGGTGGTTTGAAACCACCCGCCTGCTTCAAAGGAGAAAGATGTAGCAGTCTGCTACTGCAATGTGGCCCTTCCACTCGGCCGGTAGGCTCACAATGAGTTGCCATCAATTCATCAGAAGTGGGTTTGGGCTCTTTGTGTTGTTTAAGGGAGAAGTTCACATTTTCAAGTGCTGTGCTTAGTGACATTACTTCCTTCTGCCCAGGTGATAGTCCCAAGAGACAGATAAGATTTAACAGGTGAAAAAGAAATCTGAGCTCAAAGAAGACAATCTGCCGAAGCCCACCCTTTTAGGCGACTTCACAACGTTCATGGAAAAATAAGATGAGAAGTTAATGGAATTGCCCCACAAACTTTCTGAAGCCCCTTCTTATTAGTTAAGGTGAGCTGAAAATTTGACCCAATGCTGTTCATGTTATTGGGCCCAAGGCTGTCCATGGTATGGGACCCAATACTGCCCATGAGTATTGGGTCTCTGGAGGGAGCCCTGAGCCTGCACCACCGCCGGGGGAGGGGGATCATTTTACATTCCTGTCAGATGGAAAACCCTCTCATCCTATAGGAGCAGGACTAGGAGATGGTGGATGAGCTGACGTTAATTGCTCATGGTGGGATATCATTAAACAAGACACATATAATCTTATTTTAAGATTTTTTTTTTTGCCTCAAAGCCCTTTGATGCAAAGTCTCCTATTGGTCTTGCCTAAGCTGCCATCACACTTTCTGCTTCCTGTGTTTCTAAGGAGTGAGAGCCTAAGAGGCTTGTGAGGCGATGGGAACTCAGAACCCTTCGGGGTTCACATGACTGTGTTTTATAGCTCTCCTGTCTGCTCCCCATTTCGGCAGGTGCTTTTTAGTGATTTAGTAGGTCTTTACAAAGCCTTCAAGGAGTTTGTCGTGAATCAGCAACACTTTTCTTTGGCTCCATGCTCCTCTTTTTAAAAATTACATTCCTTTTTGGTTAAAATGTAAAAAAAAAAATACATACAGTGGGAGGGATAAGTAGCATGTGTAGATTTGGGAACAAAAATGAATGGGTTCTTGGTAAACATTCTACTCGTTTGGTAGGAGCAGAAATGTGGAGACGTATGCTGGATAAGCTCCTAGGTGGGAACCACAGTCAATATATTGAATCTAGAGATAGGGAATACCAGATAGGGTTGACCAGACCCACCAGTGAAGAGGTGTTTGGTTAAGAGACACTGGACAGATCTTCATAGAAGGAGTGAACGGAACCTGGTGGGCAAGAACAGGGCAGCGAAGGGTCTTGAGGGTCCCCAGAGTCCAATCAACTTGTCTCCCAGCACTCTCTGCTCCGCCCCGCCCCCCAGCACTGTACTCTTCACTCCTGTCCATGTATGTGGACTCCTCCCCACATGCTGTGGACTCCGGGGTCCCTTTGTCTTCCACATGCTGGTGCCGGAGCCTCCTTTGCTCGGACATCTCCTTGGCCTTGAAGCCTTCTCCAGGTCTTCTATGGAGAGGTGAGTGCTTCCCTCAGGGCTCCTACCACAGGCCAGCGAGGTTCTCCCAACAGAGGAGTAGCATGTTTTGCTATGATTATTTGTTGGCATGACTGTCTACGACAGGCAGCCACGTTTCCGTGGAGAATCATCCTTTGATCTCTCCTATCTGGGAGAGTGCCCGTCACATGAGAAAGCTCTTGCCGCCAAGTTGATTCTGAGTCACGGCGACCCCCTGTGTGTCGGCGTGGGACTGCTCTGCAGGATCTTGAAAGGCTGCCTTTCCCCAAGTAGATGGCCCAGGCTTCCTTCTCAGTCACCTCTGGGTTGGTCTCAAGTGGCAAACTTTTCAGTTAGCAATTCAGTGTGTTAACTGCTTGCACCACCATCCCGCGCCACCGCAAACTCTTGTTACATAATCCAACACCACCCGGTGCTGTTGAGTGGACTCTGACCAGCAGCGGCCTGTGGGACAGAAGAGAACTTCTCTGTAGGGTCTCCAAGACTACTTACTGGTCCTTACGGGAGCACACAGGCGCCATCTTTTTCTAAAGAATGGCTGCTGGGTTTGAGCCACCGACCTTATTGTTACCACCCTGACGTTTCACCCACTATGCCAACCGAGTTTTATCTCATGAGAGGGGCCCAGCAAATAGTTGTTGAGTCAAAGGTATCTTCTAATTTTTTTTACCTTCACCCCAGTGCTGTGTAATGGCTCAACAAAACAGAACAAAACAAAAATCTCTCGCAAATTCACTGCCACCGAGTTACTCGGGACTGCGTGACCCTGGGGACGGGGTCAGAGGGCGTGCAGTATGCCAATGAGGAAGGAATTGTTTCAAAGTTTGGAGCTTTGTTTCTGAGAGGAGTTGAATTCATCATGGCCTCAGACTTTAACTATGCAGACAGCCCAGAGCTGGGGTAAAGAAAAGATGCGAAGGTCTCTTTCCTAGAGATGTCCCCAACTTCCAGAATTAGAGAGGTCAAGGGATTTTCTGGACGTTTTAAGCAGCTTCAACAGTTTCATTTTCTCCACAGCTGTGCCTACCCTCATGAGGTCAGCCTTGCTAATCTTTTTGCCCAACACTGACTAGGACTTGTCATCTCTGGTTAGGGAGGAAGAAGCCACCCACTGGTGGGGGTGGCAGGACATATGCACTGTATGGGAGGTAATGGAAACTCCCCACACACAGACAGTACCGTGGATGCGAATGGAATCAAGAGGAGAGAAGAGCACTTGAAGCAATCGGGCAGAGCCCCTGCTCATCTGGTTCTGAAACTCCTGCAAATTCTTCAGAGCAAAGAAAACAAAACTCGCCGGCTTTTGAGGTCAGACACTGAAATAGATGCCTCTGTGTGCAGTCTTGAGGCCAGTGGCATTTCCTGCCTGGCCACCACGGCGGTGAACATTATCCCTGGCAGGGACGCCTCAGCTGATGCCCAGCCTTCCTGCTGGATGGTCCAGAGGATGCTCAGTAGGCCACAGAATTGGCACAAAGCAGGCTGGGGAAATGCCAGTTGCCTGGCCACAGAGCAAAGTTAGTTCTCTCTGGAGAGAGGAGAGGGGTACTGTTTGGGACGGTAACTACGGGCTTCCTGAAAAGTTTCAGAACAGATAGGATGCCACTGAGATGACCCTAACAATGACCTTTTCAGGACTAGCCTAGAAACGCAGAGTGAGGTTCCCCCAAAAGATGATCCTTTCAGAAGAGTCCCATTCAAGCCGCGGCTCTGCTCCTTATTGGCTGTGAGATCCTAGTGTAGATTCTGGAGAGCGTGTATACTCACAGGGAAAGCCATGACACAGAGTGGGGGAAAATATATGCAAATGACATGTCGGATTACGTCTAGACTAAACAAAGAACCGTGCTCCATCTCAATAAGAAGAAGACAAACAACTTAATTTAAAAGGGTGCACAAAGATAGCCACTACATCCAAGACTACATATAAATGGTTAAGAAGCACACGAGAAGATGCTCAAAATCATTAGGGAGATGCGAATGAAAACCACAGTGAGATGCCATTTCACAGCTGCCACAATGGCTATGAGCTCTGGGGACAAGCATTGGGCTGTCAACTAAAAAGTTAGCTGTTCAAACCGGCAGGCACTCAGAGGGAGGAAAGAATCATAAAGACTCATAGTCCTGAAAACGCTATGGAACACGGTTCTACTCTGTTTTACAGGCTGGTCAGAGTCAGCGTTACGTCACGGCAGAGGATTTGGTTTGGGATTCTAATGGCTACAGTCCAAGGAAGACAGTAGCAAAAGTTGGCAAGGATGTGAAGCAACAGAAATCTTCACATATCGCTGATGGCAGTGTAAAATGGTGCAGCTCCTTTGGAAAGCAGTCTGACAGTTCCTCAAAAAAGAGTTAAACATAAAGTTATCATTTGTCCCAGCAAAGCTCAAAAGAACTGAACACATACTCATGCAATGGCTTGTACACAAATGCTCAAAGCAGCATTATTCATAAGAGCTAATAGATCAAGATGAAAACAAACGGTCTACCAGTGTGTAGAAGAATCAACTAAGAAATATCCCCCCATTCAATGGCATACTATGGACGAATACAAAGGAATGCCACACTGTACATGCTACCACATGGACAAATCTCAGAAACATGTGACGTGGAAGAAGCCAGAAACAAAGGGCCATGCATTACATGATCCTACTCAGAGGAAATGCTTGAAAGGGACCCATTTGTGGGAACAGGAAGCACATCAGCAGTTGTCTGGGCCTGAGGATTGAGGTGAGGAGAACGGGGAACTATAAATGGGTGCAGTGGACAAAACGGGGGTGATGAGAAGTTCTGAAACTGGATTCAGTGGCAGTAGTAATCCTACTTGGTTCACGTAATAAAAACCTTGAATTGCACGTTTAAAATGGGGGAATACTGTGGTGAAGAACTTAAACCTCAGTAAAATTGAATAGACTGAATTTTAGACCCTTAAAACTGTCTTCAGGAGCCCTAGTTGGTGTCGTGGTTATGCATTGGCTGCTAAGTGTAACGCCAGCAGTTTGAAACCACCAGTCACTCTGAGGGAGAAAGATGAGGCTTTCTACTCCTCTAAAGATTCATCGTCTCAGAA
>NW_022107947.1:951647-953989 GCF_000313985.2 Echinops telfairi | reverse complement strand
AGCTGTTCAAACCGGCAGGCACTCAGAGGGAGGAAAGAATCATAAAGACTCATAGTCCTGAAAACGCTATGGAACACGGTTCTACTCTGTTTTACAGGCTGGTCAGAGTCAGTGTTACGTCACGGCAGAGGATTTGGTTTGGGATTCTAATGGCTACAGTCCAAGGAAGACAGTAGCAAAAGTTGGCAAGGATGTGAAGCAACAGAAATCTTCACATATCGCTGATGGCAGTGTAAAATGGTGCAGCTCCTTTGGAAAGCAGTCTGACAGTTCCTCAAAAAAGAGTTAAACATAAAGTTATCATTTGTCCCAGCAAAGCTCAAAAGAACTGAACACATACTCATGCAATGGCTTGTACACAAATGCTCAAAGCAGCATTATTCATAAGAGCTAATAGATCAAGATGAAAACAAACTGTCTACCAGTGTGTAGAAGAATCAACTAAGAATTATCCCCCCATTCAATGGCATACTATGGACGAATACAAAGGAATGCCACACTGTACATGCTACCACATGGACGAATCTCAGAAACATGTGACGTGGAAGAAGCCAGAAACAAAGGGCCATGCATTACATGATCCTACTCAGAGGAAATGCTTGAAAGGGACCCATTTGTGGGAACAGGAAGCACATCAGCAGTTGTCTGGGCCTGAGGATTGAGGTGAGGAGAACGGGGAACTATAAATGGGTGCAGTGGACAAAACGGGGGTGATGAGAAGTTCTGAAACTGGATTCAGTGGCAGTAGTAATCCTACTTGGTTCACGTAATAAAAACCTTGAATTGCACGTTTAAAATGGGGGAATACTGTGGTGAAGAACTTAAACCTCAGTAAAATTGAATAGACTGAATTTTAGACCCTTAAAACTGTCTTCAGGAGCCCTAGTTGGTGTCGTGGTTATGCATTGGCTGCTAAGTGTAACGCCAGCAGTTTGAAACCACCAGTCACTCTGAGGGAGAAAGATGAGGCTTTCTACTCCTCTAAAGATTCATCGTCTCAGAAACCCACAGGGGCAGTATTACCCAGCCCTACAGGGTCTCTATGAGTCAGCATTGACTCAATGGCAGTGAGAAAACTGTCTTTCAAAATAAAGACATTTCAGGTACACAAAAAGCAAGAAAGATTATTACTAACAGAGTTTCCTTAAAAGACTTCTTAAAGAACACAATTTAAAGGGGGAAAAAGACAACTGGGAGTGTTAGAAGAAATAGCAAAGAAATTGGTGAGTCTAAATAGCCTTTGTGTATATACAACAATAACTGATCCACAGATTTAAAAATCCAAACTGCTAGATAAAAAAGACATAAAGTGGGAGAAATGGTCAGAACTGAAACCTTCCATTTGTGTATTGTTTGAAAAGTGGATAAAAATATTGAATAGCCAAAACCAGAATGAGAGCCACGTGGAAGGGACGATACATCCAGGGTGCAGAAAATCCGTGATGAAACCCATAACTATCATCTAACCCTTAACATTTCTTCCTTCCACTATTATGGCCTTAGTTTTACCTCACTAACCTTGCTAGAACCGCGTATGCACATCAGTACTAGTGAGATCTTTTGATGCACAAAATCCAAAACAGATAAACCCGTCTGAAACAGTAATGGGAGTAATGGTTCCCTGAGGGTACAGGAAGAGAGGAGGGGAAGGAGGGAAGGGAGAACTGACAGCAACGATGGCCCTATAACCCCACTCGAGGGGAACGGACATCCGAATTATAGGTGAATGGATTCATTGGATGGTGTAAGTT
Source organism: Echinops telfairi (assembly GCF_000313985.2). Lineage (NCBI taxonomy): Eukaryota > Metazoa > Chordata > Mammalia > Afrosoricida > Tenrecidae > Echinops > Echinops telfairi. The sequence goes on along the minus strand of NW_022107947.1, from coordinate 952,238 downwards.
ATGGCAAAAACAACAACGACAACAACAACGATAATAATATATAATTTATTAAGGGTCCAGGGGGGTGGGAGGGTGGGGGAGAGAGGGGATAAAGGGGAACTGATATCAAGTTCAAGAAAAAGGATTGTAAATGATGATGGCAACAATTGTACACCTATGCCCGATCTAATGGAACTAAGGATTGTAATAATATCTGTAAAAGCTCCCAATAAAGTGTTTAAAAAATAGAATTAGAAAGTTTGAAAACTATGCCTAATCTATTAAGTCAATATTTCATTAGTATGAATTCGCATTGGGTTGGATAAATCTGCTGCACAAGGCCTTCTTAAAGTGTTGGAAAGGAAAGGATGTTAGTTTGAGGGCTCAGGTGAGCCTGACCCAAGCCGTGGTATTTTCAATGGCCTCATATGTATGTGAAAGTGGGACATTGCACAGGAAGACTGAAAGAGTCCATGCATCTGAATTATGGCGCTGATGAAGAATATTGGAAGTGCCATGGACTTCCAGGAGTACAAACATCTGTCTTGGAGAAGTCCGACAGAATGCTCTGTAGAGGTGAGGATGGCGAGATACTGACTCATCGCCTTTGGC
>NW_022107947.1:948973-950993 GCF_000313985.2 Echinops telfairi | reverse complement strand
CCAGGGCTGTATTGGGGTAGGTCCATGTGGCTTCTCCTCAGGGATGTCTTGCAGGAAGTGAGCCTTGCCAGCTGAAGCAGGGAACTGGCTAAGACTGCTGAACCCTGGTGCAACCATCAGAAAGCAAGAGACCCAAGAACTCAAAAGGCAAGTCTCACTAAGCCATTTATCCCTCCGCCCTTCAATTAACCCCACATGTGTTTATCAGCCAGGTTGGCTGATAAACTAACTACCTCACTACCCTTGAGCAGGTACACTGATATGGAGAGGGAAAAACCGGCATTACTTTCCTAGCCTTTTTCGCACCAATGTACTTTTAAATTTTCTTGAAACTTCTTCCTAGTAAGTTATCCATTAGCATCCTCTGTCTTTTGAAAAATCTATCAAATTTACTCCTTAGGAATAATAATAATAATGAATAGTTGCCATCATCTTCTGAACTAGGTTCTCTGCCTTGAATTTAACTGGCTCAGCAGCTCCTCTCAGAAACTACTGTCTGGTTTGGACAGATTTTTGGAAGGCACATTTATGAAACAAAGACACATGTATTCCTGAGGGAATGTCTGCGTTCATTCAGTGAAAGCAGAGATCGTTTAACATGTTTAAATGTGTTTGGTTTAGAATTAACTCATACATGTGTGAACTGGAACCTTAGTAGCAATACTTTTGACTCACCTTCCTTCATATATGAGTTTCTCATTTATCTAAATGAACGCGGAAAAAAGTAGAACATATAATGCTCCACACTTCCCATCATAGCATGTATCACACCAAATTGCAATTGTTTATTAAATCCATTACGGTGTAAGATATGTGAAAGCAGGAGTCATGGCTAATGGGATCCTCATAGCCATGTCCAGCACGTAGTAGATGCTCAATAAATGTCCAGTGAGTGAATAGTAACCTGGTGTTGTTTGAAGCACGGGACACTGGTGGTTTAGTGGTGGACTTCTCACCATGTGGTACAGTGTTCTCAGGCAGGAGCTCTGGATTTTGTTCCCAGCGAATGCACCGCATAAGAAGCTGCCACCCATCTGTCAGTGGGGAATTGCACATTATTATGATGCTGAACAGATTCCAGTATCTCAAAGGGGTTTCCAGACTAAATGGATTAGGAAGAAAGGGCAAGGTAGAAAGATGATCGACTTCTAAAATTCAGCCAATGAAAGCTCTATAGATCACAACAGTCCAATCCATACCCAATCATGGGGATATGAATGAAAGTGCACCGCATTTCATTCCATTGGACACGGGGTCATGGTGAGGAGGGGCCAACAGGACAGTAGCTGACATCAACAACGAGTGGCAGTTAAGCTTGGGTAAGAAAGGACTAGAGGTCTACTTCTCGGAGAGCAGCCTACAGAGCACAAAGGGGTCACTGTGAGCCAGCATCAGCTCAACAGCACGGAGAAGCTTCCCAACTGATGGCGGGAGAACGGATAGAAGACAGAGCTCAAGTACGAAATGCTCAGGTGAGAACAACACCACACAGGGCATCTGATGAATCAGCGCTTGTTGGGTTTGATGCACCCTTGAACCTGCTAAGAAGTTGGTAGAGACCCCAGGCCAGAAGCATAAAGACAAGGACCTATTAATAATTTTCAAGGAAGCTCACTTTGTGAAAATGAATGAAGAAAGACAGTGAAATAATGTGGAGACTAAATTACAAGGCAAACAAGAGCATCAGGAAACAAAACTAAAGCTAAGGTACTGGACCACGCCAAGGCCGCAAATGTTAAGGAACAAGGAAGCAAGCAGGTGGAGTGGGAAACGCAGCATTGAAAAGGCCGTGGAAGATCAACGAGAAGCTCTACACAAATCAAAGTCAAAAGGTTGAAAATTTACCGAAAGGGAAGCAAAGTTGCCCGGGCTGCGCTTGCTGAAGGACAAGTAAGAAGTTCAGAACAAGAAAACAAAACGTGGTCATGATGGTGAGTGTGATGGAGATTATGCAGCTGGACCAGTGAGAAGAGCAGGAGAAGAAAGAGACTGAGAACAGACAGACAGACAGACAGACAGA
>NW_022107947.1:939421-948513 GCF_000313985.2 Echinops telfairi | reverse complement strand
TTTTTGTTGTTTGCCTTTTTTTGGTTATTACATGTTTTTTAAATGTATGACCTCTGTGCGATCAGATGATTCAAAAGGAAGGTCCTTCTGACGGGTTGACAGATTAGGGATCCAGGGAGGTTGTTTTCCCAAATGCCTATGCTAAAGGATAAGTAGCCATCCATGCCACAATAACGAGGCCGGGAAGAAATCAGGCACCCTAACTAGACACCTATGGGAAAATTCAAAGTTGAGTATACTCAGCCCTAAGTCACCTAGGCCCAGGTGGGAGGTCTACTTGGGAGTAAAGACTGGGCACCAGCCACCTGACATCACATAGGTATGCTTAAACTCAGCCTATAAGGTCAGCCAATACCCTCAACCACGCCTCCCTAGTCAGTGGGGATGGGAGGGAATAAAAGCAGGGTGCAGGCAGGCCAAGGACCCTGTCTCCTGTTTGGGTGTGCTTTGCAAACAGAGGGTGAGATTCCTCCCCTGTGCTGGTGTGTACGTGCCTGTGTGCCCGCCCAGGACCCGCTTGCTTTCCTGAGATTTCCTGCGATTTCCTGCGCTTGGCTCCTCTCACTGGTTCTGTGCTCCTGTTCCGGAATTCCTTCCACGTAGTTTTCTGCGCCCCCTGAAGTGGCCATCTTCAGTAGCTAGCTCCCCCAGGGGGAGGGCAGCCTGGTACACTTTCCAGAAACAACATGTGCTTCTGGGACTGTAATATCTGAAATTTTCCATCCCGCATAAAAGTGACTTGGATTTACAAAAGTGCTTCTGCGGCGTGAATTCTTTCAGCGTTGCGAAGCAAGAACTGAGGTGAACCACCCCAGAAACCTAACCCTGCCACTAAAATGACCCACTGATGATGGGTCTCTAACGATTCAAGCATATGAGAATCTGTTTGAATAAACGTCAATAAAACATGCTATATGAAAGCACAAAAAGGATATGAATGTATTTTTTCCTTTTTGTTTTGTGCCTAAAGCATTCAAGAAAGAGTTTGTGACCTTAAGCCAGACGACTGGCTGTTTGGTTAGGAGACTGTCTTATAGTGCAGGATCTTGTTTCTCAGACACATGTGCTTTGTTTATCCAGAAAACTTGATACTAGAAAAAAAATAACTTATTGTAACACTTTCCATACTGAATACAGTTCATCCAGGGTCAAAAGCCTTACGGATTTCTTCTTATGAAAGTTGTGGGATACGAGGCTAGCAGATCACAGCTCAGCTCTGCAAAAACCAAACTGAAACATCTGGTATAAAAATCCACTTTTCCAAATATATAACCATCTGACTTAAAAAACAAAAAAATGAAGAAAGTAGTATTAAATCCATGTAAGCTAAACATTTGCTACTTGAACTCATCTGAGTCCGACGGGGTACACCCCCAAGATTAGCTAGTGCAAACTGAGCGTGGCAGCTCGCCATCCGGCAGGCACCATTCATAATGAAATTTGAGACTCCAGGGAGATGTTTAGAAGGATAACAAATGAACAGAAAAGTGTATTCTATGAAAATGATAGTAGTTTTCTATTTGTTAACTTCCAGGTCATCCATTCTAATTTTAACATCCTAATAAGCATGTTAATTACCTCAAAAAACTTTTCATCCTGACTTTAGTGATGGTCCTAAGCAGGCCATTATTTATTTGCTAGTGAAAGCTCATTTTTCACGTTCTTTCCTTAAAGACTAAAGGAGACTCTCCAAACTCCTTAATCAAGCAAGTCCATTTTAGAGGAATGGCCATGAGTCTCCTTAACCTTTCCTCACCCCCTCAATCGCAACTTCTCCTGTAATTTTAATATGCAGTCAAAGCCCTGGAAGATCTTGCTGAAATGCAGATTCTAGATCAATAGGTCTGGGTACAGCTTGAAATGTTCCCTTTCTCATTAGCTCCCAAGGGATCCAAATGCTGATGGCCTACGGACCACACTTGCGGTCAGTCGCAAGGCACTGTTGCTAGATCCGCGGCTGTCTGCTCCTGTAGAGATTTGCAACATCTCAGAAACCCTCTGTAGGTCCATGGCAGTGATTTAGAAGTACTTCAAATTGCATTTTATAATACCTAAGTGAGGTAAGAAATGAGTAATATGGAAGGAAATAAAACCACACACCTGTTATACATCCAATTATATGAACAGTTACATATTTAACATAATGCCAATTCATGGGTCAATTTACTATCTTTTGAAAAAAATCTCCCTCTTTGGATTCTTATTTCAGACTTTTAAAAATTATTTAGATAACGGTTAACTAGGGTTTTCCTGTTTTGATATTTGTGATTACTCTCCGGTTTCCTGAAAAAACTATGTCCAGCACAAGAGCAAACACGTAAAATTAAGCCTGAGCTTGTGAAACAGTGTCTGATTTTACAGCCTAACTCCACCTTTCAGCAGAAATACCAAGGAGGGCCATTTACTTGAACCCGTTAGCCCTCATCCATCTCCACAGGATGCGTTAGAGGATTTCTTGGTAGGAAGTCACAGCCCGATTGGCTGAGAGACTCCGTCATCCATCACCATTTCTGCTCTGCTGGGGGTGGTCTTTGGCAAGAGCTTTTGGGGAAAATGTGCCTGCTTGGGATCAACGCCTGTCTAGAGAGGCCCCCTCAGTAACGTTAAACAATGACAGTAGTCTTGGGCTTTGTTTATAACTCACAATTCCTTACTCATGACCCAATACCAGACGACTGAACCCAACTTCCTGGTAAGTGATAGCAGGGCCTCTCTCCTACAAGGGCCCCAGGGAGTGAATGGGGAGATAAGGAGCAGGGAGCTCAGGAGGTTACAGGGGGGTTTGTTGTTGGGCAGAGGGGCTGTGGTTTGGGCAGAAGGTCTGGATGGATTTCTGCCTTCCTGCCTCCACAGGCCTGGAATGCGGTCTCCAATTAAACCTGAGTTAAGTCAACTCAGCCATGGTTGAGCTGGAAGAATGTCCAGACATTCTTGGGGGAAATGTCCTGGAAGTTGGGATTCACACAGTTGGCACCGAGTCTCGTGTGGAAGTACTTGCTGTGCAGCCTTTCAATGAGCATGTGTTGAGCTCCGACCGTGGGTAGACACTCTGCCAGGCACGGGGATGTGAGCGTTGTTCCTGAAGGACTGGATAGAGTTAGTGGGGAACTGACCGGCAAGTCCCAGAATTTTGATTCTGGAGGGCTCCCTTTGACACAAAAAGAAGTAGTTTCAGGACCCAGGAAAGGCTGTAAAGTTTCTTAGGGCAAATACTGGAACAAGATGAGAAGTTCAAGTGCTTCAAATGCAAGTTTCTGCATACTTAGGGCATAAAGGGAGACCTGGATATTTGGGCAAAACTGAAAAGCCAAATTCATTGCCACTGAGTCACTTCTGATTCAAAGTGACTCGACAGTGGGTAAAACTGCCCCTGTGAGTTTCCGAGACTGTCATTCAGTATCGTTGTAGAAAGCCCTGCCTCTCTCACAGAGTGGCTGGTGGTTTTGAACTGCTGATCTTGAGCTTAGCAGGCCACTGTGCCACCAGGGATCCTTGATATTTGGGCAAAGACCCTACATTTTTTAACAGATGTGGTTTTTTGACAGTGCCAGGCTTCCATACTCTGTTAGAGAGAGGCTGCGTCTCCGTGGGCCCAGTGCATTGTGGAGCACCTACTCTGTGGAGGCCCAAAGCAAACGCTGGGCTGCAGGGGAGGAGGATCCAGTCTGTGCCCCTCCTCGCCGTGAGACAAGGGCTCCAGGCTATGATCTGGCTGCATGAGACACCGTGCTCTTTCTCAGAGTTCGTCTGGGCACATTTTGAAACTTGATTGTTTCTGCCAACAAATACAAAGGCATTCAGTGCCCGTGTGGGAAGCATGCCTATTGATTGATAAATGTTGCCCCTGAGAGGAGACAGACCACGATGGGGTGGCTTGTAAGAACAGTGCGCATTTCTCATTGTTTATGTAGTCAACCCTCTTAAATTTAGACTTGGGATCCCCACTGCAGTAACGCTAGACAGCACGTATTTCTTGAAGAGTACGCGGTCAGGCGGAATGCAGGCACATCCAGCTGTAGTTGCTTCATATTCTTCTTTTTGCATTTTGCACTCTGATGGGTTTGGAACTTTTAAGAAGTTTAGAAATAACTAAGAAGCGATGGAGGAAATAGTCATTACACATTGAAGGGGAGAACAGAACACGGTGTAAGCCGCATCGGGAAACCCCACAGTAACAATGAACAAGAGACACCTTGACAAGGGACAGTGATCGTTGGAATTGAGATGCTTCTTCCACAACAGCACAGCTGTCGTCGTTAAGCTGATCCCAGTTCAGGGAGAACCTGGGTGTTACCGCTGAACATCGCTCCAAAGACTTCTCATGCTGCAATCTTTAGGGGGCACACTGCCAGGTCTCTCTTTTGTGGACTGCTGGATAGATCTGAATCATCACCTTTAGGTTTGTAGCCAAAGGCAAACTGTTCGTGCCACTCAGAGATGCCCACCCCCCCTTCAGAGGTGTTTTATAGATGCTATAAGACTAATCATCAAAGAAATGCTTATACTGAAACAACATGGAAAAGTTTACAGAAAATACGTATGCGATACCTGTGATTCCAACACCGAGTAGTAAGATTTGGGGTTTTATACGTGGCCATGAAACCCTTAAACCAATATCCCCTTTTATACCACTCCCTCCAGCCCCAATTGGGTATGCTGTGGCCCACACCAGTATTAGAGCTCACGTTTCTGAGCACCCCCTTTGCAGAAGGCTATGGATGGCGGCGAAAGCCCAAAATCCTTTTGCAGAGCCTCCAGGTGGACTCGAAGCCTCCACTGGAATGTTTCTGTCCATTATTGAGGGACAAGAGCAGTCGTCAAGTAGAAAGAAAGTGTTTGGGAAATGTTGAGGGCAACATATGGTCAAGTGTGCTTAATACAATTGAATGATGGATTGTCATAAGAGCCCCCTCCCCGCCCCACCCCCCCCACCCCCGCCGCCCAATAAAATGATGGGGTAAAAAAACAGAACAGCCTTGCCCTTCCACTTGCTTCCACTTCCCCTAGCCAGCCGAGGGAGAGGCAGTCTCCTGAGGGGCTTGCTGAGTGGGTTCTTGATTGAGATGCGTAGTCATGAGTCATACCCCGCATCAGGCCCTGACTGCCTTGGTCAGAAGGTCCTGAGCCAACTTTATAGGCTCTTCTGTCTAACATAATGCACACAGCCCAATTATGGTTCAATTCTCGATTCTGTAGTCCCACCCGTAACTATAATGTATTGATCCATCCCTGTCATGATTTTGTGATCGCTTCCTTTATTCTCCATGTCCCACTTACGTAGTTGTGTCGCTATGAATCCTTGGGTGTCCTTATGCTAATGGTCTTCCTCACCTGGATGTTGTGTCTTTGTCTTGTTTGTTGTTTGTGGTGAAGTGTCACTTGGCTCCAGCCCATAGCAACCCTCTGCACAGTACAATGAAACGCTGCCTGGTCCCGCACCATCCTCACAGCACTCCTTTGCCTGAGCCCGTTGAGGCAGCCACAGTGTCAATCCACCTTGTTGAGGGCCTTCCCCTCTTTGGCCACCCCTCCACTTCACCGAACAGGATGTCCTTCTCTATGGACTGGTCTCTTCTGACAACATGACAAAGTATATAAGCCAAAGTCTCTCCGTGCTTGCCTCTAAGACGCTCTCTGACCTTCCTTCTTCCAAGACAGATCAGTTTGTCTTTTTAGCAGTTCATGGTGCTTTCAGTATTCTTCCCCAGGCAGGAGCTATTGAAATGAAGAGAAGAGCCCATGATGGCGTTTATTAAGGAGCGGTTGGTGCCAGAGGGGTGATGGAGGAGACCACCATCCTACTGAGGGCGAGGCCGGGGCAGTCCAGTCTCAGGCTCCGGGGCAGGCCTGGGATGGAATTCAGGACATGCCAGAGCCCTGGGAAAAGCCAAAGGGCTCACCCAGGAAAGCTTAGAGCAAAACCAGGCATTTAAAGAGCCAGTGGAGCAGGAGGAAGGCAATGGAGGTCATGGAGAGAGATTAGATAGCCTTATGTGGTTGTGCTTGCTCCAAACTTTAGCACAGAGAGCCAGGCACCTTTCCTGCTAGCTCTGGTCAAGGGGTCCTTGGGCTGTATTAGGGTTCCTCCTCCCCTCCCCTCTGCATTACGGACCTTTCTGGGTGCCCCCCCCCTGCCCTGTGTCATTGTGGACACCTGGCTCTAGTGGGGAGATTAGCCTACCCCCCCACCCCCACCCAGCCCCGGGCTCCTTTCCTTGCCACATGGACCTGGGCCAGCAGTGATTCTTGGTTCAAAAGGGGTGGGTCGAATGGAACAACTCCCTAAGTGACCCCTTGTGCCCTCTCTAGCTTCTTTCTGTTAACAATTCAGCTCTATAGAAACCCACCCTGCCCCCCAATCCATGGGAATCTCTGGTTTCCAGTGCCTAGAAGGACCCACTTCCCCATAAGGGGGTTCTGACAAACACGCACGGGGAAGACATTGTCATGCATGGCTGTAATGCGCGCTCAGAACTCAAGGCCAAGGCCCCCAAAGGCACCCAGTCAAACTGCTGGGATCGTTACTGCCAGGAAGGCAGTTTCAGCTTGTGGCTGTGTTCATGGTATTCACTCTAAGAAGCTGCACCAGGTTTTGCAAGTCTCTGCTCAGGGGCAGGGAGAAAGATGGGACTTTCTACTCCTGCCAAGAATTTCCGTCTCAGAAACCCACAGAGGCAGTTAGACCCAGTCCTGCTATAGGGTCCCTGTGAGACGGAACCAACCCAATGGCAGAGAGTGAGAGCTCTGGGCCAGGCACTGTGCTAGGAGTAGGGGGTAGGACGTCACCTAAGCACCCTGTTCTGTCTCCCTTCTGTTGGCCCGAGGAAAGGGCTGATGGAGGTTCGGGATCTGTGATGGTACATGTAGTTCGTCTGAGAAAAATCCTGGGTCAGCAGGAGTGGATTCCCTACAGAGAAACACAAACGCAAGAACAGAGATGAAAGGTAGGTGGATGTTAGCCTTCACGCAAACTTACCCATTTAGTACCTTTGAGAAATGCATGTCTCCACTAAGATCATTTTAAACTAGTGAAAGTTAAACCAGAAGCTTAATCTCTGCCTGGGTTTGAGGGACACCCTATAGGAAACACCGCAATGAGATTAATGTGAAAGGTGGCACAACAGCTAAGGAGTTGGCATTTACTTGTGCCGAAAAATATCTTCCACTCCCCCTCGTATACTGTTACAGCCCACAGAGGGGTGGGGGAGAAAAAAGATGGCAATGGGGGAGCAGGGCACTAATCCTGCACAGAGGACCACAGGGCTGGCCTCAGCTCGAGACATGACGTCCCCTCCCTAGATGGCAGCATTACAGAGGACAGCACAGAAGATACAGTTCGGGGAGTGCTGCTGGTCGTGACCCACCACATGGGGCAAACCAAGAGGGGAGTGCCACAGACCAGCAGTGGGAGCAAAGCCGCAAAGTCTCTGAGGAATCCCGATGGCAGACTCCTGACTCGGGGGTGGGGGTGGGGGTGGTGGGGCAGCGCTTGGCCCCTCATCTGAACTGGTTGGGGGATATTCACAAGGGGCCACACTGAAAGACTAAAGGTGTAATAGGGTGGGGATAGGGCACCAGACCACTCCATCCTTGACTGCAGGAAGAGCAATGGGGTCTTGCAGAAGGCGTGCCCCCTGATATGAACATTGAGGTCTAAAGGGGTCTAAGTGCTATTAGGTAAGCAGGTCCTGGGTTATGGATCCTGGAAAGCAAAGGGGATTGGACTGATGGATTAAAACAGGGCCTGCTCACTATTTAACAGAGAGAGACTCGTCCACTTTGGGTCAGGACCACAGTTAGACTTTGAACTGTTTGCGTGGTCTCTCGCCTTGTTCCCTTTTCTCTTCTCTTGGTGTCTGCCTACATAAGATAGATGGGTAAGCGATGGACTGATGGTTGGGGCAGGGGTGGGCGTGGGAGAGGAGGGGGGCAGGGGAGTGACGAGCAAATCCTGACAGAGACAGGGGAAGAGCAAAGGATCTAAAATTGACTGTAGAGGGTCGGAGGAGAGAGGGGGAGCCCAGCACAAGGTTAGATATACAAACACCGCCACCCCCATGAAGGGGACGAGTAACAGAAATGTGGGTGAAGGGAAGAAATGGACAGTGTTAAGATACAAAATAGTAATAATAATAATATATGATTGATCAAGGACTCATGAAGGGGGAAGGTGGGGGAGGGAGGGGACAAAAGAGACGCTTATACCAAGGGCTCAAGTAGAAAATGTTTTGGAAATGATGATGGCAACATATGTACAAATAAGCTTGATACAATTAATATATGGAATGTTATAAGAGCTGTAAGAGCCCACAATAAAATGATTTAGTATATGTGCTGCCGAAGCGAGCACGACAATAAAATGATTTAATGAAAACATAAAATTAACTATAAGGAGGTTATAGCATTCCTGGTTGTGTTTGAATATATCCAAGTGGAATTACTGAGAGGTGAAAGATAGGTAAACATGATAGTGGGGCAAGAGGAAAGAAAAAAGAAAAAGAGGAAAGAATAAGAAAGTAAAAATTATATATATAGGTATAAATATAGATATGTATATATAAATATATAGATGATATATTTGTGTGTGTATGTATGTATATATATATACACACACACACAATAAGGAAACAGATGAACTTTGGGCCTCTACTTAAATATTACCTCACTACAAGAATGGTTTGTTCTAATAATGTGGCATTATATAATAATCACTTTCCTGAGACAATCACTGAAGACAAAATGGGTGCATAAGCAAATGTGGTGAAGAAAGCGGATGGTGCCCTGCTATCAAAAGAGATAGCATCTGGAGTCTTAAAGGCTTGAAGGTAAACAAGCGGCCATTTAGCTCAGAAGCAACAAAGCCCACATGGACGAAGCACACTAGCCTGTGTGATCACAAAGTGTCGAAGGGATGAAGTAGCAGGCATCAAAGAACATAAAATCATATCATTGTTAATGAGGGAGAGTGCGAGTGGGGAGGCAAAGCCCATTTTTCGGTGACTGGACATCCCCTTACAGAAGGGTCTCAGGGAGGAGACGAGTCAGTCAGGGTACAGTGTAGCAATGATGAAACATACAATTTTCCTCTAGTT
>NW_022107947.1:937514-938705 GCF_000313985.2 Echinops telfairi | reverse complement strand
AAGGCAAAAAAACCCAAACAAACTTTATTAATACCACAGGCAAATTTCTGTCTCTGAGACTCAAGAATTAAGATAAGACCCGAGGACCGGGGCTCAGGGCAGCAGGGTATGAGATCAATGGGGAGACCTGACCTGTGGCCTGGACTTCAGTTCCAAGGGATACAGGCCGCATTTCATGTTCCTCCGTTGGCAACATTCATTGAAAAAAGTGTTTAGTTACAAGAAATGCTTTCAGGCTGTTCCTGAACGGGCTTTCTGGAGAAAGGGACCACTTTGCAAAGTGGTCTTCGCTTGACAGCCTCCGGATCCCTCCCAGTTCGAGAGCAAGGGAAGAATCACGCAGGATGAGTTGGGGACCTCTGGGCGCTACGGGAGGTGGCGTGCTTTGATGCCGCACAGGAAGGCCCGCTTCTGCCAAGAAGCTTCTGGTCGCCACCCAAAGGCGTTTTTCAAACCTCTCATCAGTGAGCACGAGAGAAATGGGAGGTTTCAACTCCACTCTGCAAACCGCAGCGTCTCGCCTTCCCGGACATCAGAAAAACCAAGGGATCCTTGCTAAATGGAAAACGAGCCCTGACGCTGCGGACAGGAGGACGGCCACGTGACCCCTTCTCGGTCCTTGGTGGTCAGGCCTGGCACCCGCCCCCGGGCTTTGGAACAAGAGGAAAGAAGGGACAAGGTTAGGGGAACAGGGGGCAGTAGGGGGTGGGGTGGGAGGGGTCTGGGGTGGCAGGAGTGGGGGCGGGGGCGGTGTTGGGGTACTGAAGTAGGAAAGGAGGGGGCAGGAAGAGCTGAAGCAAAAAAAAAAATCATGGGCCTGGATCCAGCACTTACTGTGTGCTGCAGGGCTTTTAAATACAAAGCAGCACATTGAATCCGGAGAGCAACTTGATTAGATAGGGAATGCTATTTCTCTTTTTGCGCACAAGGAAATGGATACATGTCTGAAATCCCCTGATCAGTAACCTCTTAGCCCTACAGTGGGTCCCACACTGTTGGCTCTCCTTTTGGCCTCCCTTCCCCCAGGGTGCCCAAGGACCAGGAGATGTACCCCTCTGTTAGGTGACGTTCCAGGGACCTGGGATTCCACATCCCTGCCCAGTTCATGGAAAAAATGGTGTGTTAGTCTAGGTACTTTAGAGAAACAAATCCACAGAAACGCATGTATAAGAGAGTTTTATATAAAGGGTA
>NW_022107947.1:929031-936271 GCF_000313985.2 Echinops telfairi | reverse complement strand
ATGGTAGGGAGTTTGTTTATCTATATATATAACTTTTCAAAATTGAGACACAGGGCATGGGGTCTTTCACGTGTCCTTCTGTCTGCGCCCTAAAACGCCAGCAGTGTTCTCCCTGCAGCCAGTAAGAGGTGGGGCTGGGATCCACATGCAGTGCTGAGGCTGAATGTTTGCCTGTCCCATCCTAGCTAATCCCATGGAGATGCCAGGGACAGGAGTAGCACTGCTTGATCTTACAGGCAAATCATCGCACTTATCGAAAGTGTCTGGAGGCTTCCCCGTGGCAGACCCTGCGGCCATGAACTCGCTGCTTGACTGTTGGAAAGCCACTCCGCTCTCTGGGCTCCGTTCCCTCTTCGAGGAAACGAAGGGCCCAGAAAACCTCTTCCACGTGGAGACACTGAGGCCAGCACATTACCAAAGCTGCTTCCTAACAGCATGGCTGTTGAGGTAGCTCAGCACAGGGCCTCGTACCTGGAAGAATCGATGTAGAAACCACACGACGTGAAGTGGGCTTTACCTCACGTTCACCTGGGGCCTCAGCCTGTAGGCTGAAACTTCCTAGTGCAAAAAGAAGCAGATACCTAGTAGCCCTGGGGCATAGATCTAGTGGACATTGGACTTTGATTTGGACCCCTTGCCTTGAGGGTGCCCAATGAATGGTGGGCTGGAAACTGATATCCTTTCTATTTTAATGCCCCCCTTGCTTTGTTGTGACATGTATTGATGTGGTACGAGCGGCTCTGCCACGATAAATGAATATTATGGAACGTTGTGGCCTAGCACCAATTCTCCACAGTACTTTAAATTTGATACCATTGGTTAAATTAATGACAACTATCAATAGAACAACTTATGCCCCAGGGGGATGATTGATAATGTTCTCTAACATAAAAATGACAATGATGTCTCTAAGGTGAACCAGAGACATATATAAACCATAGCTATATGAATGGGTTTTGGGCTCATAATTAATTCTAGCCCCAACCTAAGAAAAATTGGATTTTATGATATGGCCCTAATTGATGCTCACCCTCATGAAGAGATCACTAAAGATATGGGTGCTATACCAAAGTGTGGTGTGAAGAAACTAGGTGGTGCCCAGCTATCAGAGAAATAGTATGTGGGGTCTTAAAGGCTTGTCTTCAAAGAAAGCAGCCATCCGAGTGAAACGTTAACTAAGTCCGCATGGAAGAAGAATAAAAGCCCGTGTGATCCAAGGATTGTAACTGATAAAATCCAAATCTGAAGGAGGGAATGGTGCAGAGCTTAAATTGTGAACACCTGGTGTGCAGAAATCTAGAGATGACGGTGGAAAACCCAAAGTCCATTTGCAGTGCCCACATAGAGATTAACCAGTGCATCCCCTCTGACCACAGGCCAGAGGTGTGAATAGTGTTGCCATCACACAGAATTCACTGGAAAGTGTGTTACGGCCGTTGTAGTTAGGTTAAAATTCAACATTTTATCATTTGATCTCCCTTTTGACCGATTTAAAATTATTCTAGTCCTTTTTGATTGAAGTTTTTCTCTGTTTTACTTTGTTATTGTTGTTTAATATATATATATGTTTATATATATGTGTGTGTGTATATATATATATATAAAATTTTGAGGGCTCTTACAGCTCTCATTACAATCAATTGCAGACATCAATTGTATTAAGCATTTTGGTACATATGTTGCCATCATCATTTTCAAAACATTTTCTTGAGCCCTTGGTATCGGTTCCTCTTTTTTCCTTCCTTCCCCACCCTCCCACCCTCGTGACTTCTTGATAAATTATAGATTATTATTATCTTCATATCTTACACCGTCCACTGTCTCCCTTCACCCACGTTTCTGTTGTTTAGTCCCCTCGTGTGTGTGTGTGTGTGTGTGTGTTATATGTCGATCCTTGCAATTGATCCCTCCTCCTCTCCTCAACTTTCTCCTACACTCATGGTATGGATACTCCCGATATTGTTCCTGAGGGTTCTTTTGTTAGTTTTTAAAAAGATGTTTTGCTGTATTTGAAACTGGATTGGGGCTTCCGCTGGCTTCATGGTTCCTTGTGGGCATGGCAGGGGAGGTTGAGGGAAATGGAGAGCAATAATGATGAGTGTAAGAAGAAACACATGTTCTAACATTGATTGTACATCTCTCAATGTCATTGAACTACGGAATTGCATGGTTCGTGAATGACAGGCCAATGAAAAGGTTTAAAAATAATAGTAACAGAACGCAGCAGCACAACGTCCCCTATGGGAAAGGGAATTGATAGACAGATCACCTCGACAACTGAAGGGCCGGCCCGATGACTTTGCCTTCCATGTCGTCACAGGCAGGGGCGGGGACAGCAGGAGGAAAGACGGTGCTGAGCTGGGAATGAACATCTCCCAGCAATGGAAAGCAAGAGGCTCGGGAAAGCTTTTGTGGTTTCAGTCGGGTCTGTATGCTTCCTGGATCCCTCTGTGGGGCGTGGGCGTCAGGAAGCATGGTGGACCCTGGACTGGGAAGGAGTGCATGCGGCCCTCGGGTCAGCCAGAACCCAGGCTAAGGAAGGAGAGGTCCGGTTTAGGGTGGACCTAACAGGGGGACTCTTGGGTGTCCGTGCTGGTGCTCCTACCCCTCGGTCTTCCTTCACCCTTTCTCTCTCTCTCTCTCTCTCTCTCTCTCGCTCTCTCCCTCCTTTCTCTTCAGTGGGATTGGTTCATTCTTGAACCCGCAGAGGCCACTTCATGCCGAGGTTCTCACTGGAAGGAGGCATCTCACCCTAGGGCACACATTAGTCTTTTGCCCTCTGCTCCTTAACCAAACTCGCTGCTACTGGGTTGGTTCTGATTCATAGCGACCCTACAGGACAGGGTGGAACTGCTCCTTGAGTTTACAAAACTGTAACTCTTGGTGGGAGTAGAAAACCCCAGAGGCCGGGGGTTTAGAATGGCTGACCTTGCAGTTAGAGGCCCAATGTGTAAGCACTCTGCCATCAGGGATCCTTAGCCACTGACACTCATGAGACATGACCGACCTTGCCTTTAGGCCCCGCTGTGGTGGCCCACCTCCCCACCTCCTGTTTCTTCCCCTAGGGCACACGGGGGTGGGCTCTAGCTTGAGAACTATGCGATGTGAGACGCCTGGGCTCAACACCAGATGATCTGGGCTCCAGCTCCCTTCCCCACTGGTTGTGTGCCCTTGAGAGGCTTTCTGGACTTCTGTTTTTCTCACCTGTAGCATGTGGATAATGATTTCCTATCTCATAGGGTTGTGGTGAGGATAACATGAGAAATATACTCAAGTGTCTAGTTTAATGCATATTCCCAGATAAGGACTCTTTAAATATTATTGTATCTCTTAAGAGCAATAGAGTTGAAATTATTTTTTTAAACAAGATTTATTTATATTATTCTTTTATCCTTACTACTTCATTTTGTTTTCTATTGTTACCTTTGGGTTTTCTGGTTTGCGAAGCACAGAATGAGTAAATGCATAGTGATAACACTGATGCAGGTTTATAGGGGAGGTGGGGGTGGAAGGCAGGGAGGGTGAGGGGATTTGGAGAGCAAACTATGGATGCCAGAGGGGGGAGGAGCGCTAGACCTGATTGTCATTACACAACTAATTTTAAGTGCGATTTAGCCATGGAGGTATATGATATGCAAATACTATATCAAGAAAACAATGAGAGAAAAACGAACTTGACCAATGGCTACCATAGGTGAAGGGGGAAGGGTTGTCACATAGGGGGCATTGAGTTTCTGTCAATGGTAGTAAAATAAATTGACTGAATAGCACGAAGAGTATAATCAATGACACTGAATTATATAAGCAGATGCAGAATTGGAGAATGTTCTGTTGTGTATAGTATTGCCACAATTAGAAAAAACTTTTATATGAATAGCAATGACTACAAGGAAGAAGAAATGATCTAGAATTGAATATGATGACAACTGTACAACTCTTCTCAATATTATTGACTTGTATGATGTGTGGATAAGGTGCAAATAAAGCTGTTTAAAAAAAGATTTATTTCAAAAGCAATGTTCCATCTGGCATCAGTTCTCCCATTCTCAGAATTTCTTCGTAATTTCTTCTGTGAGCCACACAAATCAGTACTGAATTATCTACCGATTTCTTCTTGAGTCGACGTCTTGTGTCTCTAGAGATTTATCCATTCCGTCTAGGGCGTCTAATTTCGGGCCGTTCTATTGCTCATTGTTGTGATTGGTCTTTCTAGCCGATGCTGGCTCTGAGTGACCGTGCGTACACCAGAAGGGAACACGGCCCTGCCCAATCTTGGCTACCTCAGAGCCCATGGTTGCAGCCACTGAGCCGATCCATTCCTCCCTGAGTCTTCTTCATGATGTCCCTTTCCAAATACAAGTCCCTTCTTTAACAGGTCCAAAAAGTGAGGTAAATGCTTCTAACAAGCATTCAGCTGGCTACACTTCTTTATAGTCTTTCGTGTTCCTTTTGCCAGCCATGTACATTCAGTATTCTCCACCCACACTGAGATTCAAACGCAACAGTCCTTTGCCACTCTTCCTCGCTCGTTGTCCGGCTTTCCCACGCAGAGGGAGCCATTGAAAACACCATGGTTGGGGGCAGGCATCCGTAAGTCCTGACGTCTTAAAGTCTTTTGCAGCAGATGTGCCCGATGCCAGGCATTGCTTCCGTTCTTGACTCCCGCTTCCAGGGGCATGGATTACAGATGTAAGTCAACTGAAATCTCTGACAACGTTGATGTTTTCTCTTTGTCATGAGGTTGCTTTTGAGTCCAGTTGTGAGGATTTTTGTTTTATGGTGAGAAGAATTTCATACTAAAGCCTGCCATAGTTAATCTTCATCAGTAAATGCTTCACATACTCTTCACCTTCAGCAAGCAGGGTTACATCAGTTGCATATCCTGGCTTGCGAAGGAACTTTCTCCTAATCCTCAAATAGTTCAGGGTCTCCGATTATTTGCTCAGCGCACAGGCTGGCTAAGTATAATGAAAGCATGTAGCTCTGACAATACCTTCCCTGGTTTTACATGCGGTATCCTCTCGTGTTTGAATGACCGTTTTGTGACCTATGTACAGGTTCTGCCTAAGTGCAGGTAAGTGTTCTGGAATTCCCATTCTTTATTCAAAACCTACACGTCATGCCAGACTTGGAAGAAGGGTGTACTCTGTGTAAACACCACCTGAGGCAATGTGGACCCCCAATAGGATTAAGCCATATTGTGTAACGACCAGCCATTCCACAAAGGAAGAGGAGGCTTCCTGCTCCTTAAAGAGTTACAGCCTCAGAAACCCACAGGAAAGTGCTACTCTGTCCTATAGGGTCGCGGTGAGTCAGAACTGACTTAATGGCAGTGAGTCTGTTCAGTGGTACAGACTTGGGTAAAATGAGGGGCAAGAGGCTGGGGCCAACGTTACATAACAGCACAAAAGTACGATGAGCTAAGAGGGTGAGGTCGTCAAGTCTGGTTTTGTAGACTGTCTTCTGCAGAACTCTAAGGGCCAGTCACACAGATTGTAGGACATCTCATTGGTGCCCAGTGAAAAGTTGGGCTGAAAAAACCAGTGGTAGTAATTCTACAAAGGACACTCCTCACAGAAAGATACAAGAGGGATCTGAAAGTTTAAATGTTCATGCCAAGGACAGTGATTTCTAACTCTCTGTGTGTCAAAGCAACATTATTCCATCAGTCTCTCCTCTCCACTCTGGGATCCAGCCCCACATCTGGATGGCTCCTAAAGGGCTGTTGTGTGATTGGGGTGGGGTGGGGGGCACAGGGGGTAACTAAAGGGACGTGAGATAAGGAGTGCAGGGGCTCACCTCTTCCATGGTGACCGGAACCAGAATGAGGCAGGGATTCATTCTCTCCAGACTTCTATAATCTCAGACATGCAAGCCAGGGTAAGCACATACAATACGCAAGAGGAAGGGGTTGTATTAGAGCAGCGGTTCTCAGCCTGTGGGTCGCGACCCCCTTGGGGGTGGAAGGACCTTTTCACAGGGGTCTCTTAAGACCATTGGAAAACACAAATTTCCAGTGGTCTTAGGACTCGAATCACCATGCCTCTATCCATCTCCAAGTGGATCCGCCCACATGCAGATACGCCTATATAGGAGTACCAGACGTGAAGACTGTTACCCATGCTACACCATGCTTCAAACAAAATTTCATTTATTTGTCATTAGAAATAAATATTTCACACTATGGAATTATATATTGTTTTTGTGATTCATCCCTATGGTTTAATTATGTTCAATTTGTGAAAATGAAAATATATCCTGCATATCAGCTATTTACATGACGATTCATAACAGCAAAATTACAGTTATGAAGTAGCAACGAAAATCATCTTATGGTTGGGGGTCACCACCACATGAGGAGCTGCATGAAAGGGTCGCGGCGTGAGGCAGGTTGAGAACCACTGACTTAGAAGGGTGCACAGAACACGAAGGGGACAAAGTAGGGTGATACACGCAATAGCAAGGGAGGTCCTGGTGGCATGCATGGGACAGGGAGGTGTGCATACACAACAAGAAGGGGGGCTCTCAAGGTAAGACGGTGGCCCACACCTGGTCTTCTCGGAGCTGGCTTGACCTTAGGCGCCCCTGAGAGCTTCCCCAGGGGAACAGTCTATGATCCTGATCAGAAGGGAGAGGGTGCTACTTAGGGAGGACAGGGTCTGATTGCTTTTGATGGCAGACAACCTTCAGGCAAGTAGCCCTCAAGCAGTTGACCTTCAAGCATATATAGTAGCAACCATGTGCTTGCAGGTAGCACCTTAAAATTGGCATAATCGCGGGGGACACCGTGGGAATAACTGTTACTTAGGAGAATGTGACTGGAGCGTATCTCTAGCCCACGGACGGGAAGGTCTCCCTCCACGGGAGCCCAGCCTCCCAGACTCCTTAATGGATGAACATGGAGAGTTTGCCGGCGTACGCTCTCTTCCTGGCTCTGTTTCCCACACTACCCCCTCTTTCTGTTTGCCAAAAATTCCCAGTCTTCCACACAGCGATTCTTAGCTCCATAATTCTTTGACAAGCATAAAACTTGGCTGGCTTGCAGGAAAATGAGATCATTTTACAAAAAGTGCATAAGGCTCGGAACCTGTGCTTTATATCGTGAGCAGCAGGGTGCGGGCTGGGAAGGACAAGAGGGTGGGTGTTACCGGGGACTTCGTGACAAAGCACCCAAGCTCCTCGCCTCTGCGAGCCCTGGGAGGACTGGTGGAGTTATACCCTTGTGACTGGGTTTTACAGC
>NW_022107947.1:920660-928217 GCF_000313985.2 Echinops telfairi | reverse complement strand
TTCACAATGATATGATTTTTTGTTCTTTGATGCCTGATACCTGATCCCATCGACACCTCGTGATCACGCAGGCTGGTGTGCTTCTTCCATGTGGGCTTTGTTGCTTCTGAGCTAGATGGCTGCTTGCTTACCTTGTGAGTTTCTTTTCCATAGGCGTGTAAGGCTGCTGCTGCTGCTGCCCACGGCTCTGCTGGGCTCACTGGGGGTGGGGGGTGGTGGTGGGAGGGGTGGGGGTGATACCTACAGGCTGTATTGCAATCAGAATTGTTCCCAGTAATATTAGCTGCCTGGGGAATGAACTTGAGAGAGATTGTTCTCATCCTGACTGCACGAGTTGCCAACTCACATTCTAGCGGGGCCGCAGATTAACAGCTGCGAATTTTCACCCACCTACACTCCCAGGTCTGCAAACCATGGTCTGCCAGGGATGTCTGCGTAAAGAAGGTTTTCCCAGCCCCACAGAATATTGTGCACACAGGCAAAAAACTGCATCTAGATCGAAACAAATAATCATGGAAATGTTCCTGGGGCCCCTGAGGTTCTAACCCTTCCCTACATGCAGTCTTCCGCTCTGTAGAAGTAGCAGAGGGTGGGGGGTGGGGGTGGGGGGGTGCTAAAATATGAGGTTTCCTGTGAGGGAGTTCTTGGGTGGTTGCAAAAATAGTGTGGCGGTCACGTCCGTCCTCCCCTGGCTTCGCTGGGGGGAAGGAGAGTCCACCTCTCCTACAGGCTGACTCCTATGAGGCAGAGATCAGCCCCGCCTCCACCCTGGAACTCCTGTCCCCTAGTCTGACCCCACTGTTCCTCCCAGGGCCCTCTGCCTCTCTCCTAGGCTTGCTGGTCCCTTGTCAGGGCCACATCGAATGCACAGACAAAACTGACACTTGTGGGGTCTATTAGGGAAGTGAACAGGTTATAATTTAAGATCAGAAATGTTAAGAATATAGTTCTTACAAAGCAAGAAAGAATACAGTTCTTGGGTCAGTAGTGTTTTTCTCAGTCTCGGGGCCTGGGCCTGGGCCTGTTCCCTGTGTGGCCGTTGGCCTCTGTCCTGTTAAGGCAATTGTTACAAAGCTCCTGCAGGGCTGATAAATGGCCAAAGGACACCCACTTAGCAAGCCCACCTCCTGCCCAAAGGTACTCAGCCTTACTCATCCCACCGCCTCTGCGTCCCCTCTGCTGCCACTGCCTCTCCCTACGGGGATTCCGGGGTCCAAAAGCAGTGGTCCACTCACGAGCCCTCTTTCTTGGTGGCCATGAGATCCTGGCAAAGCGGAGTTACTTGGCATAGCTTGTTTCTCCGATTCTTTGTAACTCCCGCCAAATGATAGGCACACGGAAGCTGCCTCAGAACCACGACGAGAGAAAATGCTGTGGCCATCAAGAGAGATCCACCTGGGGAGTGCATGCGCGATCTTATCTGCAGCAGGGGAAGCAGTAGAAGCACCAGAAACCACAACACGGAGACCGTGAGCGGGGGAGAGGAGCCACACGGAGACTCTGCGGCAGAGGGCCGTCTTCTCGGGTCACAGACCACGAGGTTGATGGACTGAGCACCGGAGAAACCTGCGTGCCAGCGTGGACGAGGCACTGGGAATGCAAGAATGGTATCTTTGCCTTTTTATAGCTTGTTAGCTTCCCTCATAACCCCAATTATGAGTATTGTCTGTGAGTTCTTGTGGCCATGGGAATGGATTATAGAGCCCAGCACAGAAGCAGAGCAGTGTGGGGAGGGTGGATGGTGTCAGAACCGGGTCTAAGAAGGGTGGAGGCAGAAGCGTGTCTGACCTCTGCAATGTGGCAGTCAGCTGTCGGCTTGTAAGGACTCGGAGTCTTCTCCTTTGTGTAGCCAGAGGAGGTTAGGCATGGCCCCACACCATGTCCTCAGCTCTCATCTTCCCTGTTCGGAGATGGCTCACTTCATACCCAGTGGTATGACAAAACTGACCAATCCCAACATCGGTGTCTTATTTGCATGCTCCCACCCATCATTTTGTGGGCATTGCAAAGACTATGGATAGAAGAGCCATGCCAAGTAATTTAACTGCATCACCGTGGTGCAAATGGTCAATGCACTTGGCTGCTAACTCACAGGTTGGAGGTTCAAGTGCACCCAGAGGCATCTTGGAAGAAAGGCCTGGCCATCTGTCTTTTGAAGCCAGCCATTGAAAACTCTATGAAGCACGGTTCTCTTCGGACACAGGTGGAGGTCACCAGGAGTCAGAAGTGACTCACCAGCAACTGGTGGTGGTGGTGGCGGTGGTGTTCTGCCGGGAGAATTTAAAAATAAAATAGCTTTTTGATCCGTTAAAAGCTTTTCTACTATAAATGCTTTACATTGTGGGGATTGCGATCAAATGATGTGAAGCAAAATGTGTATGAATTGTTAAGTGGAAAACGGATTGGCTCTGCCAGCTTTCACCCAGTTCACAATCAAGAAAGCGTTTAGTTTTTGAAAAGAAGCTTGTCTTTTGTCGGGGCAGAGATGTCTTCTGATTACCTGCACGGGAGCAGAAGAGACTAATGCAAACGCACTGCATGGAGGCGGTTCACACTCGTAGTGACTCAGAAATAGAAAGTCCCATCTTCCTCCTGAGGAGCGGCTGATGGGTTTCAACTGCTGACCTTGAAGTTAAGAGTTCAACTCATAACCACTGCATGCCAGGGCTCCTAGAGAGAAGAGGGAGCAGGGCCAAGTGCAGTATGTTGGGAAGGTCTCACGACCCACCAGCTGGTTCTAGTTGCCTCTGCACGGTGTAGGAGCCTGGAGGTCCTTGGGCAGACCACCTGACTGCTCAGCTTTACCCGGTGTAGGAGCCTGGAGGTCCTTGGGCAGACCACCTGACTGCTCAGCTTTACTCGTTTCATCTGTTACATGGGCGTGACATCTGCCGACCCGCTGGGGCCAACATCAAACAAATGCCAGAAGAGCCGAAAGTGCAGTAGCGTTATGAAGGATTGCTGCTCCGGAGCTGGATGGGCCATGCCGGCTTGTGAACCCTAATGCTATTCACAGGATAGGTGTGAGAAACCCAATTAACATATTCAACACATGTATTTAAAATGCATTATGTCAGGAACAGTGATATAAGCTGAATATTACATGATTTCTCTTTTTAAAACGAACGTTTGTGACATATTAAGTATTTTATGTACTTTTGTAGAGAGCCCTGGTGGTGCTATGGCTTAGTGTTGGGTTGCTAACCCTAAGGTCTGTGGTTCAAATCCACCAGCAACACCTTGAGTGAAAAGATGTAATTGTTCGCTTCTGTAAAGAGTCACCACTTTGGAAGCTCTATATTGGCCCTCTGTGAATTCAAATCCAATTCATGGAGGTGAGTTTAGTTTTATATATATTTGTGATACACACACACAAGGGGATCCCCCCCTCAAAAAATGGGATTTTTTTCAAAGCTATGTATTTAATTTTTAAAATATAAAACCATAGTATCACCTTCAAAGTACTCTCCATTATGCCTAATACTTTTGTCAAATCTGAGATTCCATTCTTGGAAACATTTTTTCAAACTCATTTGTTTGGATGGCTGACAGCACCTCCCTTGTTTTTTAATTCACCTCTTCTAATGTTGTCAAATCACTGTCTGTTGATGTCTCCGCTCATTCGCAGAAACAAAAAAAAGTTACACAGAGAGAGGTCAGGTGAGTAAGGTGCGTGGGGCAAGAGAGGCATGCTGGTTTTTGCCCAAAACTGGTGCACTGAGATGGCTGCATGAGCAGCTGTGTTGTTGTGGTGGCAAAACCAGTCCATCTGCCACAAATCAGGCCATTTTGTCCCTCACTGTTACACAATCTTTTCAGAACCGCTAAAGGGAAAGTTTGATAACAATCTGACCTGGTGGAACAAGCTCCAAATGCACACTACGAGTCAACATTTTCATTCGGGAAGTTGACGCATGTCCAGAACGAGGTTTGTCATCAATTCACCTTCTTTGAAATGAGAAAAACACTGAACACTTGAGTTTCTCCCATAGCGCTGTCCTTGCAAGCTGTGTTCAACATCACAACAGTTTCTGTGGCATTTTTCCTGAGCAGGAAACCAATTTTCACAGCTGTACTCTGTTCTCTTAACTTGGCCATCACAAAAAATGAGGCTCGAGTGAAACTGCTTTTACAAAAAAATTCACTGTGATCAGAGAGAATCTTCTCAGGTGATGCCACTGAGTGCACTAACTCAGAGCAAGTTGCTAGATGCTCGCCTAGCAGGAAAAATGCATACTATGAAAACTCTGCTCCACCCAGCGCAATTCCACACACTCAATTTCCTTGAGTGTGTTAGTCTGGGTTGACTAGAGAAGCAAATTCATAGACATTCATGTGTATAAGAGAGAACTTTATATAAAAGAGTAATTGTGTATTAAGAAAACATCCCAGCCCAGTCCAGATCAAGTCCATAAGTCTGATATTAGCCCATATGTCTGAAACCAGTTTGTAAATTCCTCTTCAGACTCATGCAACACATGCAATGACATCAAGTGTAGGAAGATCACAGGCCAGTGGGTGGAAAGTCTTGTGGATCCAGTGGCAGTGGAAGCATCTCAGCACTGGCAGGGTCTCCCAAGTGGCTCCTCCAGCTCCAGGGCTCTAGCATAGCTCCATGTATCCTGTCAGCAGGAATGTCTTGCAGGAGGTGAGTATGTGACCCACCTCCAGCAAGCATCTCCTTAGCACCTCCAAATGAGGTCATCAAGCTGTGACCTGATTGACAGGCTAAATTCTACCCCTTTTCTCTTAATAGCTTCAAGTTGACAACAGATTATGTAACAAGAATTTCACTTCCATTTGCTTTAGGAACACTGGCTGGACATTAAAAATCACACACACACACACACACACACACACACAGCCTCTTACTCTTCTGCCTGCAGCTGAGGTCCACTGGGGTGGAGCACAGAGGCCGCCATGGATTGTACAGTTAGCATGACACAAAGATAGCCTCTTTGCAGATAGAAGAAGGTTCAGTGCCGTCACCATGTGAGGCTTTAAGAGACTTAGGATGATATTGGTGTGCAAGGAGAAGGTCTGGAATTAGCTGGACTGGGGTTGAGCCCTAGCCCTGCCAGCTATTGATTTTGTTACTCTGGACAAGTCACGAAATGCTCTAAGCCCAGCATCCCTGCCTACAATTCATCCTCACCTGAAGATGAAATGAGATGGCGAAGATAGAGTGAGTGAGGCAAAGGGGAGGAACTCCCTAAGCCCAGACAACTGCCTCCCTGTGCCTGGAGATCTTGCTTAGAAGCAATGGGAACCAACTGTGCAGTCATTCCACAAATATGTATTGAGCACCTACTATGTGCTAGATATTGCTCTAGATGTATGAATCAGCAGAGAGCAAGACCTGAGAGTTCACCGCTCCCCTTGATTTCCTGCTCGGTCTTGATGAAAAAGAAGACACTTCTTTATCATAGAGATTCTTCCCAAGGATACTAACCAAACCAAGCCAAGCCAGGCCAAGCCGAGCCAAACCAAACCAAACCAAACCAAACCAATTGCGGTTGATTTGGTTCTGACTCATGGCAACCCATGTGTGCCGGAGTAGACGTGTGCTGCACAGGGTTTCCAAGGGGCTTGGTGACGCAGTGGCTATGCATTGGGCTGCTAACCATAAGGTCAGCCATTCGAAATCCCTAGCCCCTCTGTGGGAGACAGGGCTTTCTACTCCTATGAAGAGTGACTGTCTTAGAAGCTCACAGTGGCAGTGCTCCCTGCCCTAATGAGCCAGCCTCAAGGTGATGGCATGCTAGGGAGGCGGATTCCCAGAAGCAGCCGTACGGTCTCGTCTTTTCCCCACAAGGACCAGCTGGTGGCTTCTAACTGATGACCTCTCTGTTAGCTGCCGAGCCCCTGACCGCCGCACCATCAGGATGCCCAAGACACAGAGGACCTTGAAATCCCCAAGCAGCTCATTGACTTGGCTCTGTTCCTCTGACATGGAGTAGCTGGTTGTACTGCAGACAGTGTCTTATTTTAATTGCTGTCTGACATCTGGGAAAGGATTAAGTCATGACTTAGATCTTAATCTGTCCCCAGTGTTTTCTTTCCAAAGAAAATGGCTGCTCTCAATTTTCCCTAAATAGAAGGTTTATGAGAGTCCCACGGACAGAAGGGCAAGTGATGTGGAATGTGTTTTGTCCACAGATGCACAACCAGGGGTCACAAAATGCTCTGGAGCCCTGAAGGAGGGTCTGACCACCCTCTTCCCTAGAGCTGAGCCAGTGCTGGACTCTGAGGGGGGTGTTGTGGGCACCGCTGCGTGGGCCAAGAGCTGGGCTTCCGCCTTCTCTCTGCTGCGTGGTGATCAGTGACCTCGGGTCCCTGGGGCTTTCTGCACCTCACCGGCTTCATTTTCCAACAAGACTGTCCTTGGCAGTAAGTACTTTGGGATTTTTATCAGGACCACATCAAGCAATAAATCGGTTCATTGAAAAAACAGCCAGGAGCCCTGGTAGCTTAGTGGATTACACATTGGGCCGCCAACCACCAGGTCAACAGCTCGAGGCCACCGGCCGCCCCACGGGAGAAAAGGAAAGGTCTTCTGTCCCGTGGAGATTTACAGCCCCGGGAACCCAAGGGTCACGGAATCAGACTGGACTTGATGGCACTGAGCTTGGTTTGAGTTGAAAACAAGACAAAACTAATAAGCAAACCGCTACAGTAGCAAACAAGACAAAACTAATAAGCAAACCGCTACAGTAGCAAGCACATCACAGCAGGGTTGAACACTGAGTCTCTTTTAAGGACTATCGAGTTGATTCTGACCCATAGCAACCTTGTGTCGTAGGAGCCCAGGTGGCACAGGGGGTGAGGCGCCGGGCTGTTAACTGCAACGTCAGCAATTCGCACCCAGTCTCTGCGGTAGAACGAGGAGGCGTTCTGCTTTGGTAATGATTGACAGCCTTGGAAACCCACAGGGGGAGCTCTGCTCTGTGCGACGGGGTTGCTAAGAGTACCTGCTTTAGCTCATATATATTTTTCTTCTTCTCTTTTTAAGTGAGCAATGAGCACACCTGAACAGAGGAAAGAGAATCTACTGTGGAGCTGGAGCTGGGTCTGTGGGTCCGGGTCACTGCGTCAGACTAGACTCGATACCAGTTGGTTTGGTTGGGTTTGGGGTGGAAACAAGGAGGGTGGCGGGAGACATAGTTGTGGGCAAGAAGAGGAAGCATCAGAGTTCCTCATGCACGAATGAGGCAAGGCCAGCCAGGCCAGCAGCCAGACTGGCCAGCGCAGGACAATTCTGTCCCTCAGCAGAGGCTGTCCTGGGAGGGAGGGAGACTGCAAGGTCCCAGATCAGGTGTGGGCCCTGCGCCCTGCGCCCTGCGCCTTTGATTGCAGAAGGCACACACCTGCAAGGCTTGCTCTCCCCACACACTAAGGTGCCAGCTTCCCATCTGGAGCCCTAGAGCTGAAAGGCCAATCTTGAGAGAGGGTGGGGGACTCTGCCAGTTTGCCGGGCTCCTAAAATGAGGAGGTTCAATGGGAAGTGGCCTTAAACACACTAAACCTAAAAAAAAAGTAAAAACCAAACCAACAAAA
>NW_022107947.1:909782-920290 GCF_000313985.2 Echinops telfairi | reverse complement strand
CTGCAGCTAAGTCATTAGTCATTAGTCCTCGTGCTCCCCGTTAAGGAGGGAAAATATTGAAGTTGTCAAGGATTTTATTTTACTTGGATCTGTAATCAACACCCATGGAAACAAGAGTCAAGAGCTCCAACAATGGTCTGCATTAATTTGAAGACGAAGGAGCACCTGACCCAAATCGCGGTATTTCTAATCATCTCACGTGCACGGGAAAGCTAACCTTGAATAAAGAAGACCCAGGAGAAGTTGATGTCTTTTAATTACCACGTTGGCAACGACTATTGGCTAAATCACGGGCTGCCAGAAGGATAAATAAATCCCTCTGGAAGGAGCGTCAGAGTTTCCTCAGTGTATCCTCCTTTGAGACTTGGTCTCACGTACTTTGGACGTGTTATCAGGAGGGACCAGTCTTTGAGGAAGGACATTTTGCTTAGGAAAGTAGAGGGTCTACTTTCTAAAAAGGGGAAGACCCTCAAGGAGCCACCAACGCCGTGACTACAGGGAGCAGATTAAAGCTAGCAGTACCGGTGAGAATGGCACAAGACTGGGGAGGGGGTTGTTCTGTTGCACACAGGGTCACTGTGAGTTGGAACCTACTCAGTGATCCCTAACGACACCCAGCTGAATGTCCTCTCATAGTGACTCTAAAGGACAGAGTAGAATTGCCCCCTTGTGAGTTTCTGAGACGGTAACTCTTTATGGGGGGTGTGGGGGGGGGGTTAGAAAGCCCATTTTTTCTCCCAAGGAGTGGCTGGTGGTTTCAAACTGCTGACCTTGCAGCTCACAGCTCAACGACGATACCACCAGAGAGGGGAAAAGGAGGGTCTCCACTGAAATGGTCATGATCAGAGTCGAAAGTCACATTTTTACTTGTGTGACTTCGCTCAGTGAGCGATTGAGGGGTGGACGGGGTGGTGTCCCCACACACAGCCAGGTGGTAGGTCTCCAGCCCCCAGTGGCTCTCCAGGGGCCCTCTCGGAGGATTAGGAGGCAGTCAGGGCTACCTGGGCCCACAGCTGAGCCGCATACTCGGCTTGCTGCGGAGAACCCCTCCCAGCAGCTGTCACTTGAAGCAGCAGGCCCATCCCCTCTCAGCACTGAGTGATTTAGCAAGGCCCCACCCTCTGTGCTTGTCTGCTGAGTCACCCAAGGACAGCAGCTGTCCTCCACGGAGATGGGAGAGGGTAGCCACCTCTCCTTCTATCTCAAAGGGGAGAGATTCCAGAGGACTGGGGTTTGTTTTCCCGTCCAAAGACACCACAAAGGACATTGGCTTAGTGACTCAGCTTCCGACTGCAAAACAAAGGAAATAATGCTTAGCATTTCCTTAGGAGGGCGAGGAGCTAGACTCTAATGTCCAGACCCACTGCCATCGTCCCTGGGACTCATACAGGGTTTCTGGGACTGTCAATCTTTACGGGAGTAAATAGCATCCTCTTTCTCCTAAGGAATAGCTGGTGGATTTGAACCACTGATCTTGCACTCAGTGGCCAATACATACACAACAAGGACAGGGATACCCTCACAGTCTCTGGTTGTTATCTACCATCGAGGTGACCATGTGCAAGCCCTGTCCTGAGTAGGCATCCATTACTTCGCCTATAAAACGGGGACATGATCCCTACCCTACCGGGTTTTATGGTAAGCCTAAGGTCATTTTACTTGGGTCTACTCCATAAGTGGCTGCAGCGCATTGTTGTTTCTGTTATATTGTTAGGTTTCTGGAGTTGGTAATACCTCGGTTCTTGGCTTCACACGATGAAAGAATTCACACCGAAGCCCATTTTATAATCCAAGTGGGTCTTTATGAAGGACAAGACAGGTTGCCGGTTGTACAGTCTCAAAGGGGTTCACAACTGGGCCCGAACAGCCATGTGGAAAAGAGCACTCATGCGTGCGGATCTTAGGGGGGATCCCAGGAGGCCAGAAGCCCAAGAACCCTAGAGACTGTGGGCCCCAAGTAGACCGGGAGTGGGTCTCCCGCCCCTCTACCTGCCTCCGACTAGGAGCAGAGTAACTGTCTCAGAGTGTGCTCCGTGCCTAACCCACCCCCTGGATGGGAGAAGGCATGGGTGAGGGTATTGGTTGACCCCATTGGCGAGTTAGTTAGGCCCCGCTGGGGGATGTCATGAGCCTGGGCCTAGTCTGGCTCACTCAGATGTACTTCCCACCTGGTTTGGGGGCTTGAATGCGCGCATGCTCAATTTGGGGTCTTCATAGGTGTCCAATGGTTGCTCAATTTCTTTCCAACTTCCTCTATGGGGGGCCTAAGCTAGCTCCCTAACAATCTTACCCAACCCTGGCTGTTGAGTCAACCTCCACTCATGAAGACCCCATGTGAGTCAATGTAAGACCATTCTTCAGGCACCTCTGCGTGGGCTCGAACTTGCAGCCTTTCCATTAGCAACAGAGCCTGCTTTCCATGTGCACCACCCAGAGCCTCTGGTTATTGTCCAGGAGCTGCTGAGAAGCAGGGTTGCCTTCCTTTAGAACAGCGGTTCTCAACCTGTGGTTGCGACCCCTTTAAGGGTCAAGCAACCCTTTCACAGGGGTCGCCTAAGACCATATTTCCAAGGATCTCGAACTGAGACATTGCTCCTCTAGCCACCTCCAAGCAGGTCCGCCCACATACAGGTCACCACAGCATGAGGAACTGCATTACAGGGGCGAGGCGTTAGGCAGGTCGAGAACCACAGCTTTAGAAGAACAGAGTGGAGAGAAACAACCTTGGTCTTGAGCCGTGTCATCATTTTCACTACAGTAAACAAGAGTCACTGTAACAGGGAACAGGAAATAGAATTTGACCCACAATTCTCTCCTTTGACCAACTCAGCCTCCGGGAATCTTTTTGGCCTACACCCTCCTCTAAAAGCTGCGAGAACTTGGAAGATCGAACAATACGTGGACAGCCTCTGCTTCCAGACCGGCCATTAAATCTCTCTGATGGAGGAGCTAGGAGCCCAGTGGTCCAGTGGTTATGTGTGGAGCTGCTAACTACAAGGTCAGTAGTTTGAAACCATCAGCTGCTCCCTAAGACCAAGGAAGCACATAGCTTCGTAGCCTCGTTGAAGAAGTTGAGTGGGCGGTGGCTGGCATCGGGCCGTGCAGACTGAGTCGAGATCATCCATCCTGTTTAAGGACTGTGGGTACCTACTAACCCTCCCTCCACTGTCCACACAGAATAAGCAAAGGTCATGCTTTTACAGTCTTGTTCCTTTAAAATGCGTGCTCGGGCCCAGTAAGTCCTGAGTGCTCCACTGCCTGGCCCCGCCTGGCTAATTAATGTTCCACACCGCAGCTGCTGCAGCCGCAGAAAAATGACTCCGGTTTGGCAGGTGGGCGGTGAAATCGCTCTCTCTGGCCCAGTGAGAAAGCCAGGGGAGGAAGAAGCCACTCTCCCGAGTGGAGCTCAGTCCTAGCTCAGCCCTGGAAGCCAGCAGGCTGTGATGGGCTGGTGCTGGGCCAGGTGCCGCACACTGTCTGTCTACTTGAGTGTTAAAGCCCTACCTCGGGGGCCTGCGCACTCCGGCACGCTAAACTGTGGGGGTAGCAGTTGATGACTGGCAGGTGGGAAGTGGAGGCTACATTTTGGACACAGGTGCCACCAGCGCAGTCCTCTTCCTTGATACTGACCTGGCCCCTCCAGCACGGGGAACCACTCCCAAACCTCAGTGCCGTCAAGTGGATTCAGGCTCATCTCACTGCCAATGAACCCGTTCTGACTCATAGTGACCCTGATAGGACAGGGTAGAACAACCCCTGTGGGTTTCTGAGACAGCAAAGCTTTGTGGGAGAAGGAAGCAGCTGGTTTTGAACTGCTGACCTTGTGTTAGCAGCCCAGTGTGTAACCCACTAGGCCACCAGGACCCCTAGTGGCCCTACAAGGCAGAATAGAACCACCCCTTAAGTTCCTGGGACTGTAAATCTTTCTTTACAGAAAGGAGACAGTCTCATCTTTCTTCCTTGGTGGGTTTGAACTATCAACCTGGTGGGTTAGGAGCCTAATGTCTAATCCATAGCACAACTAGGACTCCACAGCACGGGGCAAATGGAACTGGGTCTCCCTGTAAGATTCCCTGTGTGTCTGCTTTATTCTAATGCCTCCAGGAAGCCTCCCTTGACTTCCCCAAGCAGAACTTTGATCCTTCTTAGAAGCTCACATGGTATGGCAGTGGTTCTCAACCTTCCTCATGCCCTGACTCTTTCATACACTTCCTCATGGTGTGGTGAGCCCCCAACCATAAAATTATTTTTGTTGCTACTTCCTCACTGCCATTTTGCTACTGTTATGAATCAGGCGACCCCTGTGAAAAGGTTGGTCAACCCCCAAAGGGGTCGAGACCCACAGGTTGAGAACCGTGGGCAAGGATAATCATGTATGGGTAATCATGTATCCATCGTTCGGAACACAAACTCCAGAGTTGTCTGCCTAACCTTAGTGCTCAATTATGAGCCGAAAGGTTGGAAGTTCAAGCCCTCTCAAGAGGCACCTTGAAAAGCAGGCTTCCTGGGAGTCACAGGGTGGAACAGCTCCACTCTGCACACGTGGATCACGTCAACCAGCAACAAGCGTTTGCTAGACGTGGGGCTTGGGCCATGTTCCTGAACATGTGCTGTACTGCGTTTCCTTTCATGACGGGCTGTTGTGAGGAAGCACGGGTCCAATCTCCAGAAAGTGCTCAGAGCATTGCCTTGGCCTCGAACAAGCAACCCACAAGAGGCTGCTGTTGGAACCATGTCACTTGCGTTTACAGACTAGCTCATGTTTATTGATTCAACAAATGTAAGGGGAGGGAGGGATGGGTCTTAAAAATGTGTGGACAACGTCCGTTATCTTTTAATTCTATTTTCCCTGACTTTTGGAAACTCCGTGGTGCTTATTAAAGGCCTACTTTGGGTCAGGAAATGCAGTCGAATCTGGAGACGGGGTGCTCATCAGGACCACAGCGTTTATTCTTGAAATATCTTAAGCTAATGTTTTCTATCTGGGGTTCTTGGGGGGGAAGAGGGCCCCCAACAAATCATCACGGGTCCGGTAGGCGCAATTGTACGACGATAACAAAGATGATAGTGACGTCGTAGCATGAGAGATAGAAGAGTGATTGAAGTAAAGGAGTCAGACACAGTTCATGGTAGCATGCTCACCTCAGCCCCGCCTGGTGGTCCTCCTGGGGAGACCTCAAGAGTGAGAGCAGGAAAGACCAACTGTATTGCTAACCAAGGGTTATAACTACCTAGGGGGGGGGGGCGTGATTACAGGTAACCACATGTCACAGGAAGGGGCAGTACAATAGGCATACACATCATAGGAAGGGGATGTACATTAGGCATAAATGTGACAGGAAGGGGATGAGCTAGGGGTGTGCCCATAGGAATGTTAGAGACTAGAGGTATACATGTGACAAGACGGGTAGACCCTAGATTCATGATGGTGGCCTAACCTTGGTCGCCCTTGGATGGGCTTGACCTCTCGGGTCTACTACAAGGAAACAGTCAACTACTATCCTTATCAGAAGGGAGTGAGTCCTACTTGTGGGATAAACAGTGGTGACTGCTTACTCTGGATGGCTGATAACCCTTAGGGAGAATGGCCCCTGACCTACTTCTGTTGACCTCCAAGTGTATAGTCATTTGCCATGTGTAGCAAGCAGCTACGTTTGGGATACATTTTGGGGAGACAATTTGGGAGAAATCTTTGTTTCCTACAGGTTCTAATATCCATTTCAATGGTTACACAAAACTCATATTAAAGGGTTTATTAAGGATGTTAAGTTGTAATGTCAGTGAGAAATGCTCAGGGCAGTTGTTTACCAGGACATGTTACAAAGTTTCAGGTCTGCTATTCAATGTCCAAAGGGGCATGCCGCTCTGCTATAAGCCCCAGGCTAAAGGCACTCAGTGTTCCACTTCTCTGGGTCAGCAAGTCCAACTTCCTATGTCAAGTGCTGAGGCACCCTCCTCCAAAGCCAGCCTCCAGCACAAAAGCACTCCTCTGAACTTTCTCTGAGGTTTGGGAAAGCACCCTGCATCCTCCTGATTGGGAAGCTCAAAGGAGGGAGGCAGTATGTATGTCTCTCTCTCTCTCTCTCTCTCCCTCTCATGAGGGGAGATGTGGGGGTGGAAAGAATCATTGGAAGAAGCTCAAAATCTGGACCCATTCGTTCAGTGGGGCTAGTTGATAGTTTGCCCTTGCCCATTTGCCCAAATGCTTCCAAGCCCCAAGGGAGTTGTTTCTTCATCAGTAGACCTTTCTCTGGAGCCCTGGTGGTGTAGTACGCTACATGAATCCACCAGCCACTGTGAGGGAGAAAGATGAGGCTTTCTACTCCCCCAGAGATTTGCAGTCTCAGAAACCCAGAGGCAGTTGGACTGTCCAATGAGGCCACTGCTGGTCAGAATGAACTCGATGACAATGCAGTTGGACTTTGGGTTTGAGACGTCTCTCAGCTGTGGCTACTAGACCCTGGGGGGCAGATGGAAGGAAGGATGGGGTGGGGGGGAGTGGGTGTGGCCTCAGGGCAGGCATGGCGGGAAGGGCGAGCCCTGGGAAGACTGGCGAAGAGCCCCAGAGGAGAGTTCAGTGCCTCCCCATGAAATCCGCACAGGCACTAGCAGTCAGCTGTGGTCACCAGAGTCTTGCACCGAGTCAAGGTGCCTGGTCCTGGTGCCTGATCTAAGGAAAGCAACCAGGAAGGTCTCTCGACTGTAGAAAGAGAACCAAGAAGAGAGTATATGGGGACCAGTTCTCAACATACTTAAAGCAGCAGTTCTTTCACAGGGGTCGCCCAAGACCATATCTCCGATGGTCTTGGGAACTGAGACACCGCTCCTCTATCTGTCTCCAGGGGGGTCCGCCCCCATGCAGATACGCCCACATATGGGATAGGACGACATGAGGAAGGTTGAGAACCACTGTGTTAAGGAGTCTGGGAGGCCCAGGCTCCCATGGAAGAAACCTTCGTGTTCGTGAGTTGGAGATGTGTCCCACTCATATTCTCCTAAGTAAAAGTTATTCCCCACAGTGTCCCCCCATAATAATGCCAACATCTAAGGTGCTGTTTGCAAACACGTGGTCACTGACTATACACTTGGAAGTCAACTGCTTGAAGGTTATCTGCCTGAAGGTTGGCAGCCACTATGGCTATCAGGCCCTATTGTCTGTCCCACCCACTCCCTGCTGATATGGATAATCGGGTAGTCCCCTGAAAGAGAGCCCAAAGACACATAAGGTCAAGCCAACTCGGGGACAACCAAGGTTAGGCTGCTATCTTGACTTAGAACCCCTCCACCATCTTGTTACCTGTATGCCTGTCACATGCCCCTAGTGCCTCCCTTTCCTAATGTGTGCACCCCTAGCTTGTGCCCCTCCTGTTGGGTGTACGCCTCTTGTACAACCCTTCCCTGTTACCTGTGTGCTTGCGTATGGGGCCTGCGTGACCTCAGATTATACAAATTCGTGAGATCACATTATTCATCCTCACTGCTCGGACCTGGCTCCTGAAGTCATGACTGGGGAGGTGAGCCCTTGCATGCTTTATCTTGTGTGATGTCTCTTTAACTTACCTCTCAATTACACAACTGCCCCTTGGGCCCATTCAGTTGTGGTGATGTTGGTCCCCACACTTGGGGGTGGTGATTCTCTATAAAGCATGAGTGATTCTCCTGGAACCCCCTCTAGGATCCCTGAAAGCTCACCACCTCCACCTTCCTGAGTCCTTAGGACAGTGCCCTCTAGTGCAAAGCCTAGGGAGGCTGTAACCCCGCTGGGAGAATGGAGAGCTGTGGGCCACCCAGGATTTAGGACTGTTCTGCAGCCAACGAACTGCTCTCTTCTTCTGAGGGCTGCGAGCTCCTACTGCCCTCCAGCCACTGGTAGCCACCGCAAGACACCGGCCGGTCCTGTGAGCAGAGCCCTGATCTGTCTTGCTCACTATGGGGTCTCTGCACACAGTATTGTCACATACTAGGCATTCCACAGTCATTTTAAAAGAATAAATAAATGAAGAAACCCCGGCAAACAAGATGCAGGGACTGGACATTACTGAAATCAGCGTGGGGACTGTTCTGGGTCACTGCAGAGCATGCCTGTGGGCAGGAATTAATGCATCTTTTTCTCTTTTTTTTGCATTAAATCCAACCCACCAAGAAGCAATGCCAAGATTCAAATCCGGACTTTGCCACTTATCCGCTCTGTACTCCGGGGCAAGATCCTTAAATCTCTCAGTGACCTCTTCTGCCAAATAGGGATTCCGTGGAGTCACAGCATTGTCTGACTTGCTAGCTTTGGATGCGCATCAAGAGGTGAATGTAGGGCTTGGGGACATGTGGATTGGCGACGAGGAGGGAGACCGTGGATGATAGGGACAGGCACATTGATGGACTCGAATGTGCCAGGGACAAAGATGACAAAGGACCAAACAATGCTTCTGTTCTGTTGAACATAAGTCACCAGGAGTTGAAATTGACTGACTGGCAAATGGTCTATTCTCAATGGAGCACTTAACATGAGCATTGAGCAGCAAGCTAAGCACTGTACATTTATTATCATGATGTTGTGGTTGTGAGACACAAGGTATTATTATTACCATGTGGCACAGGAGACGGGGGCTTTGAGGACACCTGGGGCCCTCAACTTGAACAGATTGAGCTGGGATTCCATTGACTGCATAACCCTGTGGATTCCAAGGAGCGTTACACTGGGATTCTGGGAACACTTGGCCGTTGGAGGTCACGAGGGACAAGGGAACCACGGGGACAGGCAGATGAGCAGTGTGGGCTGCAAGGAAAGGAATCCAGGGCCCCCAGCACCAAGGGCTTCCGGGAAAGGGAGGCCTTTGTGTTGTGGCTCAAAG
The DNA here is from genome assembly GCF_000313985.2 of Echinops telfairi. Taxonomy (NCBI): domain Eukaryota; kingdom Metazoa; phylum Chordata; class Mammalia; order Afrosoricida; family Tenrecidae; genus Echinops; species Echinops telfairi. Next base: position 911,441 of record NW_022107947.1, on the reverse strand, counting down.
GCAGAACAAGGCCATCGATGGGCTGGAAACAGTTTCCAGAGCACTCACTCCATCAATCCACCCGCCAGGCTGGAAACAAGGCCATGGCTGGTCTTGCAGAGGAGCGTGGCTCCAGATCCCAGGTGCAGGGGGAGGACTCCGTGGGTCAGGGGCAGTCTCCAAAGCAGGGCTGATGACCCTGAGAAAGACAGAGATGGGAGGTCCTCAGGAAGGAAGGAGCAGCAGGTAGACAGGGTGGGGGAAGCTCCTTGGAAGGAAAGGACCTACACGTTTCATAGTAGTGGAAGGATAAGGACGAGAGAGACCTATGTATAAGCAACGAGAAAGGATGAGGGAGTTGTGAGGGAAGGAGTGTCGGGTTTGAGAAAGGCCATGGAATAAACCTGGATTCGGTGAGCCGGGCGAGCAAAGACAGCAAGGACGTCTTAAGTAGGCGGAGACACTGCTGGGGAGGGAGTGTGGGCCGTCAGGGTGGGCCAGAGCTGTACAGGTAGTGCATTCGTGTGTGAGTGGGGTGGGGGTGATGCTAAGTCCACACTCACAACTACTCAGCTTTCCTACAAGGACCCCAAGCTCTGGGGCTCTGAGAGCTGTCCTACCCATTTAAGAGCAAGTCTTCTGTCTTGTCCAGCCTGCCAGCAACTTTGGAGGGACATGGGGGCACCTCCCAAGGATTCTTGGCAGTTTCCCGCTAGCTCCTGTGCTTAGAGCTGGCAGCTTTCTGGGACCCAGGCGGCACCTCTCTCCCATGGTCATCTCAGAGGCCTCTAAGGAGCCTCAGACTGACTTCACCCTTAGGTGGGAAAGTGGTCTCACTTAGCTTCTGCATCACCCACTGATGCAGTAGGCTCTCTGGACAGCATCTTGCTATCAAGGTGAGAAGCATGTGGTTTTGTAGTGTGCTCCTCCCTTAGCAGCCATGCCCATCGTTACCCCTCTATGTGCTTCCAGGTGGGGACAGGGCAGGGACGGTAAACACACGTCTTGTCACACTCTAATCTGGCACCAGAGGCAGACATCAATAATCAATCATGTTGAGTTTCTCAATACAGTGCTCTGGGCAACATCCCCAAATTACTTGCCACTAAAACGCCAAGTGTTTGTTTGCTTTACCATCCCCAATATAGGATCCAAAGATCCCTGGTGGTGCCGTGGGCTAAGCACTAGGCTTCTAACTGAAAGTTGTTTGAGCCCACCAGGTGCTTCGAGGGAGATAGACAGGCAGTCAACTTCTTTAAAGATGACAGCCTTGGAAACCATGTGCTGTCAGAATCAACTGCACTGCAGTGGGTTTTGGTAACAGGATACTCGCCTATGGGTTGTGAAGTGGGGTGCCCCTAGGTAAAAGGAGCGAAGCGTCTTTGGTCTCTATGGCCTCTCCCCACAGCTGTCCTCTACTCCATCTCCAGAGACCATCTCGCCGCCCCACCCACTCTTCTCCGTGCGGGATCGCAGCCAATCTGATAGACGGCAGAAATGGGGCAGTAGTGGGTTCTAATCACAGCCACACCTCTCTCTGCCTCCCAGGACTTCTGACCTCTGAAATCTGGGTCTAGGGGTCAAGCCCCTGCTCAGGCACCATCTGTGAGATCCAGCTTCACATCTGGACAGGTCCTCAGGGAAAATTGTTTACTTGAAAGGAAGAAATGAAGAGACAGA
>NW_022107947.1:900977-908920 GCF_000313985.2 Echinops telfairi | reverse complement strand
AAGGGAGGTGGGGTACCAGCCCCCACAATTGAATGGGTCCAAGGGGCGGTTATGTAATTGAGGGGTAAAATTAAAGAGACAACAGGCAAGATAAGCCATGTAGTTTCTCACCTCCTGGACTGCCATGATCTCAGCATCCAGGTCCATGCAGAGAGAACAAGAATATATTTTCAATCATGGCTTATATACACTTCTGGGACTTTCAAGCCCCACTAATTACATGGTAACAGGAAGGGGTTGTACAATAGGCATACATGTAACAGGAGGAGGACGAGTTAGGGGTGTACACGCAATAGGAAGGGGAGGCACTTGGGGCATACATGTAACAAGATGGGTGGAGTCTAGATTCAGGATGGCAGCCTAACCTTGGTCCTCTCTGAGTTGGCTTGACTTTGTCTTTGGGCTCTCCTTCAGGGGAACAGTCCACTCTCCTTACAAGAAGGGAGTGGGCTAGATCACTCTAGATGACTGATAACCCTCGGGCAGATAGCCTCTTATCTCCAAGTGTGCACCCATTGACCACGTGCTGCGAGCAGCACTTTAGTTTTGGCATATAACATGGGGGGACAACCTGGGGAATCACCTTTCTATATCCCACAAAGGGAGGCAGCAGTCAGTGTAAGACATGAATAAAGATAACTTCTAAATTATCAAAGGTTCATGAGGGTGGGAGGCTGCGGGGAGGAAGAAAAAAAATGAGCTGATGCCAAGGGCTCAAATAGAAAGAAAATGCTTAGAAAATGATGGCAACATATATATCAATGTGCTTGAAACAATGGATGGATGTGTGGATCGTTATAAGAGCTGTATGAGCCCCCAATGAAAAGATTTTTTAAGAAAAAAATGTGAGTGGGACTCTTCTCTAACTCACAAGTACAAAGATTCCCCTCTGCCCAGAATCCTGCCTTCCCCGGCTTCTCAAAGTGTGAGAATAAAGAATTTGTCCACATACACTCTCTTCCTGTTCCTCAGTTTCCCCACCTTTCCACCCAAAAGCCTGAACCCCAATCGACCTGTTAACACAATCTCTAAGAGTCGTGTGGGGGGTTAACACACAGAGCCTGGTTCAGTACATCTAGGGGAGAAGTACAGAGTCTCAGAAGGGGTCACGGGGATAAGGCAGTGCCAAGCCCTTCCCCAGAGTGACTCCAGGGTTATTTTTAATCCTGGAGGTGCTGTGTTGGGGAACCAACAGCCCCGCCCTGGGACAACCTGCCAAAGGGCTGAGGGAGGGCCTCAGGTTACAGCAGGCGGCTGCTCCACAGTGCCCCAGGACCTCTCTGGAAACCAGAGCTGGCTGCTGTGCCGAATTTTCACACAGCCTGAGGTGCTGGGCACTGCTGTGCCACAGGGTCCTGTGCACCAAGACCTTTAAACAGCCCCAGCCTGGCTCCACCCATCTCTGATTGCCCGATATTCCCAGCCAACACCTGCTGTTCTAGTCCCCCCACTTCTAAACCTCTGAGGGCCGACAGTCTCGATCCTTCTTTTCCCTTACTCCCCCTTTCCTTACTCCTTGCAGCACAAATAACCCAGATTCCCCATAGACGGTGAGAAAGCAGCAGTAAGTGTTTAAAACCCCTGTGTAATCTCACGGCTGTTCTTCACACCGTGAGTGAATGATTCGTTATTAGTAATAAAATAATTTGTTAATATTTAGTAGGTGGGGTTTTATTTTTTTAATTTTCTATACAGATTTACATTCAGATATTCACATCAGACCGGACTGGATGGTAGGGGGCTGGGGGTTTAAACATAGACTTACTCCTGGAACTGGGGGAGCGGACAGACAGGGTCACTTATTTGTGAAGGTCTTCCGATGTGAACTACTAGGGAAATCTGTCTGAGAAAAACAGCCAGAGGCTTCTTAGAAGTCCAGCTAGTGGGAAGTTGTCTCACTTAGGACAAGTTATCGGGAAAGACCAACCTTGGAGAAAAACATTGTGCTTGTGAAAGTGCAGGGTCAATGCCAAAGAGGAGGCTCCCGGAGGAGAAGGATTATCACAGGGGCTGTAGCACACAGGGCAATGGGTGGGAGGATGGGGCAGGAGCGGGCAGCGCTTCAGTCTGCTGTGCGTCGAACAGACTCAACGTCGTCCAAGAACAATACCAGTGTCTTCTCCAAATGAAGTTCTATTGTTGTGCTGGTGTGGTTAAGAGAGCAATTTCTTCCATACAGACACTCAAAAATTGCTTTATGTTTGTAATATGTACAAGCAGAAGCCTTAACATGTAGACATGGTCTGTCTTCTATTGAATTCCAAGAAGCCCTGGTGTCACTACCAGGCTGAATCCTGTATTTTTCATGCCGATGAACACAGATGTGCATCATCATTTTTAATACCTGCTTAGTATCCCACTATATCATGTCCAGCCCTTTGCTGATGGGCATTTAGATGACTTACAGAGAATATGGAGCTGGATATCATTGAAGAGTTACCTCAGGACAATTGTCTGATGATTTTTCCTGATGGAATTAGTCACTGGGACTAGGGATAGGAAAACATGAAGCCTTGCCGCCCACTTTTGAAATTCCCAAACTAGTATAGAAAAAGGTGTACCAATTTCTAACCTGTCCAGTGGGGTCTACGTGGATCACAGAAAGTTGTTCTGTTTTAAAGAGACTGTTACTGGCAGAAGAGGACATGGGGCTGAGCACACACCCAGAGTTCCCTGCCGTGGCAGTTACATGATCTCTGGTCAACTTGGGAAGGGGTCGAGCCTAGCCTGTCAATCAGGTCGCAGCTTGATGACCTCATTTGGAGGTGCTAAGGAGATAAATCGCTAACTGGAGGCCAGATACGCTCACTCCCTGTGAGACATTCCTGTTGACAAGCCACATGGAGCTCTGCTGATGGCAGTCCGAGCCTCGGAGCTGAAGGAACCACATGGAGACCCACGCCAGTGCTAAGATGCTTCCACCACCACTGGATCTACAAGACGTTCCACCCACTGGCCTGTGATTTTCCTACACTCAACCTCATTGCATGTGTTGTGTAAGTCTGAAAAGGAACTTACTGACTGGTACTGGACATATGGGTTGATATAGGACTTATGGACTTGATCTGGACTGGACTGGGATGTTTTCTTAATGTACAATTACTCTATATAAAGCTCTTCCTCATACACATATGAGTGTCTATGAATTTGTTTAGTCAACCCAGACTAACACATTATGGTACCTTGGGAGTGGGGTACTAGAGAAATAAATCATAAAGATGGAGAGTGGATGCTTGTTTGACCTCTGTCTCATGGTAGTGTTTCTTCTTTGGCTAGCCAGAAGTCAAATCTGGCCATGCAGTTTGCGGGGTTGTTTTCTGGAAAGAATATGGGAAGTTAAACTTTTGATCATTTTCTCGGGTTGTTGTCTTTGGTTATTCCTCTATGAAATGGCAAAAATGAATGTGATTAATGTATATTTTGAGCTCAGGGAACGAAATGGCCCTTTGAATTACTCAGAGATCATGCTGCTTAATGAAAATAGCAGAGACAGAAGGTCAAAATGGCTGACAGCTGGCCCTGACTTGATGCAGAGTCCTAAGGCCATGTTTTGTATTAATGGAATAGTTTAGATCCTTATCTAAAGATATGGATTTAGTTTAGATCAAGATAAGCTAAATAAGGATTGAACTTGATTGCTTTAAGAATTGAGTTTAGGATCTGATTCTACTTTGTTTATACTGATTTCTGCAGCTTATTATTGTTCATATAATGATTGATAGAAATGATTATTGGGAAGTATGAAAATAGAGAGCTCATAACTCCACTTGCCTTGAGCCATTAAAAGTTGATCTTTAAATGGGTTTAGGACACACCTGCAAAGAAGACTCTGAAAAGATAAGCCCCACCCAGTGTCTTGAGTGCTCAGGACATTCGAAGGTGAAGAGACTTACCTAGGGGGCTGTTGATAGAGTGAAGAAAAAAAAGGAACTCTTTGGATTTTTGGAATTTGAACTAGTGGGTTTTGTCAGAAGTTGGAAAAAATCTGGAACCATGAAGATTCTAGGACTCAAGGTTAAAGGGAGCCAGTGGGCAGGATGGAATGCTTGCTAGGTGACTACCTGGATCCACTTGTGGAGTGGAAGTGGGAGAAATGCAGAGATAGAAATTGGTCGAGTCTGGTCAATGACACCTGTGGACCTGGCTTATAGGTACTAGAGGAGAAGACAAGATCGGGTTGGCTGGTCTGAAGCTTAGAGTTGTGTGGAACATGATCCTATGGCATGACCTAGCCCAAGGGGGCTGGGGTTGTTGAGAATTTGTGGATAGGTCCATGATCTAAAGTAAGGCAGCCCACATTGAGTTGACTAGAACTCAACCAGATGAAGAGAAAAATTTTGACACTTTGAACTGGTACATATTTCTGCTGACTTTATGGAAAGCCTGTCTTGATTTGACTTTGCTTATGGATGGAGATTCACAAGGTTCCAACTGGAATGAAGATTCTTCACATCAAAGAACATGATTGTCTCCTCAGAGCACCGGGTTGATTAAGTAGGCAGTATAGAAACTGGAAGCCAAAATTGGGTGGATAAAGGAATGAAGTGGCTGGCTTACAAATTTTCATAGGTGGGGGAATATATTTGTAGGATTAAAGTGTAGGTGTTGACTTAATTGCAATTGTTGGGCATAGAATATAGTTGTGTTGTTCACTTAAAGAGTATTATGTTTAAATGCGGGTGGCACATTTTTTATGCATTTTTCTTTTATCCTGTTAGGTACAGATAGGATTTTATCATTGCTTTGTTAACAATATGTGTAGCTAAAGCATTGTATAAAAGTATTGCGTTGACAAGTGGTGGGCTATGGCTTGTCAATTGGTGAAGGGGTGGAGTCTAGTCTATCAATCATGTCACAGGTTGATGACCTCATTTGGAGGCCCTAAGGAGTTAAATAGCTGACAGGAGGTCAAATACACTCACTTCCTGTAAGATATTCCTGTTGACAAGCCACATGGAGCTATGCTGATTGCAGTCAGAGCCTTGGAACTGGAGGAACCACATGGAGACCCCTGCCAGTAGTAAGATGCTTCCACCACCACTAGATCCACAAGACTTTCCACCCACTGGCCTATTATCTTCCTGCATTCGGCATCATTGCATGTATTGCATCAGTCTGAAGAGGAATTTATAGACTCGTACTGGACTTATGGGCTAATACCGGGCTTTTGGACTTGATCTAGGCTGGGATTTTTTTTCTTAATGTACAATTACTCTTTATATAAAGCTCTTTGTTATACACATATGAGTATCTATGAATTTGTTTCTCTGGTCAACCCAGACTATCGCACATGCTCGTCCCCTCAGCGTGTGCTGTTCTGTCCCAGAAACAAGGTCACAAACGCCCAAGGTCAGAAGTCAAAATGAAACCCTCTCTGTTGATACCAGGTCACAGCTGAATTCTGGTAAACAACTCTTGGAACCCCTCTTAGGAGGTGGTAAGCAGCAAAAGAAATGACGTTGTATAGGAAACTGGTAAAGATGAGTACAAAGTCTGGCAGTTTGGGTTTGACAACTTTGTTCTGCCTCTAGCTAACTGTGTGAAATTGGGCAAATGACTTAGCTTTTCTGTGCCAAAGTGTTTTATCTATAAAGTAGGGGTAAAGACAAGGCATACGTCACAGGCTCGGTGTGAGAATCTGTGGGGGTAATACAAGCAGAGCCCTTGGAACAGCGCCTGACACATAACTCAAATTCCAGACTCAGTGCCGTCATTTCCAACACCCAGTGGCCCTATAAGACAGTAAAACTGCTACTTCCTAAATATTGTTAGCTCTTATTCTATCACTCCTTTCCCCTCCCCTCCATTGCTGGAGAACGCCTCTTACATTTCAGGTGTTTTCACTAGTTTCCTATATAATTTGGGTCAAGTTCATTGACTCTTCTCTCTCTTCAGTAGCCCTGGTGACGCTGTGGCTTAGCTATTGTACTGTTAATGGGAAATTGGACAGTTCAAACCCACCAGATGCCCCAATGGAGAACATTGAGGCTGTGTCCTTCTATAAAGATTTACAACCTTGGAAACCCTATATGAGTTGGAATTGTTTCAATGGCAATAGGTTTGGTTTGGTTTGTACCTATGGCTATAATTCTACTTGGCTATAAGTCATTGTGGTAGTTACATAATCTGGTGTCAATTTGAGAGGATTATGAGTGAAGGGGTGGAGTCTGGCCTGTCAATCAAGGTATAACCAATGAGGCCTCTGTGTGGGCATGGTCTTCTCCTGAGAATTCTGGGAATTCCTGAATTTCCTCCTTGGAGGTGAGAGACAGACTCACTACTGACAAAGCTCACTCCCTTGGAGATGCTCTACTGACAAGACACATGGTGCTACTTCCTGGGAGCTGGAGAAGCCACATGGACCTGCCCTAATGCAACTAGAGCTCTGGAGCTGGGCAAGCCACATAGAGACCCCTGCCAGTGCCGAGATGCTTACAGCACCACTGGATTCACAAGACTTCCAACACACTGGCCTGTGATCCTCCTGCATTCAGCATCAATGCATGTATTTCGTAAGCCTGGAGCGGACTTTATAGATTGGTATTGGACTTACGGACTTAATCTGGACTGGGCTAGGATGCTTTCTCAATTTTCAACTGCTCTTGTATATAAACCTCTTTCTCATACACATATGAGTCTTCCTGAACTTTTCTCTAGTCTATCTGGACAAACAGTCATTTTTGTTGTACTAATGAGGCAAGATTAGTACAGGGTGTGTCAATCTCTTACAAGATACAATAGGAGCAGATTAAGCAACTGGAGTTGGAAAAAGATGCCAACCCTCATGGAGATCGCTAATGGAGCAAGAGACAGAAACGGAAGAGACGCGAATTTTCCCCCAGAGCAGAAAGAGAGAGAAAACCTGGTCCTGTAGCTACTCTCTGCCACTGATTTTATTCTGACTCACAGCAACCCTATAGGAGAGAGTAGAACTCCCCTTGTGTGTTCCTGAGACTGTAAATCTTTGGGGGAATAGAAAACCTTTGTCACCACTGCTGCAGGTCTTGAACTACTGACCTTGCGATTAGCACCCAATATATAACCCACGACACCACCAGGGCTCCTCTTGGACTCAGCCTCCTAAACTATGCGAGAATCCATTTCTGTTTGTTAACGCCGCCCACTTGTGGCTTTTACATCATAGCAGCACGAGGTAACTGAGACAGATGCTAAAGCAGCGGTTCTCAACCTGTGAGTCACGATCCCCTTGGGGGTCGAACGACCCTTTTCAGGGGTCGTCCACTTCATAACAGTAGCAAAATTAGAGTAAAGTAGCAACGACAATTATTTTATGGTTGGGGGTCCCCACCACACGAGGGACTGTATGAAAGGGTAGCGGCATTAGGAAGGTTGAGACCACTGTGTTAAAGCCATGTTGATTGAGTTGGGACTCGCACCAACCCTCCCAGTTGTTGAAGGTAGTCCATTGAAGTCATTCTTTGAGATTCTTCATATTACAAAGCTTATACATATGGGCACACATGGAGGTACCAAAAATAAAACTCATGGAAAAAACACATCATCTTGTAATTCCATTTCTCCATGAAGTTTTGAAATTCCTTGTGCATATTTGTGTCTATTCAGGTAGACACATTTTCAGTAAAAACCCCTATTTTACTTTTTTCCTGAATTGTCACTGTATCTGTTCATTAATCCTTTTCATATAATGAAGACGATAAAGCTGTGACAAATACATTCTCCTGAGACACACTGGTAGCCAGGGCTGCCTGGAGCAGGGTCTTCATTCTGGGCTGGCCATGGGCCATGGCCCTGATGATGGGCAGAGTTCCCAGTGGATAGATGACAAGGACAAAAAGCAGACACTCTCCCAGCATGCCCTCTCTCCAGTATTGTCTTCCAGCCTTTTGGGGGGTCATTCTGGTCTTATCTCTGCTACAGTCCAGCACTCAGTGTATCCCAGGAACACTCCAAGAACAGAGAGG
>NW_022107947.1:897658-899651 GCF_000313985.2 Echinops telfairi | reverse complement strand
CTTTCTTCGCCACATTTGCTTATGCACCCATTTGTCTTCAGCAATAGTAGCGGGGAGGTGAGCACACAATGATGTGATTTAGTGTTGTTTTTTTGAGTGTCAGAGGCATGACCTCATATAGCATTCACAACAGTCAATGAGGTAGGTATTACAATGGACTCAAAGACATCAAAAATCAAGTCAATGGCCCAGGACCTGGCAGCATTTTGTTTTATTGACCATAGGGTTGCCCTGACTAGGAGCAGAGTCAACCACAATAACATCAGCTTTCACTAGACCTAGATTTGGGGTATCATAATCAGAGGCTACCATCATGTAGGAACCCTTGCTATCTGGGCCAGGGCTCTCCATAACAAGGCCTTAAGGTATGTGTGTGTGTGTGTGTGTGTGCGTGTGTGTGCGTGTATATGCATGTATGCACACGCATACACGTGCTTTAATGTAAAGAGAATGCAATCCAGCAGGTTGAGGACAGCCAAGGTAAGATGTGGACTCTGGAACTTAGTAAACATGTTTCTGTCTAAAGTGACCTCCAGCAGCTAGTGGGCTAGAGCAAGGCTCTCCCCGCTGAGCTTCCGTTTCATCATCTGGTAAAGGGGAATGATAAACTCTAGGTTGCCGGTGACATGCGCATTAAATGAGATAACCAACAGACACTGCCCGGAAAGGGAGGGTGTAACCACTGCTCAGGGTGGCCCTTGGGAGAGAGAACTTGGTGCTCAGCCCTGCCTCCTTCCACACCTGCAGCCCAGGCCCCATAGGGTTCCTCAATCTGCCATCTTTAAGGAAGTGGGTTGAGAACTCTCTCTCCTATGGAGTGGTGGGTGGGTTTGAACCGCTGACCTGTCACTTAACAGCCTCGCTCTTAACTACCCTCTCCCACGGTTCCTTCCAACCAAAAATCCAACCCAAACAAACGAAGCCCTTGGCCAGTGAGTCCCCTCCATTCCAACTCCTAGTGGGCAACACTTATAAATAAAGAGGTTCCTTTTCCAGAATCCCTGGACTCGGGGGGGGGGAGTTCCTAATGAGAATGAGGAAGGAGCGAGTGGTGTGTTTGCCCACGCTGGGCACAGGGAGTGTGAACCTGGAACACTTTTGACTGGAAGTTCACGGGTTGTATTTGAGAGCTTCAGAGTCAAGTTTGACAACCTCTGTTCTACCACTTCCTCAGCCCCTGGGCTGAGAGTGACCCCACCACCTCCCACGCTCTCCACTTGGCTACAGCACCTCAGCTCCTATCCCCCACCTGTCTCAGCCTAGCAGAACTTGGTGCTCAGCCCTGCCTCCTTCCACACCTGCAGCCCAGGCCCCAGTCACTATGCCTGGGCAGCAGGTGGTCTGCAGCCTCCGGAAGGACATCAGCTCTCAGGAATCAGGCCACCTTTGCTGTGAATCACCTTTTCCTAAACCCCCCACATACAGGGATGCAAATACACAGGCATATAACACAGACACCCCCGCCTCCTCCGACCCCCGACGCTGTCCACTGGTCTAATAAGGGGAGGCAGGAAAGGGCTGTCGGCTCCAGGGCTATTTCCCAGCGCTCCCCTCCGAAGGCAGTTCCAGTTGGCCACTCAGCTCTGGGCATGCGTCCAGGGCCCCCAGGCCCTGAGGCTGAGTCATGCAGCCCAAGGGCTGGAAGGGCCCCAGCCCATTTCCTAGGCCTGTCCAGAGCCCCGGCCTTTCAAACCCCATGAGCCGCCCATGGGAGTCAGGTTCTAAGGTTCCCACAGAAACTCAATTTGGTGGAGATTTAATCGCAGGGTACTTTTAAAGCCTCATCTGGAGGCAATTTAGAATTTAAATTACCGGGCTAGAGGATATTTTTACCAGAAGGAGGACTTGGACTAGTTGCATCATGTCAGTTATTTATCGAGTGTCTCTGAGGGGAGAACAGGAGAGGGAAGACGTGTAATACACCAGCTTTATTAGGATATTCGACTGCGTGGTGAGGCCCCCCGAGAGGCCTGGACAGTGGCCCCAATGCTGG
>NW_022107947.1:892673-894013 GCF_000313985.2 Echinops telfairi | reverse complement strand
TACTGAGCAACACGTTCAAGTAAACATCCACAATTCCCATTTTACTGGGGCCCAAACTCTCCATTTCATCCTTGAAATGATAGTTTATATTCAGTGATTGTTCTGAGAGCAACAAGGCGTTGAAAACCAGCTTTCCACTAGTACTGCTCTTCATTGGTTTATTTAGGCTGAATAGCGTAAACACAATATGCAGAGATGATGAATGGGGCCTACAGCAACCACTCATGACTTTCACCATTAGGTTTGCACCCTAGAAATGTCTCTGGCTACAGAAACTTGTTTACCATCCAGAACTTTTGGACATAATTTTCCAAATGGTCCACTGTCATTGTGAGGCCAACAATCACTTGACTCTTTTTTGATCCAATAATTGACATCATTACAAGAAAAACATTCCTCATGGCAGGATCTGTATTTCTATTACTTTTATTTTTCTTTTTAAACAACAAGGAATGGATTCAGGGCTGAAGAAAAGATTAAGTTTCAGTATTATTAAAAGGGTTGCAGGCTTATTTGACTGCACTAAGGAGATTAAATGTTTCTCCTACGTGATATTATAAAATAGGCCTACACATGTGATAGAAATTAATCATGATGATAGAGAGCTTGTAAGATAACTTCCAGCCTGTACTTGATTGGATATATGAGGGGTACCCCCCAAAAAACCCTGGAATTTATTTTCAAAGCTATATGTTTATTTGTTTGTTTGTTTATTTTACAAAACAGCCTTCAAAGCACTCTCCATTGAAAGCTATATGTTTATTTGTTTGTTTGTTTATTTTACAAAACAGCCTTCAAAGCACTCTCCATTGCTCTCCATTGCACTTCATACATTTGTCAGACCTATGATTCTATTTTTGGAAACATTTTTAAAACTTAATTGTTTGGATGGCACCTTCTTCGTTCTTTTCTTTACTTCTTTTATGTCATCAAATTGCTGTCCTTTCATGTCCCTCTTCATTCGTGGAAATAAAAAGAAGTTGCATGGAGCCAGGTCAGGGGAGTAAGGTGCACGAGACAAGAGAAGCCTGCTGTTTTTTACCCCAAACTGGCACACTGAGATGGCTTCATAAGCAGGTGCATTGTCGTGGTAGCAAAACCAGTCCCCTGTCTGCTACAAATCAGGCCTTTTTTTGTCATACAGTGTTACACAATATTTTCAGGACCTCTAAATAGAGAGCTTGAATGATCCAAACGCACTACAAGTCGATGTTTGCATCCATTCAGGAAGGTGATGGATGTCCAGAACATGGTTTGTCATCGATCGACATCTCACATTTTTTTGCCTGGGGAAGGACCTTTTCTGAAATGAGAAAATCACTCGTACACTTGAGATTTTC
>NW_022107947.1:889553-891270 GCF_000313985.2 Echinops telfairi | reverse complement strand
ACAGGGAACCACCTTGACCCACGAAGATTGCTTTGACACCAGAGGAGCGACAGAGCAGCCGCAGGAGAACCAGGAGCCAGAGCAGATTAAGAGGTGGGCGTCCCAGCCCACAGAGCAAGTGACGCCGCCGTGCGCTTTGGGCCAGGAGGCTAGCTTGTAGAGTGGGGTGCTTCTGGGCACTTGATTCAGGGAACTGTTGGTTGGAGATTGAACAGTGGCCCTCTGGGTTAAGGGTCGGTGGGCATTTAGTAGCAGTCCTGGAAGAACTTTGTAACGTGTCACACGCATTTCTCGCCTGTTAATTTCCCTTAATAAACCCCATACTTTGAGATGTGGGTTTTGTGCGGCTATTGCAATGAATGAGAGAAGCCAGCTGAAAAGTAGAGCGTGCTGTGGGACACAGAACTGAAAAAGCAGAGGATGTGGGAGACAGACATGATGATGTTTCTCTTGCTGTCAGTAGTTTCAGCTCTAGTACTAGGTACAGTGAGTTTTATCCACTAGATGATCATTTAATGGAAGGCATTGCTTTTGATTCACTAGGTTTTAAAAAGGAAGCTTTGAGTTGTCCTGAGGGATTCCCAGATCCTCCTAATCTCCTGTGAGCTTTTGTTTTTCCATTCCACATAACACGCGTTTTCATTTTACCTCCGTATAAAATCAAGTCATTTTCAAATGTGATTCTACCAGAAATGCTTTGGGATAATTGAAAATAAAACTGGTCAGATGAGTAAAACTTATCAAATAAAATTTACATTTGAATTCAGATGTTAACAGAAATTTATATTTGAAAAAAAACCCCACACTGATGTGGAAAATGTAATTGTGTCCTTCAGAGCTGAGAGTCAAAAGAAATGGTGCAACGTATGTATCCCTGTGAGCAAAGATCTTTTTAACCTTTTGACTGAATTATTTTCCACTTTGAATTTTGTTGATGCCGTGTCTTTTCAGTAATGAAGTACATTTTGAAAGCCAGAAAAAACCAAAGTTTGGAGGTAATCGATTTTTGAGACAACTCAGCAGGACGCATATGTCTCTTCAGACCCTCACAATTACGCGGGTCTCCACCAGGGAGTCGTAGTGTGCACATCAACAGGGATAGCAACTTTCCAAGAAAGCTGCGCGTCTGAAAATAGTGCTGGGAGATAGACGTCCCACAGATCACAAAACTGCTCACGAGAGATCAGCTCTCCGTTTGTTATTTCCCCTAAGGGTGGTAAAGTCCACGAGCCCAGACATTGCAGGGCTGCCCCCAGAAGGGGGCGAGTCAGTCAGGTGAGCTGGAGGACATGGGCTCTCAGGCGGCTCCTGTTGCTCAGGCGAGTAGAACAATGGGTAGGGCTAGATGCATTCTGCTCCCTCCCCATCGCCCATCCATTTTTCAGCCTTTCCGTGGCCCTGGTGGTGCAGTGGGTTACAAGTTGGGCTGCCAACCACAAGGTCAGCTGATGGAAGCCACCAGCTGCCCCATGAGAAAATGGATGAGGCTTTCTACTCCTATAAAGATGTATAGTTTGGGAAACCCATAGGGACGGTTCTACTCCGTCGCTGAGTCAGAATTGACTGGGTGCCTGTGAGTCTTGATTCTTGCTTTGCTGGTAGCCCCAGTAGCAGCAATAACAACCAGAAGCAGGCTCACATAAGGTGCTTGTACAATGTCTAAAACATGACTTCCTATTTCACCCAGCGTATCATAGATATTAAACAATACACACCC
>NW_022107947.1:886917-888358 GCF_000313985.2 Echinops telfairi | reverse complement strand
CGTAGATACCATTGAGAGTTTTGATGCTCGCTGCTTCGTCTGGTCCAACTTCTTTATGTAAGAATGGCACCCCGTTGGAGGTTGACATAAGTGACACTTTAACTCAAATCCACACGGGCTGCAGCCAACTCCCAGTGCAGCGCAGGCGGCCCGTGTACTGTGAAGAGGGGAGGCTGTGGGATCAAACGGAGCAGAGCTTCAGCGCTGGCTCTCACTGCTCAGCTGTGTGACTCCAGGGAAGTTACTTCCCCTCTCTGAACCTCCACTCACCCCAAGCGGAAATGGTCCAGTGCTCGTAGGATGACATGAGAATTAAGCGACAGTCTTCCGGCAAAGATGGGGGCGCAAATGCATGTTACAAGGACTCCCTTCTGCTGCAAATACAGCCAAGTGATGTGAGAGACATAAAATCCAAACCAAGCTCACTGCCACTGAGGCACTTCTGACTCACGGCCGCTCGATCGGACAGAGTAAGAACTGCCTCTGGGGTTTCTGAGACCTTAAGTCTTTACGGGAGCAGACAGCCTTGCCTTTCTTGAACCACTAACTTTGTGTTGTCTAAGCTCCTCAGAGGGACCCTCTTGGGACTGAGCCCCCTTTGCTCATGCTGGTAATTAGCTTTCTCCTCTTCCTTGTTTCATCTTCCAATGCCTCACTCCTATGCCTTGACTCAGTCTCAAAATAAGCCAGCCTTTAGCTCAAACTCTGGTTTGGGGGAAGGTGAGGGTATGACAGAGAAAAGAGGGAGGGGGACAAAGCAAAGAGAAGGTGTGGTAAACGGAAAACCAGGAATATGGCAAAAACCTGAAATTATTAGATCAAAACAAGGACAGTCCCTTACAACGACATCCCGCCCTCTAGTTGGAATACAGCACAACAGTGCATTTGCTTGCACCCAACACGACTGCTGATAGGAGCCCTGGTGGACTAGTACTTGGCCGTTACCTGTAAGCTTGGAGGTTTGGGTGTGTCTAGAGATGGTCTAGGTGGCCTATGGCTATGTGTTGGTTGGTCTGCTAAGTGCAAGGTCAGCAGTTTGAAACCACCATCTACTTCTGGGGTGAAAGATGAGGCTTTCTATTCCCATAGTTACAGTCTTGGGAACCTACAGGGTAGCCAGCTCTCAGCCGGAATGGACGATCTGGCAGTGAGTTTGTTTTTAACCTGACTGCTCCGCTAGAGTGACGTCCTTGGGATCATGGTTTCCATGGTTCCGCTCTGTCCGGAGGGACCCCGTGAGTTGGAATCGGCTCAATAGCAGTTGGTTTGATGTGCCTTCAATCTAAAATAAATGTCTGGAATCTGGCATCCAAAGAGAGAATGTGTATTCTTTTAAGCACATGTAAACGTCCTAACAGAGGACATCTTAGCCAGCTTAATGTAATTTGTAGCCTACACATCACATTTTCTTTTTTAAATCATTTTATTGGGGGCTTGTACA
>NW_022107947.1:881975-883936 GCF_000313985.2 Echinops telfairi | reverse complement strand
TTCATCACTGCTTTTTAGTGATGCGTAGTACTCCATTGTATGTATATACCACCATTTTTTAATCCAATCGTCAGTTGCACATCACATTTTCTATCTAGAATGCTACTAACTCACGGCAAACTCCATTGTCGTCCAGGCGATTCCCACTCATACTCCCAAACGTGGCACGAGCTAGAAAGTTACAAATGCCTTAGATGTGAAAACCTGTGAGAGAAGTGTGTAACCAAACTCTTGGTGTGCCGGTCAAGCAGCAGCTAGAGGAACATGAAGCAGTCCTAGTTGTGTGACCGGTAGGTGCTCAGCTGCTAATAACAACTTTAGTGACTCAAACCCACCCCACGGCTCCGTGAGAGAAACACCTGGTGATGTGCTCCTGTAAAGACAGAGCCTAGGAAAGCACAGGGGCAGTGTGCTCTGTGACATGGGATCACTCAGGAGTGGGATCCCTGGTGGCGCAGCAAAGCACTTGACTGCTCATGTAAAGGTCAGCAGCTCCACCCCCACTGGGTTCTCTGAGGGAGAGAGATGTGTCCCCCTTAGGCAGTTGAAAATCCAAGTATAACTTTTTACTGAGTCAAAACTTAACTAGTAACAGCCAACTCTTGACTGGAAGTGTTGCCACTAACGGTCAACCTTGCTGACATCTTTTGTATGTTCTGTGTACAATGGGCTTTAGTAAAGATGACACCCAAGGCGGTAGCTCTTTATACAAGTAGAAAGCTGTCTCTTTCTTCCACAGAGTGGCTGGTGGTTTCGAACTGCCGACCTTGAGGTCCGGCAGCAGCCCAACGTGTAAACACTATGCCACATAATGTTCTTAATTCTCTTGTCTGGGGCTTTCATCTGGTTCATTCTTGTTCGATACCCTGGTGAGAATTTGCCTTTATACCCCAGATATGCAGAATCAGAATCTACATTTAAAAAAAGCCTACTTTATTGGGAGCTCTTACAGATATTATTACAATTTATAGTTGCATTAGATCAGGCATAGTTTGTACAATTGTTGCCATCATTTACAATCCATTTTCTTTTTCTTGAACTCCTTAATAACAGTTCCCCTTTATCCCCTCCCTCCCCCACTCCCCTGAACCCTTAGTAAATGATATATTATTATTTTTGTTGTTTTGTCATAACTTACACCATCCAATGAATCCATTCACCTGAAATTCTGATGTTCAATCCCCTCGAGTGGAGTGGCGTTACACAGTCATCATGATCTGTTCTCCTTTCCTCCCTGCTCCCCACTCCCCCCACTTCCCCCACTTCCCGTATCCTTAGGGAATCATTACGTCCATTACTGTTTCTGAGGGGTTTATCGATCAATGTTTTAACAAGATTCTTATGTATAGGGACAGGGTGGTGGGTGGTGGTGGGGACACTCTGGCTAAAATGTAGATTCTGATTCTGTAGAGCTGGGGTGGAAAGACAAATCCTCTGCTGGGGCAACTGCACCAGAATACATTAGTTTGCAACTCTGCTCTCTGCTTCCTTTCAAGGTAAGGGCTTTGCTAATGACCTCCCTGTGGCGGTGAGCCACCACCCCCCACCCACCATGTTTGTCCTTGTTCATATGTCCACCCACTGCGTTTTGGCTGGAGTGCAAAGGCAGGGGAGCTGTAGACTGCTTTCTCCTCCTCTCAGAGCCCCAGCTCCTACAGGGGAGAATGGAAAACAAACGCCTCTTGCCTCTTCTCCAAAGTAAATGGCGATAAATGCTTAGCTATGTGCAGGTAAAAGCTGGGGCAGGGAGGCCGGCTGCTTCTCATTAGCATTCTTGGCAGGGCCTTTAGAAGCGCATCTGGAAATGGAGGGAGGAGGAGGAGCCTGTCCATGAGGGTCCTTTAATAAGCCCCTTCCTCTCATCACGTCTGTTGGCTTGTCCCGAGAAAGCTCACCTGGGGCTGGGTTTCCCACCCCACTCCTTTGTGTGTGTGTGTGTCTGCACATGGTCTAGGAAAAGG
>NW_022107947.1:879043-881561 GCF_000313985.2 Echinops telfairi | reverse complement strand
GTCCCCCAGGGGAGCTGCAGAGGAAAGGCCGACAATGACTTTTGCCTTGGCCCTGGACAGCAGAGCAGAATTGTCCACAGGGCTTCCAAGGCGGTGGGCCTTTACTGAGGGGTGTGAACTGTCGACCTCTGTTAACAGCCAATGCTTAAGTCACTAAGATCCTGTGGAGCCGTTGCGTTCTGGAACACACGGGGCGCCTGTGTGTCAGCAGCAACTTGGACGTAGCTGTGTGCATCGTGTGCCAGGTATCGGGGTATCCTCGCCATGGCTTTCAGCTGAGCATCGCAGCATCTGCTGGAAGTAGCAGATAGCATCTCTGTTTTCCAGAAGGGGATGGAAAAACACAAAACACACCAAATTTAACCAAAAAAAAAGGCTCACTACCAGTGACTCACAGGGACCCTGCTGGGCTTGGTAGACTCGTAGGGCTGTGAGTTTCCCAGACTACAGCTCTTTAGGGGAATGGAAAGTCCTGTCTTGCTCCCACCTGAAACAGTCCGTACAAACAAGGAACCCGAGGCCCAGGGAGTGAGAGCAATGCCCAGTGTGTGTTGCACCGTCAAGCGGGTGGGAGCTGGGCCAGCAGTCCTCAGTGCCAGTGGACCAGAGCTCCCCTGCTCCGCCCCACTCCCACCTTTATAGGCTGGCGCAGGTTTTAGCTTAAAGGATGCTTCCTCCAGGAAGCCTTCCCTAGCCTACCCCCACTCCCCAGGTTAGAGTAAGTCTCCTTAGGAAGCCCACGGGCACCCTTTTTTCAAGGCACCATCCCAAGTTTTAACCATATTTTTACGTGTGATTCTTTAAGATCTATCTCTCCAGTAAGAAGACAGGCCCACGGAGAGCAGGAACTGTGCCCAATCTAGGTGACGTCATTGTAAGGACGCCGCGCAGCTCAGTGCCCAGGACATGACGGGGCCACTTTTGGGGGTGTGATGGTGGTGGTAAAATGGGGCTTCATCCTTCACATAACTAGGCTTCGTCAGGGCACTTCCCCAGTGGCCCGGATCCCTTGAGTAGCTCGTGAACTCCAGGGAAACTACCTTCCTCCTCCACAATCAACAACTGAGGGCACTTATTTCCTGGCCACGGCTCTGCACATGTCCATCTGGGCAGTGTTGTTGGAGATGGAGTGCAAAGCTGGCTGCAACAGTCACGTGAGTTTGTAAGGTGATTTTTTTTCTTTCAGTTGTTCAGTGCCATCCAGAGTCGATAGAACTGCCCATATGATCTAGTAAGCTGTAATCGTTGCAAAAACAAGGCAGGCCTCTCTCTCTCTCCTCTGTGTGTGTGTAAGTTTGCTAAGAGCATAAAAGGTCCAGTCGGTGTTGCCGGTGTCTGAGAGTGAGCAGGGCTAGGATGGGTTCTGTCCATTTGCCGCTCAGACCGACGGGCTACTTAGCAATGGGGAAGCGGGGACGGTAAGGCACCTGAGAACCAAGCATCCTCTCCTACAGGTTTTCCTCTAAGGCTTCATCAGCGATTAAGAGTCTAAAAGACGAATTCCCTTTCCTTTTATTAGTACAGCTACAGCTTTTCATAATGTACCCGAGTGACAACAATGATCTGCCCTCGACAGTGGGCAAAGTTATGGCAACGTCTTCGTCATAACCAAACACCTCGAGGGAATGAGTCACCCAGACCTCGGGGCTCAGGGCCACCGTCTCAAGGGACCCCACGTCAGTTGGCATCACGGCGTTCACAAAGATTGTTCGACAGCCTACTTGAGTGAGTCGCAGCTAGAGTTTTAAAGCTCGTGAGCAGCCGTCTATGGGGCGGCTACTGGTCTCTCTTGTCTGGAGGAAGGAGAATGAGGGACACAGAATGACACGAGGAAGCGTTGGGTCTAGTGGAAGAACAGACCATGCAAAGACCAGTCCCCCAACCTCGAGACCAGAAGAGCTCGATGGTGCCTGGCTACCATGACCAGCTGCTCCGACGCCCTCAAACGCACTGCCCTCGGGTCCATGCCGACTCAGAGTGACCCTGTCGGACAGGGTAGAACTGTCCCCCGGGGGTTCTTGAGACTAAAATTCTCTATAGGAGTGGAAAGCCTCCTCCTTCCCTACAGAGCATCTGGTGGTGCCCAACCATTGACTCTGCGGTTCACAGCCCACTGTGTACCCACGATGCCCCCCTGGGCTCCTGAACTGCTCCGACAAGCTCACATCAGAAGGTGCCCGAGGGAGTGGGAGACAGTGTGGAACGGAACTCTGCATTGCTTATTGGTTGGATAGAGACCGGCAGAACCCCCAAATGGTGGCCCTTAGTCACCCTTCAAGTCTGGAACGGAACCCACCTTTGTGTTTGAAGTATCAATCATGCAAGATCAAAGAGCGGCATCTCCCCAAGTGCGGAGGCTTCGGAGGGAAGACGAAATGGAAGCAGCAAACATAGGCAGGAAATGAGACATGCGACGGTACATGGAGGGAACTGAAACGGATGAGTTGAAACAAAATGTGTATAAGTTGTTGAATGTGAGACGGGTGATCTGGAACCCTTCACCTCATTCACAATAAAA
>NW_022107947.1:873614-874695 GCF_000313985.2 Echinops telfairi | reverse complement strand
GAGGCAAAAACGCTAAGGGCCTGCAACAGAATAGCAAAGGGAGCAGAGCAAGGAAGTCCCGAGGGAATACCAAAAATAGACTTTGGGGCCAGGACATGGCACCCCATCAGACTCTACCGGAAAACACTCCTAAAGGTCAACAAGCAGACATTGAACTATTTAGAGGCTTTTCTCTTTTGTTGTTGTTTTGTTGTTTGTTTTGCTCTGTCTTGTTTTTGTCCATATTATTATCTCTGCAGGTCTATCTAGATAAGATAGGCGGGATAAACAATCTGGAGGAGACATGGGAGAGGGGGAGGCAGGGGAAAGGAAGTGGATGTTAAACCCAGGGACAAGGGAGCAACAAGTGATCCAAAATCGATGGCGAGGAGGGTGTAGGAGACCTGATAGGGCTTGTTCAAAGGCAATGTAACTGAGAGGAATTACTGAATCACAAATGAAGGCTCTCTCCTATTCCCTGTTGATTTTGCAGCCAGAGTGATCGAAACGGTGGCAGAGCAGCTGGAACCCAGTCTAGAGCTAGACACACACGTGATCAGTTGGTTTTTGACAAGGTGCCAACGTAACTCAGCGGAAAAAAGACAGTCTTTTCAACAAATTGTGTGGAACAATTGGGCATTTGTGTGCAAAAAAAGAAAAAGAGCGAACCTTGACCCCCACATCCCATCTTGTATAAAAATGAATGAAAATGCACCATAAACCTACATATAAAACAAAAGCTATTAAATTCATGATCGAAAAGTGGATAAAATCTATCTAACATTAGGTCCCCACCAACACTGCCAATTGAGCTGGTACCAACTCATGGTCACCCTTTACAGGATGCATGAGAACCGCTCCCCCGTGTTTCTGAGACGTAAATCTTTTTTTTTTTTTAAGATAGTGTACTTTTTAATATCTTTTTTTTAACATCGTTTCATTAGGGGCTCGTACAACTCTTATTGCAATCCATATATGCATCAATTGTGTAAAGCATATGTGTACATTCATTGCCCTCATCATTCTCAAAGCATTTCCTCTCCACTTAAGCCCCTGGCATCAGCTCATAATTTTTACCCTTCCCTCCCCCCTCCCCCCTCCC
>NW_022107947.1:870491-872106 GCF_000313985.2 Echinops telfairi | reverse complement strand
TCGTTCAGGAAGTTGATGAACATCCAGACAATGTTTGTCATCAATCAACATTTCCTCTTTTTTGAAATGAGAAAATTATTTGTACCCTTGAGTTTTACCCATGGTGCTGTCCTTGTGAGCTGTGTTCCACATCACAACAGTTTCTGTGGCATTTTTCCTGAGCAGGAAACAAAATTTAATAGCTGCACACTCTTCTCTTAAATTAGCCATCACAAAAAAACAAAAACAAAGTTCGTGTGAAACTGCTTTCACCAAAAAATTCACTGTCTTCAGAGAGAACCTTCCCAGGCAATGTCACTGGGTGCACTAACTCAGAGTGAGTTGTACGATGCTCATCTAGCACGAAAAATGCTTACTATGAAAGCTTCACCCACAGAGCTTTTTTCTAGGTTCTTTTTGGTACCCCCTCACATATAAATATATAAAGATAGGTCCCAACAGGATCACTAAGACAAAGCGGGTGCATAAGCAAATGTGGTGAAGAAAGCTGATGGTGCCCGGCTATCAAAAGATAGAGTCTGGGATCTTAAAGGCTTGACATTAAACAATTGGTCATCTAGCTGGGAAGCAACAAAACCCACATGGAGGAAGCACACCAGCCTCTGTGATCATGAGGTATTAATGAGCTTAGGTATCAGAAGTTCAAAAACAAGCTATCAAATTCAGGTGAAAGTGTAGGAAAAACCCACCTGTAAGATAAATGGGCAGTCCCTCACAGATGGGCCAGAAGGAAGGGATGACATATCCAGGGTGCAGTACAGCACCAATGAAATGCATAACTATCCTACAGTTCTTTAATATTTCCTCCTCTTACTATCATGGTCTTTGTTTTACCTCATTAATCTTGCTAGACCTACATATATTCATTTGTATAATTAAGTTCATTCGATGTGAGAAAGCTAGAATAGATAACCCTTCAGAAACAGTAACAAGAGTAATGATTCTCTGAGAGTACAGGAAGAGAGGGGTGGGGGGGCATGGAGGAAGGGGGAGCTGACAGCAATGATGCCTGTATAACTCCACTGGAGGGGAATGAATAACAGAATGTAGGTGAATGTATACATTGGATGGTGTAAGATATGGCAAAAATAGTAATTATATATAATATAATAATAAGGGTTCCTGGGGGGTATGGTGGAGGAGTCAGGGGATAAAGGGGAGCTGATATCAAAGAGTTTAAGAAGAGAGAAAATGTTTTAAAACTGATAGTGGCAGCAATTGTACGATTATGCTTGGTCTAATTGAATTATGGATTGTTATAATATCTGTAAGAGCTCCCAATAAAATGATTAATTTAAAAAAATCATCAGTGAAACTTTCCTCACCTTTATCTCACCAATACAGTTTTTGATTTTCTTAAAACTTCTTCTTAATAGATCTCTGATGATCCTGTTTCATTTGAGAATATTGATCAAGGTCACCCTGTTGGAAGGTCCCCACAACAGTCACCCTCACGCTCTGAGCCGCCCTATTTGCTTTCAGTCAAACTGGCTCAGTAGATTCCCTTCAAAGCCAGTGCTGGTTATTTTTTTTAATCATTTTATCAGGGGCTCATACAACTCTTATCACAATCCATACACACATCAATTGTGTAAAGCGCTTTTGTGCATTCATT
>NW_022107947.1:865914-869098 GCF_000313985.2 Echinops telfairi | reverse complement strand
GAACTAGAGGAAAGTTGTATGATTCATCAGTGCTATACTGCACCCTGACTGACTTGTCTCTTCCTTGTGACCCTTCTGTAAGGAGATGATTAGACCTTTCTTTTAAAGGTGCCCTAAGCATTGGGGAGAACAATGAGGCTTTCTGCTCCGGTAAGGATTGGCAGTTGGAAACCCATAAGGGCAATTTTACTCCGACCTATAGGGTCGCGATGAGTCAGGATCACGTAAGTCTGAGTTGTGTTGAAGGAGACTAAGACAAAGTACTATTGAGGGCACTTGTCTGCAGCCCTCCACTGGCTGCAAGACATGTTTAACCAGGTTTTGTTTGGAATAAACCCGTGCAAAATACATGCATGAACGGAAACCTTCATAGCAACTTTTGGTTTTGACATTTAAAGTATAGGCCCCCAAACTCTCAGGAAAGGGAAAAACAAAACTCTCCAGCCCCTTCCTCCCCCCGGCAATGAAAACCTTTTGTACTAAAGCCCATAACCCAGGATACAGAGTAGGTACCCACTTTTGTCCCATCCCCACACCTGCCTCCCCGCTCCCCCATAGTTCCAGCACCTCCCAGGGGATGATATTGCCCATTTTGAGGAACAGTGGCCTAGACCGGGCATATGTCCATAAACAATAGCTTCACAGTTTGCTATTTTCATTTAATAAATATTAAGATGACTTTGTGGCAATCCTGTGTTACTTACCCTTGACTGTCAATGGCTTGCTTCAATGGTAGCAGTTGCAGGTGAGGGTGAACCCTGCTCAAGGTCAACCAGAAAGTTATGTGAAATGTGTTGAGTCAACCTGGGCCGTGGTTACAAACGCAAGTCACTGGGGCCCTGGGATGTATTTGGAAAGATTGTGGGAATGCTACATTTCAAGAAATGGCTTAAGGAAAAGTTTATTTTATTTGCGATAAGGCTGCCCAGACAGGCTGAGTAAAGGCACACGTGTTTTTGCATTCGACTAGAATTCCCTGTTGCACTGACAATATTGAATCCCTGGGAGCCCCAGTGAGTACACATCGGGTTGCTAACCGCAAGGGCGGCGGTGTGAAACCGCCAGCTTCTCCTCCAGAGACAGAGGGGGCTTTCTGCTCCCCTGAAGGTTTGCAGCATCTGAAAGCCCCCGGAGCAGTTCTGCTGCTCCGTCCTATAAATCGCGGAGAGTCCGACTAGACTCCATGACAGTGAGTGTGCATTTGGTTGGATTTTGAACTCAGGGAGGAGTTTTTGTGTTTAAACCAGTGTGCAATTTGGTGGACAAAAACCCTTCAAAAGAAGCAACTCAAAAGAAGGAAATGATAAAGTGGGTTTTTGGTGGTGCAAATTTGTGAATGGCCAGACCAAACCAAAAATTGAGGATGGTGAAGGAACACTTTTCCCTGGGAACACCTGATGATTCAAATACGTTCTTATTGGCTGAAGACAGCTTCGAGGTCATTCTACCTGACGGCAGGGCATGCATGGCCAGTTGACCCTCTTTTCATCTCCAGGCTAGATCTCTGCAGCCCAGAAGGAGCAGCCAACCAAACTGTGCATAGGTAAGGGATTGGCAAGAATACGGACCCTGAGTTCTGCACCCCCCTCTCTTGCTGGGCAGTCTTAGTGAAAAGACGTTCATTTCCAGGGTCAAATCAGAAGCGCTTCATTAACATCGGCACATTCGTTTTATGATTGTTCACCATAACAAAGAAGTTAGGATTTTGCATCAACCTCCACTAGACAAAGGGACGCCAAAGCCTGGCCGAGAGGGAAGGATGTGCGATTACAACAGACACCTGAGACCCACCCCATGCAGGCCAACTGACATGTCCTCCTGGGCTCAGCTGGCACAGAGCTCCAGGGAGCTTAGCACAGTTAGCAGTAAACACCTTGTGGTTATTTTTAACATAGATCAACTCTCTGCAAATCTATCCATTGTCCCTGACAGGAACCTCTTCATAAAGGGAGACACCCAATCTTAGAGACAGAATAGGCAAGACGAAACAACAATCTTTCGGAAGTCTCACTCAGTAGAGGTACAAACGCCTCGGGTTGGTGTAAATGGTTAATCCTCTTGACTACTAAACAGGAGGTTGGACATTGGCGTTCCACTCAGAGATGCCATGAAAAAACGCTCAGTAATCCACTTCCAAAAGATCAGCCATTGGAAATTCTATGGATCTGAGCTCTTCTCTCAGACACTCAAGAACAGTTGGATTTTACTGGTTTAAGAAGTTTGTGGGGTTTAAGGCCAGATAGACCTGACTTGGGACCATGACTCTTCCAGTTCCGAATCTTGGTTCATCTTGCTGCTTTCAACCTGACTTCTCATCTTTAAAATGAAGCTAATATCACTTAGTTTCAAGAACTAGTATAAAGATTAGGGATAATAAATAGAAAGTCCTGCTATGAACCTTAGCACTTAGTAGATGCTCAGTACATCAATGTGAGCTATAATTATTGATGATGTTAGTGTCCTTGGGTCAGTTCCAACCCAAACAGATCCCAAGCACAACAGAACGAAATCCTGCCTGGTCTCGCATGCGCCTCACAGTCGTTGCTGGGTTTGAGCCCATGGTGGCAGCCACGCGATCAACCTCTTTTTCACGGACCCTCTACTGAGTTATGAGATCCTTCTCCAGGGACTGGTCTTTTTGAATAACTTGACCAAAATACTTGAGAAGAAGTTTCCCAATCCTAGCTTCAAGGAATATTCTGGCTGTGGGTTTTCCCAGATAGATTTGTTTGTTTTTCAGGCAGCCGGCGGCACCTTCAATAGTCGTCCCCAGCGCCACAATTCCAAGGCCTCAGTTCTGCTAAGGGCTTCCTTACTCGCTGATCAGCCCTCGCCGGGCGGAGGCCATGGAAACACCAGGGCCTGGTCAGGAGCAGCTTACTTCTCAAGGGGGCAGCTTGACCTTTTCATGCTTTCAAGAGTCCATTGCAGGGGATTTGTCCAATGCAACATGTCCTTTGAGCTTGGGCTGCTGCTTCCAGGGGTGTTGATTGTGAAACGAAGTCAAAGGAAATCCTTGACAACTTCAATATTTTCTTCATCTCTCATGATGTTGCTTATTAGTCCAGTTATGAGAGCTTTTGTTTGTTTCATGTTGAGGTGTAATCCAAACTGAAGAATGCAGTCTTTTTTAAAATCGCTTTATTGGGGGATCATACAACTCTTATCACAATCCATCCATTGT
>NW_022107947.1:849967-864798 GCF_000313985.2 Echinops telfairi | reverse complement strand
ATTCCTCTTGGCTACATTGTCCTTGATCACGCCCCACCAAGCAAGGGCTGCAGTCTTTGATCATCAGTAGGTGCCTCAAGTCCCCTTCAGTTTCAGCAAGCAAAGTTGTGTTGTCTGCATCTCTGGGCTTGTTCATGAGTGTTCTTCCAATCCTCGTGTCACATTCTTCTTCATACAGGCCAGCTTCTTGGATTAATGAAATAAGTACGGTGAAGAGATTCAACTCTGACACACACCTTTCCTGATTTTACACCTTGATTTGTTCAAGCCACTGCCTCTTGGTCTAGGGACGGGTTCTGCATGAGCACAAATAAGTGCTCCAAAATCCCCATTCTTCAAAATTTTATCTATAATTTGTTGTGGTACACATAGTTCACTACCGTTACATAGTCAATAAAACACAGGTAAGCATCTTTCTGGTATTCTCTGCTTTCAGACAAGATCCACCTGACCTCAGCAGTGATGTGCCACCTTGCATGTCCTCTTCCAAATACGGCTTGACTTTCTGGCTGTTCTCTGTCCGTGTACTGCCGCAATGACTTTTGATTATCTTAAGCCAAATTTTGCTCGCCCGTGATAGTACTGGTATGGCTCAGTCACTCAGTAAAGTACGCTACTGTATCACCTTTCTGTGGAATGCACAGAGCACCGGTCTCTTTTAGTTGGTTGGCCAGGTAGCGGTCTTTCAAAGTTCTTGGTATTTATGAGTGGACACCTCTAGTGCTGCCTCTGTTCATTAAGTCGATATTTAATCAACCCTTGGAGCCTTGTTTGATACTGCCTTCAGCGAAGCTTGGACTTCTTTCTTTCACACCAACAGTTCTTAAATGAATGCCAGCCAGTGATTTTTGGCACAGTGTCCTTTTCTGCATTTTCTCTCGAGGCTTCCTACATCATTCACGATCTTGCCCAGGGGCTCCTTCATGACTGCAACTTGAGACAGCATCCGGGTTTGGTTTTTCCAGCCTGAGAAATGCCGAGAGTGTCTGCTCTCTCGGTTTTCTAGCCCCAGGGCTTTGTGCATTTCATTACATAACACGGTGTCTTCCTGAGCTGCCTTTGAAATCGTCTCTTTGGCTATTTTACATCATCATTTCTTATATTGACTTTAGCTACTCTGCCTTCAAGAGCAAGTCTCACGGTCTGTTTTGATCTGTCTTTTAAAAATGACCTTTTGCTTTCTTTTCTTGTAAATGTCCTGGACTCATCTGGTCTTCAGTCATTATTGTTCAATGTGTCAAATTATCCTAGTGAAAGTCTCTACATTCAGGTGGGATCTACTCAAGATTGTACTTTGACTTTTGTGGATTTGTTTTTATATTCTTCAGCTTCAACTTGAACTCGTATATGAACAATTGATAGTTTGTTCTACATGCAGCCCCTGAGCTAATTCTGACTCTCTCTTTCCACAGATGTAGTCAATTTGATTCCTCTGTGTTCCATCTGACGAGGTGTACATGTCTAGTCGCCATTTCTGTTATTTCCAAAGGTATTTACAATCGATGAAGTTGCTCATTTTGCAAAATTTTGTTGCCTAATTTTCAGCCTCATTTCTATCACCCCGGTCATATTTTTCAACTACTGAGATACTTGTTTTCAATTTTCATATCCAACCACCAGTAGTCAATGCACCTTCATTGCATATTTGATCAATTGTGGACTGCAAAAGTTGGTAAAAATCTTCTATTCTTCATCCTTGTAATTAGTGCTTGGTATGTAAATCTAAATAACACTAGTAGTAGCTGGTCTTCCTTGTAGGCATATAGACATTACCCTATCACTGACAACATGATACGTCAGGACAGACATTGAAATGTTCTTGTTGACAATGGATATGACGCCTTCCTCTCTGTTTTCTCATTCCACTCATAGTAGACATTATGATCGATTCAAATGACCCAGATCCATCCATTAGCTCACTAATAGGAAGGATATAGCTGCTTAAGCTTTCTGTTGATTTCGACAACTTTCAGTTTCACTGAATTTATACTTCAGACCTTCCATGTTCAGATTATTAGATCATTAGAAGAAGAAGATGCAAACATTTTCAATTTCGGATGTTTCTGAGATTGGGCCATGTCTTTCAATGGATGTCAACAACAGCTTGCTGGCAGCAAACAGAGGAGTGAGTTATGACATGGTTGTCATTACTGGACTGTGCAAAGTTAGTGAATCTCTTCAAATAAATTCCAGAATCAAAGGCTGAGAGTGCCTGCTGTGCCTACTTTGTGTCTTGTAGAAGATTATCACTCAGACACTGGACAGCCATCTGTCAAAAGTCTCTGGCTGGCTTTCCACCTTCCAGTGATACATAATTCAGCTGAAGGGAAAACGAAGCCATGAGTTGAGTCAAATAGGACATGCGTGCAAAAGCTGGCACATTAAGTGCGCTCAGAAGTTCAAGTAAGTAAGCATAGGCTTCATAATTCTACATTTCTCTGACAGTATTTGCACCAATTATTAGGAATCAAAGAGAATTCATCACTGATGTTAGATGGTGATAGTAAAGATGTCAAGAACTATCACAAGAACTATGTCACAATTCTATATGTGATATAATGATATCTAGAGACCTACACGGAAGACCAGTTCATACAACTATTGATCAAATTTACGCACCAACCACTAAAGTCAATGAGAAAGAAATTGGAGAATTCTACCAACTTCTTTAGTCTGGGGAGCCCTGGTGGTGCAGTTGGGTAAGCACTGAGTTGCTAACTCCAAGGTTGGCAGTTCAAACTCACCAGCTGCTTTATAGGAGAAAGATGTAAAGATTTACAGCAGACCCTATAGAGCAGTGGTTCTCAACCTTCCTAATGCTGCAACCCTTTAATAAAGTTCCTCATGTTGTGGTGACCCACAACCATAAAATTATTTTTGTTGCTACTTCATAATTGTAATTTTGCTACTGTTATGAATTGGGCAACCCCTGTGAAAGGGTCATTTGATCCCCAAAGGGGTTGCGACCCACAGGTTGAGAACCGGTGCTCTAGAGGGTTGATATGACTTGCAATTGGCTTGGCAGCTTAGGGTTTGGCTTGGGGTCTTCAGTCTGAAATGGATCAAACACGAAACTAAGGTGCATTGATAATTATTGGAGATTAGATTGTAAAAGTTGGAAACAAGGTGAAAGGATCCATAATTGGAATGAAGCTGGAGATTGCATGATAGAATTTTGCAAGACCAATGGCTTCATTATTACAAATGTAATTCTGTAACAACATAAATGATGGCTATACATGTGGCACTACCAGGAATTAAGTACACAGGAATCAAATTGACTCAGTGTGTGGGGAGATAAGATGCTCAATATCACCAAACAAAACAAGGTCAGGTGTCAACTACAGCACAGAGCATCCAGTTGCTCATTGACAAGTTCAAGTTGAAGCTTAAGACTTGTGTACATTCCACCTGAATTTAGAGACCATATCATGAACAGATTTGACACATTAAACAGTAGTGACCACACACCAGACAAGTTGTTGGATGAAATCAAGGATATCACATGTTTTACTTTGAAGAAGGCAAAATCTCATTAAAATACAGGAAAGAAAGAAGAGGCCAAAGTGGGTGTCAGAAGAGACAGTGAAATGAGTTCTTGAACATTGAGAGCTAAAGTGAATGGGAGAAACGAAGTAAAATTGTTGAACAGAAAAGAGTAAAGGGCTGCTTGAGTAAACAGAGTGAAGCATTCTAATGAAATGGCCAAGAGGTAGGAGAACCGAATGAGAAGCACACGCACAGCATAGCTCAAGTTGAAAGAACTGAAGGAGACATTCAAATCTCACAGGAAGCATCAAAAGAAGGGATGACTATACAGTCACTGTGCAAAAGAATAGGTGGACATTCAATGATTTAGAGAAGTAGCATGTAATCCACTGATGCTATTGAACCCATATTATTGAAGGAAGAAGTCCGGGCTGCCCTGAAGGCATCAAGGTGCAGGATAGCACCGATGAAGCACACAACTTTCCTCTAGTTCTTTGGTGCTTCCTTCCCCCCACTATCATGACCTCAATTCTACCTTATAAATCGGATTAGACAAGAACATGCACACTGCTACAGATAAGAGCCCACAAACACAGGGAATCTAGGCTAGATAAACCCCTCAGGGCCAACAATGAGAGTAGAGATACCAGGGGGACTAGGGGAGGGTGGGGGGAGAAAGGGGGACTTGATCACAAGGATCAACTATAACCCCCTCCCAGGGGGATAAACAATGGAAAAGTGGGTGAGGGGTGACAGAGGATTATGTAAGATATGAAAATAATAATCTATAACTTATCAAGGGTTCATGAGGGAGGGTGGGCGGGGGAGATAGAGGGAAGAAATGAAGAGTTGATATCAAGGGCTCAAGTGGGAAGAGAATGCTTTGAAAATGATGATGGCGGCATATGTGCACATGTGCTTGACACACTGGATGAATGTGTGGATTGTGATAAGAGAGGTAACAACAACATTCGAGAAGACTGATATGTAGTTTCAGAAATAAATAATTGTATATTATTAACAGCTTAAAATTATATAAACTGATATAGCCTTTTTGACCACCACCACCCCAAATTTTTTATATTAAATTGATGGTGCACCTTACAATTAATGACAGAAGATATGAAATATGGCAATACTATCCTACCTCTTCCAATCCTGGCTGATACCATACTTTTTTTTAAGTCTTCTATTATTTAAAAATTTTAATTTATTTTATACATAAATTTGTTGTGAATTAGGTCATACATTCCATAGTAATGTTTTCTGTGATACAGTGGCACTAATGTGATTTAAAATTAGCAGTGGCAGGCAAAATGTGTCCAAAGAACAGATTCCACCTCATTAATCAGGACTGTCTCAGTTATCTGGTGCTGTTACAACAGAAATCTGTTTGCTCACAGCTGAGGAGCCCAAGTTCAGGGTGCCAGCCCTCGGGGAAGGTTTTGCTTTCTGTTGGCTCTGAGGGACGGTCCTGATTGCTTCCGCTTCTGCTTCCTGGGCCCTGGGCGATCTCCACATGTTTCCCATCTCTCGGACCTCCGTCTCTCTTCCTGCTTTCCCAATCTGTGGGAAACGGAGGGCCGGGAAGAGAATGTAAGTGGCCAGATTCTCGGCGCTCCTTATCACGGAGCTCAGAAGGCCAACTCTGGTGGGGGAAGGCTCCCACAGTGATGAGACAGAGATGCCTCCCAATGTACATTCTCCAGACTGAACATCATCCCCACGGTATGCGCCCATAAGAGTGCGACTTTAAAGATGCCTCTTACAAGCACATGGGTGCTTCCTATGCGCCCTGGAGGCTCTCGCTCTCTAAGAGTGATCAGATTGTATTTTCCATCCGACCCAAAGCACAATCGAATTGACTCCCATCTGATACTGATCATAGAGGGAGATCAGGGACATGCAAGCTTGAGCGAGTTCAGGGACATCCAAGGTTAAGCTGCCAACTGAACTCTACTACCTGCCCACTTTGTTATGTATGCCATTGACGTGGCTGGCAAGTCCTATGAGTCCATATACCTAGTGGAAAATATATTAGCTCTTGATCCTGATAGCAGGAAAGGCGAGCCCCTGTGCCTTGCTCTCTGTCTCCTCACTTTCCACAATCACAGAAGCTGCTCTCCAGGGCCCATCAATTAGAGGGCCGGTCCCCACACTGATCTGCTTGGTCGAAAGCTTTGTACATCTTGTGGTGGTCTAGAGAAACAAAGCCAGGGATACCATCTATGTGTTAGGTTCTGGGGTGGGTGACCTGGCTTCTTGCTTCGCAACACTGAGAGAATCCACGCAGCAGAAGCACGTTTGTAAATCCAAGTAGCTCTGATGAGAGAAAGGGGAGTTTCAAGTATTCCAGGCTCCAAACTGCAGCTATCTCTGGAAAGTGCAAGGCAGCACAGTGGGAGCCGGTGGGAAAGTTCACGACTGAAAATGAAGTAAGAGCATGAAACATTATGTGAAAGGGGATACCAGGACAGGAGCTCAGAACCATGTGTGTGGAATCGAGAGCAGGAGTTCTCAAGAGACTGCCCTGAGAGAGAGACCTGCGAGAAAGATAGAGAGCCCAGAGAGGGTGCAGGTTGTGTGTGCACACCTACCCTCCAAGAGAGCACCAGAATAGAGAGAGAGAGAGAGAGAGATCCCTGCCCTCAGCCTGTGTTATTTATCCCCTCCCATCCCCACTGGTTGGGGAGGCATGGTTAAGAGTATTGACCGATCCTATTGGCTGAGTTCCGGTGCACCTGTGTGATGTCATGTCGCTGGTGTCTAGTCTGTGCACACAGGTGGACCTCCCATCTGAGCCTTGGTGATATGGGTCTGAGCATGCTCAGTTCGGAATTTTCCCATAGGTGTCTATTCAGTGTGTCTGCTCTCTTTCCAACCCCTTTATTGTGGCATGGGCAGCCAACCTTCCATCAGCTCAGGCCTTCAGTGGAGACAACCCCCTTCATCCCCAATCTAGCTACTTTTCCTATGTATAAGAAAAACACTTTATATCAAAAAGTATTTTATTTTCCAAAACCTTTTTCTTGGGAGATAATACAGGTATCATATCATGCCCTAGTTCAATCATATCAAGCTGTGTTGTACAATTGTTACCTGATCAGTTGCAAAACATTCTCTCAAGAAGTAATTATATATCAAGAAGGCATCCCATCCCAGGCCAACTGCAGTGCATGGGTCCAGTGCTAGCCAGAGCCCTCTGCAGACGCAGGTAGCTGCAGACAGATGAAACAGAAAGTGGACCAGGCAGCAGGGAGACCAGAGGCAGTGAGTGCAAAGTGCAGAGTCACATGGATCCAAGGTCAGTGGGAACAAGGCGGGGCACCCACAGCTCTCTTGTGGACACAGAACCCAAGCAAGCAGGATACAAAGGGCATGAGAGGGGGTGTGTGTTCTTCCTCTTTTATCAAAAGGCCACACCCTCAAGGAGACTGCTACCTGAATGACAGGCTGGACTCCCCCGACCTCCTCCCAGGTACCATCTAGTTGACCTAAAACCTAACGACCACATACCTCAAAAAAAGATGGACTTAAAGTACACCTCACACCAATTCTGCCTAATTACCATAACAGAGAACCCAGTCCCAGATGGGATTAGAATCACAGGCATAGAAGGTGGGATACACAACAGATTCTCTGGGGACACAACACTCTTCAGAAACCTCATTTGGGAGGAAAATGGCAAAGCCTAACTAACGAGAGTAAGTGTTGGCGTGAATGCGGCCTCTCGGTATTGCATCCACACGAAGATGACAGCTGTCAAAGTGGAGAATGTTTTGTTGTATATATTTTTTGCCAAGATTGAAAAATAAAATCACATGAATAGCAATGAGTACGAGGAAGAAGAAAATGTCCTCAAATTGATCATGGTAAAGATTGTACAACTCATCTTGATATGACTGGATATTGAATGATATGATAGGTGGATGAAGTGCCAATAAAACTTAAAAGAAATAAAAAAGAATGATGTTGGAAAACTGGTAGTTTCTCATAAAGCCAGCTACGCATCCACCTGAGGGTCCTGCACTCCTTCCTAGGCCAAGAGTCTCCCTCACATGCGCTCCAGGGATCACCTACGAGGCGGGGGACTAGTTCTGTTTGCAAGTCAAGAAAGC
Source organism: Echinops telfairi (assembly GCF_000313985.2). Lineage (NCBI taxonomy): Eukaryota > Metazoa > Chordata > Mammalia > Afrosoricida > Tenrecidae > Echinops > Echinops telfairi. The sequence continues at coordinate 857,191 of NW_022107947.1, read as the reverse complement.
ACACCCCTGCTTGTTTCAGGAAGACCCCTGTGCTGTGTGCAGCAGACGTGCTCCAGGTGGGTTCCCCCCGGGTGGGAAGAGCTCCCCAAACGACAGACCCAGGGGCTGAGATTTCATAAGACGAGAGGCTTTCACTGTGCCGTTCCTGGTTCTCAGAGAAGCCGGCCCATTGCCACTGAGAGTGTGGCGGTGAAGGACCCACGGAGCTTGGTGCCACCACCCTGACTTGTGCTGAATTGCCTTCAGTTTGAGCCACTAGTGTCCCGACACCATCCTGCTGATGTCAATACATCGGAGCAGGCGGGCCGTGTCTTAGAATCACTGTGAAAAGAGCCTTGACATTGCAGACCCTCCAAAGTGTCTCAGAGACTCCCCACACCCCCGGAGCTGGTCATACACGGGGCACTAACAAGTGATATGTCAAGATGTGAAAAAGCTACAATTTCATCATTTGTTCCAATGTTGATAGATCTTTGAGTCGTGTCCATGTTGAAGCTATTAGAAGTAGTGTGTAGTCAGCTTAAAAATTGTTTTCCCTCCCCACTACGTAAAAAATATACTTGACTTAGTGCCTGACATGCTAGAAAATAAAACAAAAGCAGCTCAGTGCCATTGAATCGATTCCAACTCAGAGCCCCCTATGAGCCAGGCTAGGACTGCTCCTATAGGCTTCTGAGACTTACATCTTTATGGGAGCAGATGCCTCATCTTTCATTCCCTGGTGGCTTCAAATAGTTGACCTTGCAGTTATCAGCCCACTGTGTAACCAGCCCACTAAACCACCAGAACTCTTTACTAGAGTAGAACGCTTTGTCTTTCTCCGGAAGAGTGGCAGGTAGTTTTGAACTACTGACCTCATGGTTGGCAGCCCAAAAGGGAATCACTCCACCGCCAAGGCTCCTGCCTGATACGTGGTAGGAACTTATAAATTATGATTAAATTTACGGAAGTGTGCTCATTATGTTTCTTGCTTTCTTTCAATAGTCCCCTTGATGCATCCTATGTAGCACACAGTGGGATCTTTCTGAGGGACCCTGTGGCACAATGGTTGAGCACCCAGCTGCCAGCTGAAAGGCTGGTGGTTTGAAAGGAGAAAAACCTGGCTTTCTGCTCCTGTAGAGCTTGCCTGACAGGGTAGTTCTGCTCTGAATTGAAAATAAACTCTAGGGCATCCTAACAACAAGATCTTTATGCCTAGATGATGACAAGACAGCTTATTAAAACAACAGAAAGAAATTAGTCCCAGTAAGAGAGACAAACTAGAAAATCAACCTCTACCCTGGGCCAATGGGATGATGCCCTCATACTGGGATGCTACTGAGTTTTTGCAGAGCTGAGGAATCAGGCTAACCCCCAAGGAGAGCTGCCTATTCCCCCTGGTAACTGCTGACAATTCCTTATAGAGGGCACAACTCTCCAGCAAGATAAGGAGTCCGTGCCAGGGAGGCAGCATGCAGAATATTCCCAGCTGGCAGGAAATGTGGGCCAGCGGGGCCTGGCAGTGGCCTGCAGTTCCAGACACTGTGCCCAGGTATCTGTGGACACTCACCCCACCTCCACCTCCCGCTCCACGAAGGGTATATAAAATACATTGGGTCCTTCCTGGCTCTGCGAGAGCCTATAGGGCGGAGGAGAACGGACCAAGTGGGTTTCTCTATAAGGAAGCACAGAGCCTCATCTTTCTGCCAAGGGGTGGCTGGTGAGTTTTGAACCATAGACCGTGTGGGTAACGGCTCAACACCTAATCGCTATGCCACCAGGGCTCCTTCAGGGGTAGCTATGGGTGTCCCCAATGTCAAGACCAGCCACTCCTGTGGCCCACATCAAGCTGGGAGGCAGATCCTTAGGGATGGGGCAGGGGCAGGGAGGGTGTGAAAACTTGCTGCAGGAATGTGGGGGCCCAGGAGGCCCCTGGTTTCCTCATTGCCCTCCTTGCTGGGAGCTCCTGTGCCTTTAAAATGGTTTGACATCTTGGAGATGGGAAGCAGAGCTCCCAGTGGAAGGCGGGCAGGGGTTCTGGAATGCTGTGCGGATAGAAAACGCTCCTTCTTGGTGGAGTTAAAGGGATCCTCCCACTGTCAGGCTTTGGACTGAAATCACCTATTATGGTCCTGGGCAAGGCCCCAGATTCCCTGGGCTGATCCGCCCTCCGTGCGGGTTAGCAAGCAGAATATTACGCTTTCCTCTCCGCTTGTGCAGACCCATCTTCTCCCCTCAACTGAGGTTCCGACCCCTTCCAGGATTTAGAGCTGGCGGGGCTGGAGGAGAGGTGACAGGCAAGTTCTGCCCTCAGGCAGATGACAAAGCCTGGATGAGCCAGCCTTTCACTCTCCTCTTCCCGGGCTGGCCTCCCGGCCCGAACAAGGGAGGTAGTAACCATTTTTCTTTCTTTCTTTTTAATCATTTTATTGGGGGCGCGTACAACTCCTATCACAATCTATACATACATCCATTGTGTCGAGCACATTTGTACATTTGCTGCCATCATCATTCTCAAAACACTTTCTTTTTACTTGAGTCCTTGGTATCAGCTCCTCATTTTTTCCCCTCCCTCCCCATCCACCCTCCCTCACGAACCCTTGATAATTTATAAACTATTATTATTTTGTCATGTCTTACACTGTCTGACATCTCCCTTCACCCACTTTTCTGTTGTCCATCACCCAGGGAAGGGGTTATATGTAGATCCTTGTGATCTGTTCCCCCTTTCTCCCCCGCCTTCCCTTTCCCCTCCTGGTATCACTACTCTCATTATTGGTCCTGAGGGGTTTATCTGTCCTGGATTCCCTGTGTTTCCAGCTCTTATCTGTACCAGACAACATCCTCTGGTCGAGCTGGATTGGTAAGGTAGAATTGGGATCATGACAGTGGGAGGGAGGAAACGTTAAAGAACTAGAGGAAAGTTGTATGCTTCATTGTTGCTACACTGACTGGCTCATCTCCTCGTGAGCCTTCTTGAAGGGCATGTCCAATTCTACAGCTGGGCTTTGGGTCTCCACTCTGCACTCCCCCTCATTCACATTGATAGATTTTTGTTCTGGGTCTTTGATGCCAATGCCCGATCCCATCGACACCTGATGATCACACAGCTGGGGTGCAGCGCAGGTCTAATCTGACACTTGCAGGACTGTCGTAAGTCTGAATTGACTGGCAGCGGCGGATGACCTGCATAGGAGAGCTCAGCAGAGCGGTTCTCAGTCAGGGTCCCCAGAGAGCCTGGCTTCTCTGCAAGGTCCCAATGACTACACAGTACGAGTTTCTATTCTCATTTTCTCAAGAGTCTCCCAGAGGGTAATGGAAGGTGTGCTGCATATTCTTATTTTGAAAATGTCCTTATTTTGTAAATTTTTGAACGTTTCAGTCTATAGTATGGGAAATTTCTTTCTTTTTAAAATCATTTTGTTGGGGGCTTGTACAACTCTTATCCCAATCCATCCATCCATCCATTGTGTCACGCACATTTGCACATTTGTTGTAGTCTGGGAAATTTCAATGGATATTACCCTTATGAACAAAAGCTCTTTGAGATGGCCCAAAACGGTTAAGAGTGTAAGAGAGTCCTAAGGCCAAAAAACGTTTGGGAACTGTTGGCTGAACCCAACACTACGCACATAGTAGGTTCCTAAACTTGTCCTCAAGTTGCCCTCCTCCTCCCCTGTTTCTTGTTCCGTGGGTCAGTAGCCGCAGCCGCTGTTCTATGAAGCAGGCATTTCTTCCGAGGCCCCACTTGGACTTTCACGTACTGACTCTAACAGCTACCCCGGAGGGGGTTCCTCTTCTTGTGGTCCACGAAGATACCCAAATGGCAATGCGACCACCTCCCTGCATTGACTCTGTTCTGGTCAAAAGTGAAGAACTAGTTTAGGCAGACAAAGCCCTGTAGATCTTCCCTGGCTGGACTGTCATAGGTGCACATGAGAGTATGGTTTTGACCTTGATATTCAACAGTCATGGGATTCAAATAAATTTCACAACTAGTTCACTGCCCCGATGACCATTTTAAATATAAAAAAATATATACAGACAGGTAGTTCATTATTTCATACAGTTAATACTTATATAAGAATTATAAAATGAGCAACAAATGACACAATGGATTGTGATAAGGATTGTATGAACCCCCAATAAAATGATTAAAAAATAATAAAATGTACATAAACTAGATTGTCATAAGACTGTTAAAATATGAATGGAAAAATACTAAATAATACCTGAGAAAAAACCAAAATAAAGTCTAATTAATGACCTGCCATGCGCATGTGACACAACTGGCTTGCTGAAATGATGGAGTGCTGGAGGGACTTGCTGATGAAGATCAACGACTGCAACCGTCAGTCTGGATCAGACCTCAACACTAAGAAAAGCCAACTCCTCCCAGCTGAGCCAATAGACAACATCGTACTAAACAGAGAGAAGACGGAGGGTATCAAGAATTTCATGTTCCTTGGATCCACAATCGATGCTCGCAGAAGGAACAGTCAAGAAGCAAATGATGGATTGCATTGGGAAAAATCTACCGTCCAAGACCTCTGGAAAGTATTGAAGACCAAGGATGTCACTCTGAAGACTAAGGCCCCCCGACCCAAGCCGCGGTGTTCCCAACCATCTCATCTGCACATGAAAGTCGGACAACGGATAAGCAAGGCTGCGGAAGAATCGATGTGTTTGAATGAGGATGTTGGTGAGGACTATTGGAAGTACCACGCACTGCAGAAGAACAAAGAGATCTGTCGTGGAAGAAATACTCCCCGAGCGCTCCTTAGAAGGGAGCAAGGCTAGACTTCATCTCCCATACGTGGACACTGGACACGCTCAGAGGAGAATCCAGTCCTGGAGAAGGGACATCATGCTTGGCAAGTGGAGGGGCAGCGGAAAGAGGAAGGCTGTCAAGGAGATAGGGTGAGACAGTGGCTGTAACTCTGGGCTTGACTGTCCCGGTAATTTTGAGGATGGTACAGGCTCAGGCAGTGTTCATTCCGGTGAACCTCGGCTTGCTGAGTCGGAACCAACCCAACAGTCCCGAAAACATCGGGGGCTTCACAAAGTTCCTGAGAAAGTTTCAGTTATGTTTCATATCCTTTTTTCCCCAAGCTTCCTCTTGTAAGGTAGTCGAGAGGCGCCAGAAACCAAATCAGTCAAATTAGAACAAACAGGCTTTATTAGGGAGAAAAACCCAGCCTGGGCGAAGTCCCACAGTCCACAATGTCCAGGCTGTGGGAGTCGCATCGCAGGCTACAGGGCTGCTGCTTATATGGACAGGTATGTCCGCGTTCCTGGAATGTAAGGTGTCTTCCTGCCGGGTGCAGAGTGGTGGGCAAGAACAAAGCGGGCACTGAGCCAAACGGGCTGTGGTGGGTGCAGAGTGGAGGGTCGAGAACAAAGAGGGCCATTAGCCAGTTCTGGTCAGCTCTGCAGGTGTGTGTGGGAGATGCAAGGTCACTTGCTGCTAGTTGTTTCAGCCAGCTCTGGTCAGCTCCGCACGGGTGGGGGAGATTCAAGGTCACTTGTTGCTAGAAGCCGGCCTGGTATTGATCCGGCCATACACCTCCTATTCCTTTGTTTTAACTATGGATTAGGATATCTTTTAACTAGATGGATATTGAGTTGTAGGAGGCCAACAGGGATGTAAATGATTCTTGTCTTTTTAAAGGTGCCATGAGTTTTCTTGTCAGATCATAACCCAATAATTATAATCTTACTGCCTTATAGTATGATCAATTTTATAAGTCACTTGGCAATCCTAGCAGTCCTTCTTTCAATGATGATTAATACTCTTCTGCTTTTCAAACCTGTCTATCATTCTGTGGGCTCTTCATTAATGAATTAAATACAGTTGGATATTTGTGTGAGAGTTCACATTTTCAACATTTAAAAACATTATGTTCTGAAACCTGTCTCGGGCTACAACTGGAGGCCTCTAGGCTGACATTCACTAAGCTGTGGCAATGGCCTTGGGGCTGGAGAGGCTCCTCTCTTTCTGCGCCAGCCTAGAGATGATGCCAAGTGGATGAAAGCTTTGGGTCAGACACATCACTTAAAATGTGTCAGCTAAAGTGTACTATCATTGAAAGCCACAAAACGAGGCTTCTTGGTTCAATAGACTGGTGGAACCCTTAAGACTATGGCCCTTAGCTACTCTTCAGCCCGCTGTGGCTCAATGTTCAGCCCAACAATAGACAGGGCTATCAGGAGAACAATGTACCAGGGAGGGATGCAACCACACAAGATGAAATGAGCCCAGGGCAGCAATGGGCAGGAAAGATGGAGGATTGAAAACCGGAAGCAGAGGGAGGAAGTAGAGAGAATGCTGTTCTATGGGGGGCGGGGGGCGTGGTAGGTTGCCATCCATGCATAATTCAAAATGTGTATGAATTGTTGAATGGAAACCCACTTTACTCCCTAAACATTTACCCAGTTCACAACAAAAAGCTAACAGCAACACAGAAAGAATCCTTTTTCTGGGAAACAGTTCTAGGCCTGTCATGAAAACCAGAGCATGTTAGATGGTTTTCGAAGCATTGGGAGATCATCAAAACATTCAGTAGCCGTGTAAACCATGGTTTCTTCAAAAGACCCACGTTGCTCTCGTCAGCCTAGGGAACATGTTTTCACATTGCCCCCAACCGTGCTTTTGATGTTTGCGAGATCTCTCACCATAGTTTATTGATTGTCATCTCATCCCAACTCCAAGGAAGGACTTTTCTTGAACTTGCAGGTTGAGGATCTGTGATTGCTCTTGAACTAGAAGAAAGGAAGCAGTTTGCTTTCTCACTCCTTGTACAGAGCTTTGCTGCTGCCACTGAAATAGCAGCGAATTGTATCCGTCTCATTTCAATAAAACTTCCTTGTGAGTCATTAAACATACACATGCACGCACACCAAAAAAACCAAGCTGTGTCGCTTTGGCCTAATTGAATGATTTCTCTCAGCCTCAGTTTCATCATCCATAAAACACTCCCATTTGTTTTATGAAAAATCAATAAGCTCCAAGAGGACAGAATGACCGCAGACATAAATGCTAGGCCTAGCCGCCTGGGTTCACTTCCGAGTCCTACACTTAGCCAGCTGTGTGAAGTCGGCTGAAGCGTTAACTGGGTTCTGCCTCCATTGCCTCACAGGTTAAGGAAACAGAACTTTCTGGAGTAGAACTAGTTAAGGAAATAGAACTTTCTGGAGTAGAACTAGTTAAGGAAATAGAACTTTCTGGAGTAGAACTAGTTAAGG